>NC_052069.1:81617666-81921166 GCF_015852505.1 Tachyglossus aculeatus
CAGGTGCTGTGGGGAAGGGAAGAAGGTAAGATGGGGGGATGAAGAGGGGGACGAGGGGGAGAGGAAGGAAGGGGCTCAGTCTGGGAAGGCCTCCTGGAGGAAGTGAGCTCTCAGTAGGGCCTTGAAGGGAGGAAGAGAGCTAGCTTGGCGGATGGGCAGAGGGAGGGCATTCCAGGCCCGGGGGATGACGTGGGCTGGGGGTCGATGGCAGGACAGGCGGGAACGAGGCACGGTGAGGAGATTAGCGGCAGAGGAGCAGAGGGTGCGGGATGGCTCCTGCGCTTACTATGTGCCATGCATTATACTAAGTGCTGGCATTCCCTGGAGTATCCAGAAAGAACAATTTGGCCTAGGTTTTTTTTTTGTTGTTTTTGTGTGTGACTCCAGAGAGGTTATTGAGCAAATTCCTAGACAAGTACATAGCGGACCAGGGTTAGGATTAATTAAATAATAGCCAGCTACAAGCCAAGTCTCCAATACAAATAAATCCTGGGTGCCTAGAATGAACAGACACACACACACACACACACACACACACACACACACACACACACACACACACACACACACACACACACACACACACACACACACACACACACACACACACACACTTCCCCCACCACCACCACCTTGGTCTCTGTGGCTCTCTTCTGTCCTCTCAGGCGGTTGGCTTTAGGCAATCGTCTCCTCGGTCAGACGGAGACGGAGACCCTGGACCCAAACCTCTTTCATTTCCTAGTGGAACCCTGGTTACCTTGCCTGTATCCTCTTAGAGAATTAAAACCCCAGACAGAACATGTTTCTTTGTATATTGCTAAACCAAAACACTTTATCTTGCCTTCAGTACCCCTCTTCCTTGGGATCCTAAACCCCCACTGTTCCCCAACCCCCGTAGTCAGGTTTATGGAATCTCAGGTAAACGAGAATTGATCGTTGAGGCTTCTGTTTTTTAAAGTCTCTTTGTCGGGCTTGGCCTTTTTTTTTTAATGGCATTTATTAAGCGCTTACTATGTGCAAAGCACTGTTCTAAGCACTGGGGAGGTTACAAGGTGATCAGTTTGTCCCACAGGGAGCTCACAGTCTTCATCCCCATTTAGCAGATGAGGTAACTGAGGCCCAGAGAAGTGAAGTGACTTGCCCAAAGTCACACAGCTGACAAGTGGCGGAGCCGGGATTTGAACCCATGACCTCTGACTCCAAAGCCCATGCTCTTTCCACTGAGCCACGCTGCTTTTTGCTCAGAGGGCAGAATTATTTTTCATCATCTCAGGGACCGACACCAAGCTGTTTCCTTTATCAAAAGAGGGAATTTGGCTGTGGAAGTTAAGAAAAGCCGTTCAATTTATGTAGTACTTCCCTTCTTTCCCCTTTCTCCCCTCTCATCCTCTTCCCACTCCAAACATTGTCTCCTCTCTGCCCCCCTACACATTACTGCACTCACTCCAGAACATAATCTTTAAGGAACAAAGACACACACACACACATGCCTCTCTGGATTGGTGACACCAACACTTAATCTATAGAGTGGTTGCAATGTGATTTTATAATCATACTCTTTTTTTTCCTGTGTTATAAAACAGGACAAAACCTACAAAGCCTTCTATTTATGGTGTCCTTTACTAGCTGTGAGAAAACTCTAATCTGATCTTGATGTTATTGTATTGTATCTACCCCAGTGCCACATTAAGTGCTTAACATATGTCATAATTGTTACTATTAAAATGTCCCAGGAAGTGCCAGTGAACCGTGCCTGGCATTAGGGATTATGGAATGGGGAAAGGAGGGAGGGTTGGCTCTGTAGTTTGCTGAGGGTGATATATCATCATCATTGGTATTTATTGAGCGCTTATCATGCATGTATGTTGGCTTCATGCCTGCCCAGAGTATTTATTGGTCTATAATCAGTGGTATTTATTGAGACCTTACCGTATGTGCAGAGCACTGTACTAAGCACTTGGGAGAGTATAATACAACAGAGTTGACAGACACGTTCCCTGCCCACAACAAGGTTACAGTCTAGAGCTGAGAAGTATTAATGATTTAATGTCTATATTAATGTCTGTTTCCCCCTCTAGAGTGTGAGTTTATTGTGGGCAGGGAATGTGCCTGTTTAGTGTTCCATTGTACTCTCCCAAGTGTTCAGTACAGTGCTCTGCACACAGTAAGTGCTCAATAAGCTCCCTGTAGACCGAAAGCTCATTGTGGTCAGGGAATGTGTCTGTTTATTGTTGTACTCTTCCAAATGCTTATACAGTGCTCTGCACACAGTAAGTGCTCAATAAATATGATTGAATGATTGAAGTGTTAGATGAGATTGAGTTTCCTCCAAATATCATAGCATGCATGGAGTCTTCCCAGATTCATTCAACTGCCATATTCATTGGACTCCAAGAGCTGGTTGGGTCAAGCTTGGGAGAGAAATCTCCCTGTCCAGGTCTGCAAGGGTAGAATTCCAAATCCTGGTTTCCAGTGTTGTGGCAGGGCAAACAGACTTGGGATATGCCTGTTTCCTACCCTTTTATTTTCCTGAGAAGTGTTTTTCTCTTGTAATTCTGCCCTTTCTGGTTGCTTCACTTTTCCCATATCTCAAATTTGAGATGCCGTTTTCCCCACGGCACCAAAGTGCAAGAACAGAAAAAGCAAATTCACAAGGGATAGAATTAAGTAAGCTTCAGGAAGCTGGAAAGAAGAAAATTGTTGTCTCCCAGATGAGCGAGAGATTTAGGGCCAAAACCTGTCTGGCTAGAATAATGATAATGATAATAACTGTGGTATTTGTTAAGCGCTTTTGTGCTCCAGGCACTGTACTAAATTCTGGGGTGGATACAAGCAAATCGGGTTGGATGCAGTCCCTTTCCCACATGGAGCTCATATTCTTTATCCTCATTTTACAGAATGGGTCAGAGGATGACTTTTCAAAATCACCCACTTTTCATCAGGTTAGGCCAGTGGTAAGCCAAGCCCCCCAAGTTGGGGGTCCTGCTGCCGCCATCTCCCCCGCTTCAGTTGGATTTGGAACCTGGCTGGGAGGGTGGCTCGGTTGATGCAGAACTGATCCCAAGTGCTCCTGTTTGGAAGGGCCATCTGCCGTGGAGTCAGCCAGCTATTTGGAAAACTCGGTTACTCTTCCTGGGTTCACAACGAGAGTCCTTAAATGGAAAAATCTCTGGCCCGTCTGTCGTGCATAACCACTCAGTGTTGAAGGTCAGTCAGGGTCTGTTGGCCTCCAAGATTTCCTCAGACCAGTGATGGATCTTTGGGGAGCAGGAGGGGAAACAGAGAGGGAAGGCCCCTTGCTTAGTACAGTGCTCTGCACACAGTAAGCGCTCAATAAATACCCTAACCCCCATCTTACCTCCTTCCCTTCCCCACAGCACCTGTATATATGTATATATGTTTGTACATATTTATTACTCTATTTATTTATTTATTGTACTTGTACATATCTATTCTATTTGTACGTATCTATTCTATTTATTTATTTATTTATTTTACTTTCTTAGTATGTTTGGTTTTGTTCTCTGTCTCCCCCTTTTAGACTGTGAGCCCACTGTTGGGTAGGGACTGTCTCTATATGTTGCCAATTTGTACTTCCCAAGCGCTTAGTACAGTGCTCTGCACATAGTAAGCGCTCAATAAATACGATTGGTGATTGATGATGATGATTGATTGATTGACTGTAACCTCCCTGGGAATTTCCAGAGTTTCCTTCCTCCTCCTTTCTCTCTCGTCTCTCCTCTCCCCTATCCATCCCATCTGCTGTCCCGGAATGGATTGATGCCCCAAACTCTCTGAATCCCCAGGATAACCTGGACCTCCTTGGCTGGGTGGACTGGAGTGGGTCTCTTGGCCCTCTTGGGGGTCCTGAAATCAGTCTAAAGAGGGGAGAATGTGGCCTGGGAGAGCCCCAACACTATCACAGTATCGACTGAGTGCCTGCTAGGTGCAGTGTGCTGCACTAGGCACTTGGGGAATGAACAGAAAATAAAATAAAAGATGTGATCCTTGCCATTTAAGGGCCGATAGCCTAATAAGGGAGACATAATTATAGTAATTAGTAATAATTGTGGTATTTGTTAAGCGCTTACTACGTGCCAGACATTGTACTAATCGCTGGGGTGGATACAAGGAAATCGGGTTGGACACAGTCCCTGTCCTGCATGAGGTTCACAGTCTTAATTCCCATTTTACAGATGAGGGAACTGAGGCACAGAGAAGTGAAGTGTCTTGCCCAAGGCCACACAGCAGACAAGTGGGGGAGTCAGAATTAGAACCCATGACTTTTTGATTCCCAGGCCGCTGCTCTATCCACTACACAGTGCAGCTTTTCATCCTTATACCTTAATACACACATCCTTATACCTCATATACCTATAATCATCATCATCATCATCAATCGTATTTATTGAGCGCTTACTGTGTGCAGAGCACTGTACTAAGCGCTTGGGAAGTACAAGTTGGCAACATATAGAGACAGTCCCTACCCAACAGTGGGCTCACAGTCTAAAAGGGGGACTGTATCCTAGTATATCTATCCTAGTATACCTTATCCTAGTGCATACATCCTTATACCCTAATATTTTTTCTATCTATAATAATAATAATAATAATGGCATTTATTAAGTGCTTACTGTGTGCAAAGCACTGTCCTAAGCGCTGGGGAGGATACGAGGTGATCAGGTTGTCCCACGTGGGGCTCACAGTCTTAATCCCATTTTACAGATGAGGTAACTGAGGCCCAGAGAAGTGAAGTGACTTGCCCAAAGTCACACAGCTGACAATTGCTGGAGCCAGGATCTGAACCCATGACCTCTGACTCCAAAGCCTGTGCTCTTTCCACTGAGCCACGCTGCTTCTCTTTCACTGTCTCCCCGTGTCAACTGTAAGCTCCTTGTGGGGAGGGATCACATCTACCAACTCTGTAATGATGATGATGATGATGATGATGGTATTAAGTGCTTACTATGTGCAAAGCACTGTTCTAAGTGCTGGGGAGGGTACAAGGTGATCAGATTGTCCCACGAGGGGCTCACAGTCTTAATCCCCATTTTACAGATGAGGTAACTGAGGCCCAGAGAAGTGAAGTGACTTGCCCAAAGTCACACAGCTGACAATTGCTGGAGCCAGGATTTGAACCCATGACCTCTGACTCCAAAGCCCAGGCTCTTTCCACTGAGCCACGCTGCTTCTATTTCACTATCTCCCCGTGTCAACTGTAAGCTCCTTGTGGGGAGGGATCACATCTACCAACTCTGTAATGATGATGATGATGATGATGATGACGGTATTAAGCGCTTACTGTGTGCAAAGCACTGTTCTAAGCGCTGGGGAGGATACAAGATGATCAGATTGTCCCACGTGGGGCTCCCAGTCTTAATCCCCATTTTACAGATAGGTGACTGAGGCCCAGAGAAGTCAAGAGGCTTGACCAAGGTCACACAGCTGAGACGTGGCAGAGCCAGGATTAGAACCCATTACCTCTGACTCCCAAGCCCGTGCTCTTTCCACTGAGCCACACTGCTGCTTCTCTGTACAATGGAGTTGGTGCTACTTCTAGACTGTGAGCCCACTGTTGGGTAGGGACCTTCTCTATATGTTGCCAACTTGTACTTCCCAAGCGCTTAGTACAGTGCTCTGCACACAATAAGTGCTCAATAAATATGATTGAATTGATTTGAATTGAATTAACACTTAGTGCAGTACTCTGTATCACGTTCCCCACTCCTCAAGGATGTCCAATGGCTGCCCATCCCCTTCCACATCAAATGGAAACACCTTACCATTAGGTTTGAAGCGCTCAGTCAATTTGCCCCCTCCTACCTCCCCTCAGTGATCAGCTCATCCTATATGCTTCACTCCTCTAGTGCCAGCCTTCCTTACTGTGTCCCGATCTCATGGCCGACTCCTTTCCCACATCCTCCCTCTGACCCAGAACGCCCTCCCCATCCATATGCGTCAGACCACCACCCTCCCTACCATCTTCTAGACTGTGAGCCCACTGTTGGGTAGGGACTGTCTCTATACGTTGCCAAGTTGTACTTCCCAAGCACTTAGTACAGTGCTCTGCACACAGTAAGCGCTCAATAAATACGATTGATTGGTTGATCATAACCTTACACATCTCCTCCAAAAAGCCTTCCTTGAGTAAGCCCTGTTTTTCCTGACTCCCTGTACCCTCTATTTTACCTATGTCCTTGGATCTGTAACCTCTGGACACTTACTATTCACTCCATCCTTGGCCTCACGACACTTATTTACATACTTGTAAATTATTTACATTTTATATTTATAGCATTCCTGTATGTATCTTTAAATTATATATTATAAATTACTTATCTATATTAGTGCCTGTCTACCCCTCTAGACTCTAAGCTCGTTATGGGCAGGGAATGTGTTGGCTACTACTGCTGTATTATACTTTCCCAAGTGCTTAGTACAGTGCTCTGTACAGAGTAAGCACTCAGTAAACATCACTGATAGATTGATTGATCAAACGTCTCCCCCTTTAACTGTAAGCTCAATGTAGGCAGTTGGGTTGGGACTGTCTCTATATGTTGCCAAATTGTACTTTCCAAGCACTTAGAACAGTGTTCTGCATGCAGCGCTTAGTAAATACGATTGAATGAATGAATAAAGTGTTTACCAACTCTATTGTATTGTACTCTTCCAGGGGCTTAGTAAGTATCTACACATAGTAAGCACTCAAAAAAATACCATTGATTGATTGATGGCACACAGTAACTGCTCAATGAATGGCACTGACTGAGTGATTACTCAGTAGGCAATGATAGTCTCCAACAAGACCGATATAATCCCTCAATGTGAACAATAAACCAGCCTCGATCCTGTTTCAGGTCTGAAAACCTGCCCCAAGAAATGGATTAGTATGCTGGCTGTTTTGCTGCACGCTATTCTCCCTCCCATCCGACTTGTACTTTCCAAGCGCTTAGTACAGTGCTCTGCACACAGTAAGTGCTCAATAAATACAATTGAATGCATGAATCCCTGTCAGTCAGTAGCCCATCAGTCAGTCCCTGATGGGGCATGGAGTGCAGCCAGGGGGCCAGCAAGCTGGCAAGGGAGCAACACATTGCAAAATGCCCACAAAAGTTACAAATGTGCAGGAACCATTGGCGGCCAAGGGGGCCAATCAATCAAACAATGGTATTTATTGAGAGCTTCTTCTTCTTCTTCTTAATTATGGTATTTGTCAAGCGCTTACTATGTGCCAAGCACTGTTCTAAAAGCTGGGATAGATACAAGGTGATCAGGTTGCCCCACGTGGGGCTCACGGTCTTAATCCCCATTTTACAGATGAGGTAACTGAGTCTCAGAGAAGTTAAGTGGCTGGCCCAAGGTCACACAGCAGACAAGTAAGGGGCAGCCCAATTAATGATAATACTAATAATAATGATAATAACTGTGGTACTTGCATGAGAACAAGTGCGGCTCAGTGGAAAGAGCCCGGGCTTTGGAGTCAGAGGTCATGGGTTCAAATCCCGGCTCCGCCGCTTGTCAGCTGGGTGACTTTGGGCAAGTCACTTAACTCCTCTGTGCCTCAGTTCCCTCACCTGTAAAATGGGGGGTGAAGACTGTGAGCCCCCCGTGGGACATCCTGATCACCTTGTAACCTCCCCAGCACTTAGAACAGTGCTTTGCACATAGTAAGAGCTTAATAAATGCTATTATTATTATTATTATTATTATTATTATTAGAACCCACGTCCTCGACTCCCAAGCCCTTGCTCTCTCCACTAAGCCATGCTGCTTCTCTTCGCTGCTTGCCGTGTGCAGAACATTGTACTCAACACTTGGGAACGTACAGTATAACAGAGTCAGTAGATAATGTTCCCTGCCCGCAACAAGCTTACAGTCTAAGGGGCCCACTGGTGAAACCATTTCCCTTTTCCCCCGGGAATTGTTGTTTCTTGAGATCCAAGAGTCCTTCCGCCCCAGACAGCAGGCGAGGCTCCGATTTTTCTTGGCGACCCTGCTCTCTGGATGAAGTGGAACCCCTGAGGCTTGTGCTTTTGTCAGTGGAAACACCCGCCTGATTCTCTTCACATCACCAGCCTCAGAGGCGGCACTTCAATCCCATTTGTTCAAGGTTCCCCTGAAGCTCCATGAGCAGCCCTCAGAGGAATGAAACAATATTGACGGCAGGATCCGGCACTTAAAACCAGCGGGGACATATTTAGCGCTCCATCTCACAATATTTTGTGCTATTGGGAAGAACACAGGGTGACCCGACGCATTATTTCTGGACAATATCGCAGGCCAACCCCGAAACGAATGCTTCATAGGAAGCCACCAAATTGTGTCTGGCGACCAGGCTGGTGAAGGGGGGTTTAAATATGAGGCATTGGCTGGGGTTTGTTAGGAAGAATGAAAATCTAAGCTAAACGTCAAAACAGCGAACACGGTGGCCTGCACACAGCCCACCGGGAGACTAGGGTCTTTTGTAAGTAGTAATTGGTAGAAAGGAGAGGTGAACACGTTTTCCGTGATTTTTTTTTTTTAACGGCAGGTGGGTGGCTGCCGATGATGATTTTTGTAAGAGTGTGCAGTGGACTGGGGAAGTGTTTTGGTGAGCAATGAAGTCAGTTTCCAATTTGCTATTGTAGCTGCTGCCGCTGGATTTTGATGGACAGAGTATCATCAGAAGCTTGAACGAAGGACTATGGAGTTCCAGGTTTTAACTTTTTCTTCTTCTGATGTACAGCCTAACTTTTTCGGCAGGCTCACCGTGACTTTGGGGCCTCATTATCTCATCTCTTTTAAATTTGGGGAATTCAATCAAATATCAAAGGGGTGAGATTTCATTAAATGTTTGGAAAGTGCTTTCATGTCTTCAGATGTGCTAAAATATTGTAATTGCACATTACAAAGATCACTGGGGGGAGGCAGCAGGGCTTAGCCGATGGAGCATGAGGTCAGGAGTCAGGGGATCTGGATTCGAGCCCTGAGTCTGTTGTATGATCTAGGACAAGTCTCTTGGCTTCTCTGTGCTTTGAATTCCTCATCTACAAAATGGGGACAAACTACCTCTTCGGTCATGAACACTGGGTTCAGTCTGATGTGGTATCTACCTCAGTTACTTAGCACAGGGCTTTCCACTTGTAAGTGCATAAAAAACACCATCAATATTAAAACTGTCGTGCAAATCACATTCATTCATTCATTCAATCTTATTTATTGAACGCTTACTGTGTGCAAAGCACTGTACTAAGCACTTGGGAAGTACAAGTTGGCAACATATAGAGACGGTCCCTACCCAAAACGGGCTCACAGTCTAGAAGGAGGAGACAGACAGCGAAACAAAACATGTAGACAGGTGTCAAAACTATCTTTGTGCAGAAATGCTCTGGGCATGTTACTTACCGCCTCAAAAATCTCCAGTGGCTGCCTGTCAAGTTACGAATCAAGCAAAAACTCCTCACTCTCGGCTTCTAGGCTGTCCATCACCTCGCCCCCTCCTACCTCACCTCCCTTCTCTCCTTCTACAGCCCAGCCCGCACCCTCCGCTCCTCTGCCGCTAACCTCCTCACTGTACCTCTCTCTCGCCTGTCCCGCCGTCGACCCCCAGCCCACGTCCTCCCCCTGGCCTGGAATGCCCTCCCTTTGCACATCCGCCAAGCTAGCTCTCTCCTCCCTTCAAAGCCCTACTGAGAACTCACCTCCTCCAAGAGGCCTTCCCAGACTGAGCCCCCTTTTTCCTCTCCTCCTCCCCATCCCCCTGCCCTACCTCCTTCCCCTCCCCACAGCACTTGTATATATATTTGCACAGATTTATTACTCTATTTTACTTGTACATATTTACTATTCTATTAATTTTGTTAATGATATGCATATAGCTTTAATTCATTCAATCGCATTTATTGAGGGCTTACTGTGTGCAGAGCACTGGACTAAGCGCTTGTTTTTTATATTTGTTCTGACGACTTTGACACCTGTCTGCATGTTTCGTTTTGTTGTCCGTCTCCCCCTTCTAGACTGTGAGCCCGTTGTTGGGTAGGGACCATGTCTGTGTGTTGCCTTGTACTTCCCAAGTGCTTAGTACAGTGCTCTGCACACAGTAAGCGCTCAATAAATACGATTGAATGAATGAATCATAGATGAGACATACCATTATAGACGAGGTAACTGAGGCCCAGAGAAGTGAAGTGGCTTGCCCAAGGTCACACAGCAGACATGTGGAGGTGCTGGGATCAGAACCCAGGTCCTCCGACTTCCAAGCTGGTGCTCTTTCCACTGTGCCATGCTGTTTTTCCACTAGGCCCCGCTGCACTGTGCGTGATGTTGCCCGTCCTACTCAAGGCATATGCTTTTTGCTCATTTCATTCATTCATTCAGTCGTATTTATTGAGTGCTTACTGTGTGCAGAACACTGTACTAAGCACTTGGGAAGTGCAAGTTGGCAACATCTAGGGACGGTCCCTACCCAACAACCGGCTCACAGTCTAGAAGAGGGAGAGAGACAACAAAACAAAACATGTGGAGAGGTGTCAAGTCGTCAGAACAAATAGAATTAAAGCTAAATGCGCATCATTAACAAAATAAATAGAATAGTAAATATGTACAAGTAAAATAGAGTAATAAATATGTGCAAACATGTATACAGGTGCTGTGGGGAGGGGAAGGAGGTAGGGCTGGAGGGATGGGGAGGAGGAGAGGAAAAAGGGGGCTCACTGGAGCCTAAATGTTTCTCCAGGCCCCCTCTTCCCCCTTCCCATCTCTCACCTGCATCTTCCTCCCCACAGCAACTACTTCAGAGTTGTTGGCTTCCCTCCCAAGTTTCTGTGAGCGGGATTGTCATTTTCAAGCCGTGCTTCCGATGGCTTGACAGCTAGAGCCATGGCAGAGGGAAATTGGATGCCTAAAATGAAAATCCTGGACATAAAATAGTAGTATTTATTAAGCACCCAGGGGTGCTGGGCACTATACTAAATGGGTAGTACTCTGTACATAGTAACTGCTCAATAAATACCATTGATTGATAGTACCTAACAAAGAAATGACAAGTTCTCTGCCCTTAGGAGCGTACATTTTGATTGTCGGAGGGAAAAATTTTCCAAAGAGAGTAAAATGGAGTAAAATTCTGTAAAGTAGGGATTAAATTCCTGTTCTCCCTCAATAATAATAATAAACACTTATTATGTGCCAGGCACTATGCTAAGTGCTGGGGTAGATACAAGGTAATTTGGGTTGTCCCACATAGGGCTCACAGTCTTAATCCTCATTTTGCAGATGTGGTTACTGAGTCACAGAGAAGCGAAGTGACTTGCCCAAGGCCACACAGCAGACAAGTTGGCAGAGCCAGGATTAGAACCCAGGTCATTAGAACTCTTTTACTTAGACTGTGAACCCCCATACTGGGACAGGGATTTTTGTGACATTATTATATATGAAAATGCTGAAGACAGATATAATAATATCTATAATAATGATAGTAATGTAATAATGAGTACATAAATTCTGGAGATGCCTGACTTATTTGACTTGAGATCTTTTGTTCCTGACTCCCACTTTATCCCAGTTCTCTGACAAGTCTGAAGGAAACACTTTCAACCCAGTCAAAGTTGAAAATTCCTCAAATTGTGATTTTCTAGCCTGTCTGTTCTCTGAAGCCTTCTCCACTTCAGGCCTTCCCTCTTCCTAATCAATCAATCGTATTTATTGAGCACTTACTGTGTGCAGAGCACTGTAACTAAGCACTTGGGAGATTACAAAGTAACAGAGTTGGTAGACCCATTTCCTGCCCACAACAAGCTTACAGTCCATACTTTGCTGTATGTGCTTCTAAAATCCCTGTTTCCTTTGCACCAACGCTCAGTATTAAAAGCTGGTGTATAAGTTCCAGTCCTCTTCTGATTTAAGCTATTGTTGGTCAATATTGTACATGTAAATCTGGGACACTTCTAGGGTGTATTCTTCATTCATCCATTCTTCAATAGAGACACTTTTGGTGCCCTTGAAAGAAGATGTTATCACTTGAATTTATTAATCAAGTAATAGAATTTATTAAGTCCTTACTGTGCACGAAGCACTGTACTAAGTGCTTGGGAGAGTAATAATAATAATAATAATGATGGCATTTATTAAGCACTTACTATGTGCAAAGCACTGTTCTAAGCGCTGGGGAGGTTACAAGGGGATCAGGTTGTCCCATGGAGGGTACAGTATAACAGAGTTGGTAGACACATTTCCAGACCACAAGGAGCTTACAGTATAGAAGGGGAGACAGAAATTAATATAAATAAATTAAGGATATGTATATAAGTGCTGCGAGCCTGAGGGCGGAGTGAATAAAGAGTGCAAATACAAGTGAGAGGGTGTTGCAGAAGGGAGAGGGAGTAGAGGAAATGAGAGCTTAATCAGGGAAGACCTTTTGGAGGAGATGTGATTTTAATAAGGCTATAAAGATAGCGAGGGTGGTCATCTGCAGGATATAAAGCTGGAGGGAGTTCCAAGCTAGGGGCAGGATGTGAGTGATCATATCAATCATATTTATTGAATGCTTACAGTGTGCAGAGCACTGTACTAAGCACTTGGGCGAATACAGTATAACAGTTTAACTGAGTTGGAAGGCAGATTCCCTGCCCAGGATCTGTGGCAAGATAAGTAGTAAGTGCTCAATAAATACCATTGATTGATAATACCTAACAAGGAAATGACAAGTTCTATGCCCCTAGGAGCTTCCATTTTGATTGTCAGAGGGAAAAATGGAAAAAAAATTCCAAATAGAGTAAAATGGAGTAAGATTCTGTGAAGTGGGGATTAAATTCCTGTTCTCCCTCAATAATAATAATAGTGCCAGGCACTATACTAAGTGCTGGGGTAGATGTGAAGTAAATTGGATTAAACACGGTCCCTGCCCCACATAGGGCTCACAGTCTTAAAGGTAGGTTGGCATTAGAGGAGTAAAGTGAACGTGCTGAGTTGTAATAGGAAATTATTGAGAAAATGTGGGAAAGGGCAGAGTGATTGAGTAGTTTAGAGCTGGTGGTAAGAAGTTTCTATTTGATGCGGAGGTGGATGGGCAACCAGTGGAGGCTCTTGAGGAGTGGGGAAACATGTCCTGCACGTTTTTGTAGAAAAACGATCTGGACAGCAGAGTGAAGTATGGACTGGAGTTGGGGGAAACAGGAGGCAGGGAGGTCAGCCAGGGGACAGATGTGGTATTCAGAGCAGCATAGAATAAGTGGTAGGATTAATATGGTAGTAGTTTGGATGGAGAGGAAGGGCGGATTTTAGTGATGTTCTGAAGATTGAACCGACAGCATTTGGAGACAGATCAATCAATCAATCAATCAATTGTATTTATTGAGCGCTTACTGTGTGCAGAGCACTGTACTAAGCGCTTGGGAAGTACAAGTTGGCAACATATAGAGACAGTCCCTACCCAACAGTGGGCTCACAGTCTAAAAGGTGGGCTCACAGTCTAAAAGAGATGGGAAAGAGATGGGAAAGGACGAGGAAAGGAGAAGGGAAGGAGAAAGGAAAGGAGGAGGAAAGGAGATGGGAAAGGAGGAAGGAAGGAGAAAGGAAAGGAGGAGGGAAGGAGATGGGGAAGGAGAAGGGAAGGAGAAAGGAAAGGAGGAGGGAAGGAGATGGGAAAGGAGAAGGGAAAGGAGGAGGGAAGGAGATCGGAAAGGAGGAGGAAAGGAGATGGGAAAGGAGAAGGGAAAGGAGGAGGGAAGGAGATGGGAAAGGAGGAGGGAAGAAGATGGGAAAGGAGATGGGGAAGGAGGAGGGAAGGAGACAGATTGAATATGTGGTTCGATTGAGAGAGATGAGTTGATAATGCTTCGGTTGTGGGCTTGTGAGACAGGAAGAATGGTGGTGCTGTCTACAGTGATGGGAAAGTCAGGGACATGCCTTTGAAAGGATATGCCTCAGTGGGGTAGGGATTTTTAATGACTTTTGAGGCATTATCACGAGGTTATCAGAGCCCAACCAAGTTATTACAACTCTGGTATAGATGATTACCCAGCTTCAAGAAAGTAGAGAAGAGTCCAGAGCAAAGGATGGGGCTGTTGGATTAAAACCAGGGTATCAAGAGCAGTGGCCTGAAGATTGTTAGTGGCCCATTGCCCTGGCTTTGGATGCAGAGAAACATGGGGATTATGCTTAATATATACCATTGACCGACTGATTAATAATCAAAATAACAATTATAATAATAACAAAGTAATGTTTTTAAAATGGTATTTGCAAAGCACTTACTATGTGCTGGGCACTGTACTTAGTGCTGGGTTAGATATAAGATGATCAGGTTGGACACTGCCCATGGCCCACTTGGGGCTCACAGTTTTAATCCCATTTTACAGATGAGGTAACTGAGGCACAGAGAAGATGACTTGTTCAAGGTCACACAGCAGACATGCAGTGGAGTGGGGATTAGAACCAGTAAATCATTCATTCAATTGTATTTATTGAGCACTTACTGTGTGCAGAGCACTGTACTAAGCACTTGGAAAGTACAATTTGGCAACAGATAGAGACAATCCCAACCCAATGGGCTCACAGTATAGATACCCTTAATAAGCAGTATTTATTAAGCACGTACTATATAATACAACTGAATGAATGAATAATAATAATAGTGATGGCATTTGTTAAGCACTTACTACGTGCCAAGCACTGTTCTAAGCACTGGGGGGATACAATCAGTCAATCAATCAATCGTATTTATTGAGCGCTTACTGTGTGCAGAGCACTGTACTAAGCGCTTGGGAAGTACAAGTCGGCAACATATAGAGACGGTCCCTACCCAACAGCGGGCTCACAGTCTAGAAGGGGGAGACAGACAACAAAACAAAACATATTAACAAAATAAAATAAATAGAAAAGATACGCACAAATGAAATAGAGTAATAAATACGTACAAGCATATATACATATATACAGGTGCTGTGGGGAAGGAAAGGAGGTAAGGCGCAGGGGTGGAGAGGGGGAGGAGGGAGAGAGGAAGGAGGGGGCTCAGTCTGGGAAGGCCTCCTGGAGGATAATCAAGATAATCAGCCTGTCCCACATGGGGCTCACAGTCTTAATCCCCATTTTACAGATGAGGGAACTGAGGCACAGAGAAGTTAAGTGACTTGCCCAAAGTCACACAGTGGACAAGTGGCAGAGCTGGGAAGCAGCGTGGCTCAGTGGAAAGAGCACGGGCTTTGGAGTCAGAGGTCATGAGTTCAAATCCCGGCTCCACCACTTGTCAGCTGTGTGACTTTGGGCAAGTCACTTCACTTCTCCGTGCCTCAGTAACCTCATCTGTAAAATGGGGATTAAGACTGTGAGCCCCCCGGGGGACAACCTCATCACCTAGTAAACTCCCCAGCACTTAGAACAGTGCTTTGCACGTAGTAAGCGCTTAATAAATGCCATCATTATTTATTATTATTAGAACCCATGACCTCTGACTCCCAATCCCGTGCTCTTTCCTCTGAGCCATGCTTAATACCAAGCATTGTACTAAGCGCTGGATAAGATACAAGATAATCCAACTGAACCTAGTCCATGTCCCACATGGAGATCACAATCAACGTAGGATTTAATCTCCATTGTATAGCAGAGGAAACTGAGAGACAGAGAGAGCCTATCTGTTGTCTCAGACACTCCAATCTCATGCTGTCCTTAGAATGTAAGCTTTTCATGGGCAGTAAATGTGTCTGTTTATTGTTGTATTGTACTCTCCCAAGCGCTTAGTACAGTGCTCTGTACATAGAAAGCACTCAATAAATACGATTGAAGGAATGAAACCATCGTGTCAAAAAGTGGCCACTATACCACTGAAACATCGGAATGTTTAGCTCCTGGAAACCAGAGCTCTGTAGCAACACCACAGCAGCCCTGTTGAGAAAAGAAAATCAAACCTCAATCCTCCACCCATATAATGATTAGCCATTTCTCTGTGATGGTATCCTCTGGGAATTTGCGTGGATATGGCCAACAAAATACACCAGAGTTGGTTCTGATGGTTGAAGAAAAAAGGCTTACTTACTGTGAAACATCAATTGCCCCGGTAGCATTGATAAATAGCATTGATTTTCTTTTAACGGTATTTGTTAAGTGCTTATTATGTGCCAGTCACTGTACTAAACGCTGGAGTAGATACAAGCTAATCGGGTTGGACGCAGTTCCTGTCACATTTGGGGCTCACAGTCTTAATCCCCATTTTATAGATGAGGAAACCAAGGCCCGGAGAAGTGAAGTGACTTGCCCGTGGTCACACAGCAGACAAGTGGCAGAGCATTCATTCATTCATACATTCATTCAATCGTATTTATTGAGCGCTTACTGTGTGCAGAGCACTGTACTAAGCGCTTGGGAAGTACAAGTTGGCAACATATAGAGACAGTCCCTACCCAGCAGTGGGCTCACAGTCTAGAAGGGGGAGACAGAGAACAAAACAAGGCATATTAACAAAATAAAATAAATCGAATAAATATGTACAAATAAACTAAATAGAGTAATAAATACCTACAAATATATATACATATATACAGGTGCTGTGGGGAGGAGAAGGAGGAAAGCCGGGAGGGATGGAGAGGGGGAGGAGGGGGAGAGGAAAGAGGGGGCTCAGTTTTGGAAGGCCTCCTGGAGGAGGTGAGCTCTCAGTAGGGCTTTGAAGGGAGGAAGAGAGCTAGCTTGGCGGATGTGCGGAGGAGGGCATTCCAGGCCAGGGGAGGACGTGGGCCGGGGGTAGACGGTGGGACGGGCGAGAACGATTATTAAAATTCTTATTTTAATAATTATTTTAGTAATAATGATGGCATGTTTTAAGCTTTTACTATGTGCAAAGCACTATTCTAAGTGCTGGGGAGGTTACAAGGTGATCGGGTTGTCCCATGGGGGCTCACAGTCTTAATTCCCATTTTGCAGATAAGGGAACTGAGGCCCAGAGCAGAAATCAGAACCCAGGTCCTCCCACCCCCAGGCCGGCACTCTTTCCACTAGGCCCCACTGCTTCTCCAGTTGATCCCAGTACCTCTGAAGATTGCATATGTGTAATCTTCATACGTATCTAGAGTCCTGTAGAACTGACATCAGCATATGCAGTTTGATCAGGGTGGAGATCATTGAACCATACACAAACACTAAGAAAAATAATGATGATTGTGGTATTTGTTAAGCACTTACTATGAGCCAAGAACTGTTCTATGTTGCCAACTTGTACTTCCCAAGCACTTAGTACAGTGCTCTGCACATAGTAAGCGCTCAATAAATACGATTGATTGATTGATTGATTCTAAACAGTGGGGTAGATACAAGTCAGTCAGGTTGGATACAGTCCCTGTCCCACATGGGGGCTCACAGTCTTAATCCTATTTAACAGATGAGGGAACTGAGGCACAGAGAAGGGAAGTGACTTGCCCAAGGTCACAGCAGAAAAGTGGCATTAGAGCCTATGAACGTCCGATTCCTAGACCTGTGCTATATCCACTATGCGATGCTGCTTCCCTTGAATTAGAAGGGAACAGGGGAGAGTATTCTTTCTTTGTCAGTCGTGTTTCTCCCAGTGTGAGTTCACTGCTGCATCACACGGTTGAACAGAAAATCCCACAGCATTTTGCGCTGAAAACCAGTTGTGTGGCAATGTGCCCAAAGAATATGTAGACTGTAATCCACAACTGCAAAGTCTATTTATTTATCAGACTGAGGAGCTGAAAAATGGTTACCCAACCAGCCTATCTCCTCCCTGTCCCACATTTGACACCTCAGGCCAGATTCAGTAGCTTTTGGGAAATCTGCCTCGGCGGCTAGAGAGAAGCTTGGTTCTGAGAAGATGTAAGAGGAAACCCATAACCTGGGCATGATCCTTGACTCATCTCCCTTATTCGACCCACATATCCAATCTGCCTCCAAATCCTGTCAGTTCAACCTTCACCGAGTCGCTCAAATCCTTTCCTTTCCATCCAACTGGCTACCAATTTATAATCCAAATATTATCCGATCCCACCTTGATTGGTTGTTTGGTCTTTGGGAGATATCCCAGACTGAGCCCCTTCCTTCCTCTTCCCCTCGTCCCCCTCTCCATCCCCCCCATCTTACCTCCTTCCCTTCCCCACAGCACCTGTATATATGTATATATGTTTGTACATATTTATTACTCTATTTATTTATTTATTTATTTATTTATTTATTTATTTATTTATTTATGTTACTTGTACATATCTATTCTATTTATTTTATTTTGTTAGTATGTTTGGTTTTGTTTTCTGTCTCCCCCTTTTAGACTGTGAGCCCACTGTTGGGTAGGGACTGTCTCTATATGTTGCCAATTTGTACTTCCCAAGTGCTTAGTACAGTGCTCTGCACATAGTAAGCGCTCAATAAATACGATTGATGATGATGATGATATCCTTTGAAGAGGTTTTTTTTTTTCACTCTCCCAGGCGTGCTCTGCACACGGTAAGCACTCAATAAATACGATATATTGATCGTTAAGGGATAAGGCAGGGATGGCTGGTTAGAGATTGCATTTCTAAAAGTCTCAAGGCAGAAGAGGGAGAACCTGAAGGGAGGGAGTGTTAAGAAAGTTTGTCAAGTGGTGTGTGAGAACATTTCTGGGGTTCTTATTTCACTGAGAAACAAACATCTCTTCTTCCTGCATTTGAGTTTTTGTTGTGTGTGACTTTAGCGACACTGTGTACATTGTCCTCTGGCCCTTCAAATATATGATTTGTCTCTGATGTTCTCCTCTGACCTTGTCTATGGTCCTTGGAAAACTTTTGGTTTGGAAGAGATGACCCCAGAGAGACACCTAGCCCATCTCCGTGCCTGTGGAAGGGTTGACTTCATTGTCTTCAAAATTTCCTTAATGAAAGTCTAGTCTTATCCTTGAATATCCTTCAGTAAGTGAGTTCTTTATTCCCTTGATAATACATAGTATTATTTATTTTTATTAAGGGAGGTCTGAATTTGGGTGTTTTTTCTTTCTGTCAGAAAGTTATACGTGTTCCAGGAAAATCACTAGTAAATTACCCTTCCAAAATATGCTTTGACCTTAATTACTGTGCTTTTTTTTTAGCCTGAAATTTTTTGGTAAGTTTTTTAGGCTAGTCTTAATGCATTCTGTTCTCTTCACTGTTTTAGCCCATACTGAAAGGCTAATGGGCACTCACACTTTCATTCTATTTATTGTGCATTTTACCCACCACCTTCCAAAAAGAAATTCCTTTTCCACATGAGCAGTTATGTCTTGACTTATCCAAGATCCTATCTGTAGTGGAGACCACAGTTGCCATATTTATTCATTCATTCAATCGTATTTATTGAGTACTTACTGTGTGCAGAGCACTGTACTAAGCGCTTGGGAAGTACAAGTTGGCAGCACATAGAGACGGTTCCTACCCAACAGTGGGCTCACAGCCTAGATTGAATACTGAGAATTTTGTTTAAAACATCAAATGTAATTTGATTAATTTTCACAGAGTCTACATTTGGGTTCCTTTTTGTATAATATCTGAGAGGGTCGCAAAGATAATTATAATAGTATCCATTAAGTGCTTGCTATTTTAAACGGAGAAGCAGCATGGCTCAGTGGAAAGAGCCCGGGCTTTGGAGTCAGAGGTCATGGGTTTAAATCCCAGCTCCACCAATTGTCAGCTGTGTGACTTTGGGCAAGTCACTTAAGTTCTCTGTGCCTCAGTTACCTCATGTGTAAAATGGGGATGAAGACTGTGAGCCCCCCCGTGGGACAACCTGATCAACTTGTAACCTCCCCAGCACTTAGAACAGTGCTTTGCACAAAGTAAGCGCTTAATAAATGCCATTATTATTATTATTATCAATCCCAGCTCCAGCACTTGTCAGCTGTGTGACTTTGGTTCAGTCTCTTAACTTCTCTGTGCCTCAGTTCCCTCATCTGGAAAATGGGGATTAAGACTGTAAGCCCCACGTGGGACAACCTGATTACCTTGTATCTACCCCAGCTCTAAGAACAGTGCTTGGCACTTAGTAAGCGATTAATAAATACCATTCCAGTTCTTAGAACAGTGCTTGGCACATAGTAAGTGCTTAATAAATACCGTCATCATTATTATCATGTGCCAAGTGCTGTACTAAGCAGTCTGGTGGAAATAAGGTAATCAGATGGGACCCCTTATTTAAGCCTCTTCATTTACAAGGGATTCAGGGACACAGAAACCAGATATTTGATGAAAAATTTTCAAAAATAAATTTCACACACTGACCCAGATCCAAGTGGATGGTTATGTGTCTTATGAGATTTCTGTAAATATTGCCGAAGAGGAGAATAAAAAATCCCCACATAACTTTCCCTCCTACTTTCTCAAATCAGGAAATTCTCCTGGAACTCCAGCCTTCAGAGGAATGGAAAGTTAATGCTTAACTGTGAAGTTCGTTGGTTTTGTACACATTTGAAAAAGTAATGTAGTTCCTCCCCTTAGGTGAATATGATAATTCTCCTCTGAGAGGCCTGTCCTCTTCTAGACTGTGAGCCCACCGTTGGGTAGGGACTGTCTCTATATGTTGCCAGCTTGTACTTCCCAAGCGCTTAGTACAGTGCTCTGCACACAGTAAGCGTTCAATAAATACGATTGATTGATTGATTGATTGTTTGACTGTCCTGACAAACCCCTCATTTCCCCTACTCTCTCTCCCTTCTGGGTTATCTATGCCCCTGGATCTATGCATAGATAACACCCCACCTTCAGCCTAGCAGCACTTTCTTCCATGGCAGTAATTTATTTTAGTGTCGGTCTCCCCCTCCAGGATGTAAGCTCCTTGTGGGCAGGGAATGTGTCTACCAACGGTTGTATTGTACTCTCCCAAACGCTTAGTTCAGTACTGTCCACATAGTAAACACTCAGATATCGATTTGATTTGATTTGACTGTGAAACACTCACTTCTCCATCCCCCTCATCTTACCTCCTTCCGTTCCCCACAGCACCTGTATATATGTATATATGTTTGTACATATTTCTTACTCTATTTATTTTACTTGTACATATCTATTCTATTTATTTTATTTTGTTAGTATGTTTGGTTTTGTTCTCTGTCTCCCCCTTTTAGACTGTGAGCCCACTGTTGGGTAGGGACTGTCTCTATATGTTGCCAACTTGTACTTCCCAAGCTCTTAGTACAGTGCTCTGCACACAAGAAGCGCTCAATAAATACAATTGATTGATTGATTGATTAGCGTGTTCAGCCCCTCAGCTGTCTGTCAGTTTTCCTGTCCTTTGTTCTGTTCTTAGACCAATAGTATGTACCCGATCAGTAGGATAAAGAAAACATGCTGAGAAGCAGCATGGCATAGTGGATAGAGCACGGGGAGTCAGAAGGTCATGGGTTCTAATCCTGGCTTGGCCACTTGTCTGCTGTGTGACCTTGAGCAAGTCACTTCGCTTCTCTGGACCTCAGTTACCTCATCAATCAATCAATCAATCGTATTTATTGAGCGCTTACTGTGTGCAGAGCATTGTACTAAGCGCTTGGGAAGTACAAGTTGGCAACATATAGAGACAGTCCCTACCCAACAGTGGGCTCAAAGTCTAAAAGGGGGAGACAGAGAACAAAACCAAACATACTAACAAAATAAAATAAATAGAATAGATATGTACAAGTAAAATAAATAAATAAATAGAGTAATAAATATGTACAAACATATATACATATATACAGGTGTAAAATGGGGGTTGAAACTGTGAGCCTCACGTGGGACAGGGACTGTGTCCAACCCCATTTGCTTGTATCAACCCCAGCGCTTAGTACAGCGCCTGGCACCTAGTTAAGCGCTTAACAAATACCGTCATTGTTATTATTATTAACAAGCCAGGCTTTCAAATCCTTTGGGGTCTCCATTAAAATACATCAGAGGTTAAATGTGTGAAGCTGAAATTTAAAGCCACTTAAGGAAGAGAGTAAAAACCAAAAGTGACACAATTCTAATGGAGCCTGAAAGCTGGAGATTCGAATGAATGCTTGCCCTTAGGTTAGTCTTTAAAAGAACTAAATAGCTCTGGTGCATTTGAGGACAAAACTGTTAAAATCCTTTATATTGATGGAAAACAATCATGTTCTGATATTCAGAAAATTTCCAAAGGATTACACCCCGTGCTGATTACCAAATGAACCCGTCCCCAGATGATGGGTGGCAGAAAGTCACTTAATGTCTTTATGTCTCAGTTACATCATCTGCAAAATGGGATTAAGACTGTGGGGCATATGGGACAGGGACTGTGTCCAACCCAATTTGCTTCTGTCTACCCCCAGACGCTTAGTGCATTGCCTGGCACACAGTAAATGCTTAATAAATGCCATTAAAAAAACAAGGCAAACAAAAAAACCCCAATCTTTCGCTGTTCAGTTATGGGTCAGACTTGGACAGTGGCCTTGGGTCGAATGGAATGGGGTTTTGTGCTCACTAACCTATTGGAGACCCCTCTCAGGGTCACACCTGGAGAGTTTCCAGTACTCTACCAGTCTCAACTGTGGGAGGGAGAGTCAAAAAGAGGCATATCCATTCTATTCCTAGCTTGGGCAGTGGCTAGTCAGTGGAAGTCAATCTGCTACAAGCCAAAAGTCCCCTGTGCTGGGCAGCAGCGGCGTGGGAGAGAGTTGAGGGCGGAGACTCAAGTTGACTGCGTGGAAGGAGGCAACGGTCAACCGCTTCCATATTTTTTCCAAGAAAACTCTGTGGGTACACTACCAGAACAATTGCAGATGGAGGTGGGGTGTTCTGGGAGAGATGTGTTCATGCCATTGCTATGGGTTGGCAATAACGTGCTAGCATAATCAATCAATCAATCATATTTATTGAGCACTTACTATGTGCAGAGCACTGTACTAAGTGCTTGGGAAGTACAAGCTGGCAACATATAGAGACAGTCCCTACCCAACAGTGGGCTCACAGTCTAGAAGGGGGAGACAGAGAACAAAACCAAACATACTAGCAAAATGAAATAAATAGAATAGGTAGGTACAAGTAAAATAAATAAATAAATAAATAGAGTAATAAATATGTACAAACATATATACATATATACAGGTGCTGTGGGGAAGGGAAGGAGGTAAGATGGGGGGAAGGAGAGGGGGACGAGGGGGAGCATAAGACAAGACAACCTATTGGAGTGCACGTATAAGGTTGGAGTGGGGAGTAAGAATGTGAGCCCCATGAGGGACATGGGTTATGTCCAACCTTGTGTCTACCCCTGCACTTAGTACAGTGCCGGACACATTCACTTGATAGCATAAGACAAGACAAGACAACCTATTGGAGTGCACGTATAATAATAATAATAATAATGTTGGTATTTGTAAAGCGCTTACTATGTGCAAAGCACTGTTCTAAGCACTGGGGTAGATACAAAGTAATCAGGTTGTTCCACGTTGGGCTCACAGTCTTCATCCCCATTTTACAGATGAGGGAACTGAGGCCCAGAGAAGTGAAGTGACTTGCCCAAAGTCACACAGCTGACAAGTGGCGGAGCCAGGATTTGAACCCACGACCTCTGACTCCAAAGCCTGCTCTTTCCACTGAGCCACGCTGCTTCTAAGGTGGGAGTGGGGAGTAAGAATGTGAGCCCCATGTGGGACATGGATTATGTGCAACCTTGTGTCTACCCCAGCACTTAGTACAGTGCCTGACACATTCATTCATTCATTTAATCATATTTATTGAGCGCATACAGTGCTTAACAAGTGCCTTAAAAAAAAGTGTGCAAGATGAGAGCCAACTTCCCCAAAAGGGCTATCTTTCTGCCTAGAGGTAAGAGCCTCTTCCATCTCGTTGAGGTTTGGGTATTTCCAACCTTGTTTTTATCAAGTGAATAATATGAGTGGTCTGATGCTCTTCCAGGCAGGCTGTAGGCCCATATTTCAACCACTGCTTTTGTTTTTTAATGGTATTTGTAAAGTGCTTACTCTGTGCCTTACCTCCTCCAGGAGGCCTTCCCAGACTGAGCCCCTTCCTTCCTCTCCCCCTCGTCCCCCTCTCCATCCCCACCATCTTACCTCCTTCCCTTCCCCACAGCACCTGTATAGATGTATATATGTTTGCACATATTTATTACTCTATTTATTTATTTATTTATTTTGCTTGTACATATCTATTTATTTTATTTTGTTAGTATGTTTGGTTTTGTTCTCTGTCTCCCCCTTTTAGACTGTGAGCCCACTGTTGGGTAGGGACTATCTCTGTATGTTGCCAACTTGTACTTCCCAAGCGCTTAGTACAGTGCTCTGCACACAGTAAGCGCTCAATAAATACGATTGATTGATTGATTGATTGTGCCAGGCACTGTTCCAGTCACTGGGGTAGATAGAGGTTAATCAGGCAGGTCACAGTCCCTGTCCCACATGAGGCTCACAGTCTTTATCCCTATTTTACAGGTGAGCTAATTGAGGCACAGAGAAGTTAAGTGACTTGCCCACGGTAACATACCAGACGAGTGGCAGAGCTGGGATTAGAACTCAGGTCCTGTATTTTGTGGTATATATGATAGTTAATGCCACTGATATACTTCATGACATTTGTTCTTCTTCAGGTCTGATGCAGGGGCTAATGAGTAGCAACTGTGAACTTTAGAAAATCCTTGAATGTAGGATTATAATGATACATGAACTTTTAGTGAAAAGAGCTACCTTTTTACTTTTCCCCTTATCTTTGCTCCTACATACCTTGACTGCAATATTTTCCATCCACTGCTTGAGCCCCTTTGACTTTTCACTGTGGATGGTAGAATACTTCAGAATTTGACTAATCGTTAGTCAGATTCCTTTCCTATTCTCTTCTGCAGGGGGACTGAATTTCCAGGAATTAAAAAAAAAATCATCCATAGATGAGTCATTCCTGTTTCTCTGACAAACTTTAATTTTCCCCAACTTATTCACTCTCCCTACTATGTTGCCTATGCACTTGAATGTTCATTAAATTAATAGTATAAATATGATTGAATGAATGAATGAATTTATTGAGCACTTACTGTGTGCAGAGCACTGTACTAAGCGCTTGGGAAGTACAAGTTGGCAACATATAGAGACGGTCCCTACCCAACAGCAGGCTCACAGTCTAGAAATGTGTACCCAATCAATCAGTTGTATTTATTGAGTGCTTCCTGTGTGCATAGCATTGTAATAATAATAATGGTGGTATTTGTTAAGCACTTACTATGTGCAAAACACTGTTCTAAGCGCTGGGGTTGATACAAGGTAATAATAATAATGGCACTTATTAAGCGCTTACTATGTGCAAAGCACTGTTCTAAGCGCTGGGGGGGGGGGTTACAAGGTGATCAGGTTGTCCCACAGGGGACTCACAGTTTTAATCCCCATTTTCCAGATGAGGTAACTGAGGCACAGAGAAGATAAGTGACTTGCCCAAAGTCACACAGCTGACAATTGCCAGAGCCGGGATTTGAACTCATGACCTCTGACTCCAAAGCCCGTGCTCTTTCCACTGAGCCACGTGGCTTCTCTGTTGTCCCACGTGGGGCTTACAGTCTCAATTCCCATTTTACAGGTAAGGTAACAGAGGCACAGAGAAGTTAAGCGCCTTGCCCCAAATCACACAGCTGATGAGTGATAGAGCCAGGATTAGAACCCACAACCTCTGACTCCCAAGCCCATGCTTTTTCCACTAAGCCACGCTGCTTCCCTAAGCGCTTGGGAGGGTACAACACAACAGAGTTGGTAGATGTGTTCCCTGACCACAGTGAGCTTACACAGAAGCAGTGTTGTTTAGTGGATAAAGCACAGGGCTGGGAGTCAGAAGGCCGAGGGTTCGAATCCCGGCCCCACCATATGTCTGATGTGTGACCTTGGACAAGTCACCTAACTTCTCTGGTCCTCAGTTCCCTCATCTGTAAAATAGGGATCAAGAGTGTGAGCCCCAGTGAGACAGGAATTGTGTCCAACCTGATTAACTTGCATCTACCCCAGCACTTAGAAGAGTGCTTGATGCATAATAAATGCTTAGCAGATACCATAATTATAACTATTGTTACACTCCAGAGGGGGAGACAGACATTAATATAAAGAAGTAAATTATGGATATGTAGATAAGTGCTGTGGGGCTGAAGTAGGCGTGAATAAAGGGAGAAAATTCAAGTTCATGGGTGATGCAGAAGGGAGTGGGAGAAGAGGATCAGAGCGCTTAGTCTGGGAAGGCTTCTTGGAGATGTACCTTCAATAAGGTAAGCTCTTAAGCACTTCAAAATTCACCCCACCCGCAGTCCCACCGAATTTATGTATATATGCTCTACTGTTCTTCCCTGTATCTGTTATCTATTTTAATGCCATGTCTTAGTGGATAGAACAGGGCCTGGGAGACCTGGGTTCTAATCCTGGCTCCATTTATTTGCTGTGTGACCTTGGGCAAGACACTTCACTTCTCTGGGCCTCAATTACCTCATCTGTAAAGTGGGGTTGAAGAGTGTGAGCCTTATGTGGGTCAGGCACTGTGTGTCCAACCTGATTTTCTTGCATCTACCCCGGCACTTAGATCAGTACTTGCCACATGGTAAGCATTTGACATGAACTGTTATTATTATTATTATTATTATTATTATTATTATTATTATTATTATTATTATTATGTTTCCCTCACTGGACTGCAATCTCCTGGTAGCTACGAATGACATGTACCAACTTGATTGTATTGTACTCTCCCAAGAGCTTGGTGCAGTTCTCTGCACACAGGGGTGCTCAGGGAATGCTATTAATAATAATAATGATGGCATTTGTTAAGTGCTTACTATGTGCAAAGCACTGTTCTAAGCGCTGGGGGGATACAAGAATTGATTAATTGATTTTCCCCCAGTACTTGGGACTCAGGTGGCCAGAGGGGCTAGTGGTCAGGCCCATCCCCTGGCACATCACGTAAGCTCCATGTTGGAAACAGGCAGGTCGTGGTTGAGCAGCAAAATCAAGACTGGGAGCCCCCCGTGGGACAACCTGATTACCCCATATCTCCCCCAGCGCTTAGAACAGTGCTTGCCGCATAGTAAGCGCTTAATAGATACCATCTGTAAAATGGGGATGAAGGCTGTGAGCCCCAGTTGAGACAGCCTAATTACCTTGTACCTACCCTAGTGCAAAAAACAGTGCTTGGCATACAGTAAACACCTTGTACATATTTAGTATTCTATTTATTTTATTTTGTTAATATGTTTTGTTTTGTTGTCTGTCTCTCCCTTCTAGACTGTGAGCCCATTGTTGGGTAGGGACCGTCTCTATATGTTGCCAACTTGTACTTCCCAAGCGCTTAGTACAGTGCTCTGCACACAGTAAGTGCTCAATAAATACAACTGAATGAAAGAAACCCTCCCCAAACCCCTCAGCTTCATTGCCTTGCTTAAGGAGTGGAAGTGAGTTGATGATCGACTGCAGGCCTTTCTTCAGGTCTGTCCTCCCTCCCCTTATTAGCATCTGCAACATTTATTCCACTACCATCATCATCATCAATCGTATTTATTGAGCGCTTACTATGTGCAGAGCACTGTACTAAGCGCTTGGGAAGTACAAATTGGCAACATATAGAGACAGTCCCTACCCAACAGTGGGCTCACAGTCCAAAACGGGGAGACAGAGAACAAAACCAAACATACTAACAAAATAAAATAAATAGAATAGATATGTGCAAGCAAAATAAATAAATAAATAAATAGAGTTATAAATATGTACAAACATATATACATATATACAGGTGCTGTGGGGAAGGGAAGGCGGTAAGATGTGGGGGGGGGGAAAGGGGAACGAGGGGGAGAGGAAAGAAGGGGCTCAGTCTGGGAAGGCCTCCTGGAGGAGGTGAGCTCTCAGCAAGGCCTTGAAGGGAGGAAGAGAGCTAGCTTGGCGGATGGGCAGAGGGAGGGCATTCCAGGCCCGGGGGATGACGTGGGCCGGGGGTCGATGGCGGGACAGGCGAGAGCGAGGTACGGTGAGGAGATCAGCGGTGGAGGAGCGGAGGGTGCGGGCTGGGCTGCAGAAGGAGAGAAGGGAGGTGAGGTAGGAGGGGGCGAGGGGATGGAGAGCCTTGAAGCCCAGGGTGAGGAGTTTCTGCCTGATGCGCAGATTGATTGGTAGCCACTGGAGATTTTTGAGGAGGGGAGTAACATGCTCAGAGCGTTTCTGGACAAAGGTAATCTGGGCAGCAGCATGAAGTATGGATTGAAGTGGAGAGAGACATGAGGATGGGAGATCAGAGAGAAGGCTGATGCAGTAGTCCAGACTATGTCCTGTTGAGGAGGAAATGTGTAGAATGGCATCTTACTTTCACGCCTCTCTCCTCAGGGAAACTTCAAAAGTCTTTTTCACTTCCTTAATAAGGACCATCTTTGTAAAGTTGACTGGCAAGGGTAACTCACTGAAATATTTATCACATCAACCCTGCCAGTTTAGCACCTTGTTCTGAAAACTGACTTAATTTTTGCCTTCTTTGAATGATGCAAAACAAGTGACATTAGTGTCACAGTAAGTTCAGGTTGGGATGAAGTTCCCATTATAACCCTTCAAAACTTTGACTGTGGAATTTCAGTGAGCTTATTAAGTAAATTCCACCTTTCCCCTTGTCTACCAGCTCTGTGTTCAGCCCCATCCGATCTAGATTTCATCCTCTGCACTTCACCGTGACTGCTTTTGACACTAATCTTCAGTGCCTTCCTTCTGTTAAATCTAGGCAATTCTTATCCTTCTCGGCCTCTGTGTTGCTTTTGATACTGGCCACTGCATTATGATTACTAATTGTGTATTAGTTGAATTTCCTTTGTTTCTTTGTTAATTTCATGCAGATAGTGCTCTCAAATGCAGGGTTCCCCTATAGATGGGAACACTGGCTCAAGATGAGGAAGACAAAGGAGTGGGACAGACAGATGGAATCTCCTAATAATAAAACTAATAATAATTATGGTACTTGTTAAGTGCTTACTATAGAGAAGCAGCATGGCATAGTGGATAGAGCTCGGGCTCGGGAGTCAGAAGGTCGTGGGTTCTAATCCTGACTCCACCACTTGTCTGCTGTGTGTGACCTTGGGCAAGTGACTTCACTTCTCTGTGCTTCAGTTACCTCCTCTGTAAAATGGGAATTGAGACCAAGAGCACCATGTGGGACAGAGACAGTGCCCAGCCCGATTTGCTTTTATCCACCCCAGAATTTAGTTCAATGCCTGGCACATAGTAAGCGCTCAAAAAATACCATAATAATAATAATTATTATTATTTGGTAATTTCCCCATTACAGTTCTCTGCAGAAAGTCGGTACAGTACATAACAAATTCTCCTGAAGAAGATGATGTTTTCTTTGGTGCTTTTCCTATGGAAGTATCCTATAGTATCAGCCTGACTCAGTGGATGGGCCTGGGCATCGAAAGGACCCGGGTTCTAATCCTGGCTCCGCCACGTCTGCTATATGACCTTGGGCAAGTCACTTCACTTTTCTGTGCCTAAATTACTTCATCTGTAAAATGGGGATTAAGATTGTGAGCCCTTGTGGGACAGTAACTGTGTCCGACCCAATTAGATTGTATGAGAAGCAGCACGGATAGAGCACAGGCCTGGGAATCAGAAGGTCATGAGTTCTAATCCCAGCTCAGTCACTTGCCTGCTGTGTGACCTTGGGCATATCACTTCAATTCTCTGGGCCTCAGTTCCCTCGTCTGTAAAATGGGGATTGAGACTGTGAGCCCCACATGGGAGAGGGACTGTGTCCAACTTGATTTGCCTGTATCCATCCACCCCAGTGCTTAGTACCATTCCTGGCACATAGTAAGACCTTATTATTATTATTTACCATAGCACTTAGAATAGTGTTTGATGCATAGTGAGTGCTTAACAAATACTATCATCATCATCACAAAATGCTGCTGGACTGGATGTGCATCTAGTACTAGCAACTCTCATGTTTTAGAATATCCAGTTCATCAGTCACAGAGCATAACACAATGCAACAGCCTTCACAGTGCCTGAGTGCCCAGAAAAGAGAAAGAGGCTGTTGCTGATTCCTTACTATATTTCCCATTAGAGCTTTCAAGTATTCTTTCAGAGGCAATTGCCTCTTCAAAAACATATTAACAGTACATCTCCTCCAAGAGGCCTTCCCTGACTAAGCCCTCATTTTGACCTCTCCCCTTCTCTTCTGCATTACCCTTGTGATAGGATTTTCACCCTTTATTCACCCCTCCCTCAACCCCACAGCACTTAGGTACATATCTGTAACATTTACATTCATGTCTCTCTCCTGCTTTAGACCTTAAGTTCGTTGTGGGCTTGGAATGTGTCTATCAACTCTGTAATATCATACTCTCCCAAGCGCTTAGTATAGTGCTCTGTGCACAGTAAGCGCTCAATAAATATGAATGATTGATCGATGGATTGATTGTTTCCTCTACCAGGTTGCACTCAAATAGGGGGTCACGTTGCCTCCTGTTGTGTAGTCAGACTGAACCAGGGATCTACAGTGAAACGAGGGGCATGGGAGCTCCAGACCTGCTGTCGTCATCTTTTCTAAATACTGGACTATAAAGGAGGAATCTTAGTTTTGCGTTTTTGTGCCTGGAAATATCGAGAATGAGGTTTTTAAAAGATGCCAAAATAAGTGCCTCATCGGTCTGTCTACCAGTTTGGCATTCAGTCGATTTTGCTTTTCAAAAATTTTTGACTGTACTCCATGACTAAAAATAATCACCCTGTGTATGTGAAATTTGCTTTGGGTAACTGGTGCCTGCGCTTTTAAATCTGAGCGTTTCTGGGAGCATTTTGCATCTTCCTGGGGACTACTTTAACTGGTGAGGAGATCAATTTGTAATATTTCCTAGGAAATCTTATAATGTAAGAATATATTTTTAAATTGGATTCTCGTGCTTAGGGTGGATAATGAGCTCGGTGAGATTTGTTCTGTTAAAGAGCTTCTACACCTTGTAGAGTATTACTGATTAGGATGGGGACTGTCTCTGAGAAAGACCGACAGTCCTAGGAATCTGTTACAATCCATCTACACTTTAAACTCCTTGAGGGGCAGGGCCTGGGAGCCAGAAGGACCTGGGTTCTAATCCTAGCTCTGCTACTTGTCTGCTGTGTGACCTTGGGAAAGCCATTTCACTTCTCTGTGCCTCCGTTGTTTTGGTATGTGTATCCATAGAGTTTTCTTGGTAAAAATGTGGAAGTGGCTTACCGTTTCTTCTGCACAGTGAAAACGTAAGTCTTTGATAAACATTTTGACCACTCAATCATCAGCTTTTGACTCTTTTCCATACCCCTACTGCCCAGCACAGGTGAATCAACATTGTCTGACAGTTCATTTTAGACCTTTCCATTACGGGTAGCCCTAGCAAGAGAGTATCTCTCAGTGGCATAGCGCTAAGCCTCATTGGCATATGCAAACTCTTCTGTCGCAGTAAAACACTGATTTATAGGAGAGTACCTCAGTTCCCTCATCTGTATAATGTGGATTGAGAGTGCGAGCCCTATGTGGGGCAGAGAACAGTGTTTTGCACATAGTAAGTGCTTAATACATGCCATTATTATTATTATTATTATTGTGTCCAACCTGATTATCTTGTATCTACCTCAGCACTTAGTACAATGCCCGGCACATAGTAAGAGCTTAACAAATACGGCTACAGGCAGAGCTGGGACTAGAGCCAAGTTCTCCTGATTCCCCGAGCGGTGCTTTTTCCTCTGGATCAACGGTGGAACTCTATTATTATTGAAGTGTGTCAGAGAAAGGAAAAGAGAAATTGATCATTTTACAGGGGGGTCAGGATTTGTGACGTCCAAGTAGCAAAGGAAAGTTTGAGGCTAATTTGCAGCAATTTAGGCTTGGACAAAGCATCATGGTATAGTGGTTAGAGCATGAGCCTGGGGGTCAGAAGGTCATGGGCTTTAATCCTGGCTCCGCCACTTGTCTGCTGTGTGATCTTGAGCAAGTCACTTCACTTCTCTGGGCCTCAGTTACCTCATCTGTAAAATGGGGATTGAGAGCCCCATGTGGGACAACCTGATTACCTTGTATCGACTCCAGCACTAAGAACAGAGCTCGGCACATAGTAAGCGCTTAGCAAATACCATTATTATTATTATTATCATCAAGAGAACTGGACTGGAATTCAGTCCCTGTGGCTGGTGGCGGACTATTGAATCGTCTAGCTATTAATGGACATTCATCACATTTTTTTCCAGGAATTTGGCATATAAATTGACACTTTTGCAGATGCCCATACCCCAACACATTCCATCACAATTTATTGGATGAGATGACTCTTGTTTTTCCAGAAACCGTTGTAATGTTTTGCCTGCCTGTCTAGTCTGCAAAGATTCTCTCCACTGGTAATCAACAGGCCTGTGGTTCCCTCATCTGTAAAATGGGGATTAAGACTGTGAGCCCCATGTGGGATGGGAACTGTGTCCAGCCTGATTATCTTGTATCTACCCCAGCGCTTATTAAGCACTTAACAAATACCATAAAAAAGCAAACAAACAAAAAACAGGCCAAGGGATTTAAATTGAATGAAAACTGGGTGCTGGGCCCTTGATTTAATAGCAAATTGCACTGTTTTGCAAATACAAGTTGGGAAGTAATTATCAAGTATATATTTATGCCCTGTTTAGTGGTGGTAATAGTATTACTATACTATTACTATACTATTACTTTTACTGAGAAGGAGCATGGCATAGTGAATAGAGCACGGGACTAGGAGGCAGAAGGTTATGGGTTCTAATCCTGACTCTGCCATTTGTCTGCTGTGTGACCTTGGGCAAGTCATTTAACTTCTCTGTGCCTCAGTTACCTCACCTGTAAAATAGGGATTAAGGCTGTGAGCCCCACGTGGGACAACCTGATAACTTTATATCTACCCCAGCGCTTAGACCAGTGCTTGGCATATAGTAAGCACTTAACAAATGCCATTATTATTATTATTATCATTATTAAATGTTTGCTGTGTACAGAGAGCACTGTGCTAAGCACTAGGAGGGAATACCCAGGTGGGAATTCGACATGGCTCCTGATCCCTTTTTGGGGTGTGGGGAAAGGGGGTGGAAGAGGGATCACAAACTAAGAGGGGAGAAGGGATTGGAGACAGACATGTCAGGAGTGATAGAACATTAAAACACAACACAGACATACACAAAATAAAAATAAAATCAGTAGGCTAGAGGAGCAGAATTTTAGGCTCCTCGAGGCTCAGGGTTCACCTGCCCACCTGCAATCACTAGCCTTCCCAGGGGTTTGTGGAGTCCTCATTCAACAGGTGCAAATGGAAGCAATTTTTATCTCCAGAGCTTGCTGGGACCAGGGGCCCTTGGCAGCAAGAGGGAAGGGGGTAGTTATTACAGTTGATTTGTGGATGCGGTTTTATGTTTTGGGGTATAAATCCATTGCAAATAGTTGTTCTTAACTGAGGCAAGCCTTGCTTTCTTGAGATAGAGATTACTATTTTTAACAGGACTTTATCAAATCCACTCTGGTTTGCCGTTCGATTCTTTGTAGTTGCTAGGCACCTTCTTGCATTCCACGAGTCAGATACTGGCACTCCATCAGCATTAAATTTCAGACTCTTAGTGTTTGTGTGTGTGTCCGTCCATTCCCATATGCTCAAGCTGCAGTATTCCAGAGGAAAAGAACAACTTTGTATTTGTGCTGTAGGACTGAATTGGTACACTGGGCTAAAGTGGAAACCATGTGCTTCTTTAAGATAAGTCGTCTCCGAAACGTTCAGCAGAAAGAGATTTAGCAAACTCAATCTGATTCCTATCGTCTCTACGAAAGGCAGCGCTCAGGAAATATGTAGCCACAGGAGACCGACAAAAAACAGTAACCTCTAGACTCCGGTTGGTGGGTGTTTTTTCCAGCCCCAAAAGAAGTTCTAAAAAACCCTTTCAGTTGTCAGAAATGATTCCTGCAAAATGTCCACCATTCCTTTCCCCCCATTTTACCATGCTGCAGCCGTGAGGCAGAGTTCAGGATACCCCGAGGAACAGATCCCAGAGCACTTATGTATATATGTATACATATATATATATATATATATATATATATATACCAATATCTATATAAATATCTATAATTCTATTTATTTATATCGATGCCTGTTTACTTGTTTTGATAACAACCTCCCCCCACACCCCTCCTACCTGTAAGCCCATTGTGGGCAGGGATTGTCTCTCTTTATTGCTGTATTATACTTTCCAAGCACTTAGTACAGTGCTCTGCACACAGTAAGCACTCAGTAAATATGATTGAATGGATGAATGAGAGATAGTGTCAGGTATATCCATAAACATTTTGACATTCCCTCAATCTGACTTGTGTTAGCTTTGCCCCAGTTTGTTTGTGGCCCTGTGGATCAGTTCGGTCCCTATGTGCATCAGAGCAGCTAAAGGACAGAATATAATTGTTTCTTTCTGACCTGCTTTGGATTTGAAAAGCTACACTCAAGGATGAGGGCTATGTCCATCTGATCACAGAGGGCTCCGTGAAGTGGTGATCACATCAGCACTCCAAGGCCTTCCTCAGACTGAATATCAGTCAATTAATGGTATTTATTGACCACTTTCTATGTGCAGAGCACTGTACTAAGCACTCAGGAGTGCACAAAATATGTCAGACAATGTATCTAAGACTCTCCTCCTTACCAATCTGCTCCAGGGATTTTTTTTTCTTGGGTGGAGCACCCATAAAATTGAGCTATGCCCCTCTCCCTATCCAGTAACTTCAAAAATTCCCCCTCCTACAAATGGCATTGAAAACAATAGAGATTCACTGTGACTAGCTAAACCCTAGGGCTGAAAAATATCTGCAGTACTTAAAGGTATTTTTTTTTCAAATGGTCTTTGTAAAGTCCTTACTTTGTTCCAGGTACTGTACTAACTGCTGGGGTAGAGACAAAATAATTGGGTTGGACACAGTCCTTGTCCCACATAGGGCTCACGGTCTTAATCCCCATTTTACAGAGGAGGTAACTGAGGCCCAGAAAAATTAAGTGACTTACCCAAGGTCACACAACAGACAAGTGGTGGAGTGGGGATTAGAATTCAGATCATTCTGACACCTAGGTCCATGCTGTTTCCACTAGACCATGCTCATTCTGTTGCTTCTCATGGTAGTGAAGCAGGATAACAACCATTTAAGAGAAACAGATGTTATGATTCTAAGCAAATTCACATCAATCAATCAATGGTATTTACTGAGCATTTTCTGTGTGCAGAGCACTGTATCAAGCACTTGAGCGAGTACAGTATAACAGAGCTGGTAGACCTGTTCCTTGTCCACAAGGTCTTACAGTCTAGAGAGGGAGACAGGTATTAAAATAAATTGGGATATCTACAAAAGTGCTGTGAGGTGGGTGAATTAAGAGTCTATATCCATGTGCGAAGTGGTGCACAAGGAAGAGGGAGTAGGGGAAAAGAGGGATGGCTTAATAAGGGAAGTCCTCTTGGAGGAGAAGTGATTTTAATAAGGCTTTAAAGGTGGGGAGAGTGGTGTTCTGTCAGAAATGAAGGGGGAGAAAGTTTCAGGCTAGAGGCAGGATGTGGGAGATGGGCCTGTGGTGAGTTGACAAAATTGAGGCACAGGTTAGCGTGGGCGGAACAGAGTAATTATGCCGGGTTGTAGTAGGAGATGAGTGATGTAAGGTAAGAAGGGTGCGAGTTGATTAAGTGCTTAAAAGCCAGAGGCAAGGAGGTTCTGTGTGATGTGGAGGAGATGGGTAATCACCGGAGGTTCTTGAGGAGTGGGGAAACATGGACTGAACAGTTTAAAAAAAATGATTTGGGCAGCAGAATGCAATGAGCAAGGAGTCTGATGCAGTAATCAAGGCAGGATAGGATAAGTGCTTCGATCAATGTGATTGTAGTTTGGATCATCATCATCATCAATCGTATTGAGCGCTTACTGTGTGCAGAGCACTGTACTAAGCACTTGGGAAGTACAAGTTGGCAACATATAGAGACAGTCCCTACCCAACAGTGGGCTCACAGTCTAAAAGGGGGAGACAGAGAACAAAACCAAACATACTAACAAAATAAAATAAATAGAATAGATATGTACAAGTAAAATGAATAAATAAATAGAGTAATAAATATGTACAAACATATATCCATATATACAGGTGCTGTGGGGAAGGGAAGGAGGTAAGATGGGGGGGTGGAGGGGGGACGAGGGGGAGAGGAAGGAAGGGGCTCAGTCTGGGAAGGCCTCCTGGAGGAGGTGAGCCCTTAGTAGGGCCTTGAAGAGAGGAAGAGAGCTAGCTTGGCCGATGGGCAGAGGGAGGGCATTCCAGGCCCGGGGGATAACGTGGGCCAGGGGTCGATGGCGGGACAGGCGAGAACGAGGTACGGTGAGGAGATTAGCAGCAGAGGAGCGGAGGGTGCGGGGTGGGCTGGAGAAGGAGAGAAGGGAGGTGAGGTAGGAGGGGGCGAGGTGATGGACAGCCTTGAAGCCCAGGGTGAGGAGTTTCTGCCTGATGCGCAGATTGATTGGTAGCCACTGGAGATTTTTGAGGAGGGGAGTACTATGCCCAGAGCGTTTCTGGACAAAGATAATCCGGGCAGCAGCATGAAGTATGGATTGAAGTGGAGAGAGACACGAGGATGGGAGATCAGAGAGAAGGCTGATGCAGTAGTCCAGACGGGATAGGTTGAGAGCTTGAATGAGCAGGGTAGTGGTTTGGATGGAGAGGAAAGGGCGGATCTTGGCAATGTCGCGGAGCTGAGACCGGCAGGTTTTGGTGACGGCTTGGATGTGAGGGGTGAATGAGAGAGCGGAGTCGAGGATGACACCAAGGTTGCAGGCTTGTGAGACGGGAAGGATGGTAGTGCCGTCAACAGAGATGGGAAAGTCAGGGAGAGGGCAGAGTTTGGGAGGGAAGACAAGGAGTTCAGTCTTCGACATGTTGAGCTTTAGGTGGCAGGCAGACATCCAGATGGAGATGTCCTGAAGGCAGGAGGAGATGCGAGCCTGGAGAGAGGGGGAGAGAGCAGGGGCAGAGATGTAGATCTGGGTGTCATCAGCGTAGAGATGATAGTTGAAGCTGTGGGAGCGAAAGAGGTCACCAAGGGAGTGCGTGTAGAATGAGAACAGAAGGGGACCAAGCACTGAACCTTGGGGAACCCCCACAGTAAGAGGATGGGAGGGGGAGGAGGAGCCTGCAAAAGGGACTGAGAAAGAACGACCGGAGAGATAAGAGGAGAACCAGGAGAGGACGGAGTCTGTGAAGCCAAGGTCAGATAGCGTGTTGAGGAGAAGGGGGTGGTCCACAGTGTCGAAGGCAGCTGAGAGGTCGAGGAGGATTAGGATAGAATGTAGGGATGTAGGGGGAAGGGTGGATTTTAGCTATCAGAAGGTTGAACTGGCAGGATTTGGTGACAGATTGAATATGTGGGTTGAATTAGAGAGGAGCCAAGGTTAGTACCAAGACTATGGATTTGGGAGACTGGGATGATGATGGTGCTGTCTACAGTGATGGGGAAAGTCAGAGAGAGGACAGTGTTCTGTTTTGGACATGTTAAGTTTGAGGCATCGGCGGGACATCGAAGTAGAGATGCCCTGAAGGCAGGAGGAGATACAAGACTGCAGAGAAGGAGAAAGATCATGGTGGGAGTTGCAGATTTGGGAATCATCTGCATAGAGATGGTAGTTGTTGAAGCCATGGGAGAAAATGAGTTTTCCAAGGGAATGGATGGAGATGGAGAATAGAAGGGGATTCAGAACTGAGCCTTGAGGGACTCCTACAGTTAGGGGGTGGAGGCAGAGGAGGAACCAGCTAAAGAGACCGAGAATGAATGGCCAGAGAGGAGGAAGGTAGCTGAGAGGATGAGGAGGATTAGGGTGGAGTAGAGGCCGTGGGATTTGGCATGAAGGAGATCATTGGTGACCTTTGAGGGGGCAGCATCTGTGGCGTGAAGGGGGCCAGAAGACCGATTGGAGGGGGGCAAGGAGAAAATTGAAAGAGAAGAGACCGACTTGTACTTCCCAAGCACTTAGTGCAGTGCTCTGCACACAATAAGTGCTAAAAAAATACAATTGAATGAATGAAGTAAAAGCAGTGGGCATAGACAACTCCCTCAAAAGTTTGGAGAGGCATGGTAAGAAGAGCGATAACTGGCGTTAGTTGTGGGGTTAAAGGAGGAGTGTTTTTAGGTTTGGAAATACTTGAGCATGTTTGAAAACAGTTGGAGAGAAGTCACTGGAGAATGAACAGTTGGAGACAGTGGTGAGGGAGGGAAGAAGGAAGGAGGCCAGTGTTTTAAAAAGGTATGAAGGGATTGGGTCCGAGTCAGAGGTAGAGGAAGTGGGAGATCTTCTCTTGAGATAATGCGGGGAAATATGGGAGAGTCAAAGAAGGGATTCCTCCTCACCTGCTGTCTCTCCCAATCATTCAATGGTATTTATTGAGTGCATACTGTGTGCAGAGCACTGTATGATATAGCGACATAACAGGCACATTTCCTGCCTACAACGAGCTTAGAGTCTAGAGGGCAGGTGAGAAGTTGGGGCTGATGAGGTGGACTAGGAAGTCATCAGCATAAAGGTGGATGCTGAAGCCATGTGGTTGCATGATCTTTTTGGGAGAGTGAGCACAAAAAAAATAAAAAGCAACGTAGTTTGGGAACGCTTGTCTTGTGACGTTCCATTCTGGGTGATTCCTTGAGCAAGTCAGACTCAGTTTCTCCCCTTTAAGGGCAGACCCATGAGCTAGCGGATAGAGCACAGGCCTGAGAGTCAAAGGACTTAGGTTTTAATCCCGGCTCTGTCACCTGCCTGCTGTGTGACTTTGGGCAAGCCACTTCACTTCTCTGGGCTTCAGTTTTACCTCTGTAAAATGGGGATTAAGACTGTAGGCCAATGTGGATAACGTGGATAAGGGACTATGTCCAACCCAATTACCTTGTATCTACCCCAGAATTTAGCACAGTGCCTGGAACATAGTAAGCACTTAACAAATACCACAATTAGTATTATTTCATTATTACTGTTGTTACTTGGGTGTCAGCATGAGCTAATGGAATTCCCAGCATAGGGTGGGAGTCAGGAGACATAGGTTCTAATTCCAGCTTTGCCTCCTGTGTGACCATGGGAAAGTCACTCGACCACTCTGTGCTTCAGTTTCCTCATTTGGAAAATGGAGAAAATATACAAGCTCTCCCTATTCATTCATTCAATCGTATTGAGTGCTTACTGTGTGCAGAGCAGTGTACTAAGCGCTAGGGAAGTACAAATCCCTATCCCTTTTACTGGAAAACCTGTGTGGAACAGGGACTATGTCTAATGTGAGAATTTCCTAGAGTGATTGGGGTATTTTTTAAGTGGTCACTCTGTGTCAGGCACTGTATTCCACCTGATTGCATAGCATAGAGAAAGCACATAATAAAGTACCATAAAAATAGTGAATACATAATTACTAATTCCTTCTTTATTCCAGTCATGTCATCCCATTATCTTCCGTGTGAATGTCTGTTTATGTATTTATTCATGTCTGTTATTTATACCAAGTCTCTCTGACTCGACATTCTGCTGGTGAATTTCTTGTATTCTAGTAATTTATGTATCATTACTTTTGTTGTTGCCAGTTATATCTGGTTTTCTGCTTCCCACTGTGTGTGTTGTATCTGTATCTACTTTTCTTCCCTATTAGAATGTAGGCTCCTTTTGGAACTCCTTTTTATAGTATTTGTTAAGCACTTACCATGTGTCAGGGACGGTACTAAGGGCTGGGGTAGATACAGGCTAATTAGGTTGGACCCAGTCTATGTCCCACATGGGGCTCACATTATTAATCCCCATTTTTTGCAGATGAGGTAACTGAGGCACAGAGCTGACAAGTGACTTGCCCAAGGTCACACAACAGACAAGTGGCAGAGCTGACATTAGTGCCCAAGTCCTCCTGACTCCCCCAGGCCCGTGTTTTATCCACTAGGCCACGCTTCTCCTATGTTCATGCCACTCCTGGAACCTTTCTAACTCCAATATTATGCAATTCTATTGCTCATCTATAATTGCATATGCAATTCTGAATAATTTTGGTAAAAATTGAATATCTGACTTTGGTGAACCAATCTTCCATTTATAACAGTTTTCCCATGATAAAATATAGTTCAAATTTTCAACGCTTGAGATGCATTTTTTCAGGAACCAGTTGTGTCTTAAATCTAAGGGCTGCCAGTATCCTTTAATTTGAAGGGGTTTCTGTGACCCCTGTGGGTAGGGACCGTCTCTATATGTTGCCAACTTGTACTTCCCAAGCGCTTAGTACAGTGCTCTGCACACAGTAAGTGCTCAATAAATGCAATTGATTGATTGATTGACCCATACCAAGCCTAGATAGTAATTCAAGTTCTTTTTAAATTTGTATTTCTTGAATATTAAGAGTAGTATGTCTTGGAAGAGAATTTATATGTGACCTGTTAACATTAGGCAGTAATACTGAATACTTGCCTTCTCATCATACACATTTTTATGGACACCTTATTAGGCACATGCATTTGTTGTGTCGTTTCAAAGAACTCTCACAGCTAGTAACTGATGTAGTGCACACAGTGCTTAATTTTTTTTTGTCTTGGTGTTTACAGAATGTGGACTGCTCTTTGTTGACATATGTGGTTAAAGTTTTATACTAATTTTACAGGACACTGGGGACGTATGTTATCTAGAAGAAAGAGCACAAGGAAACAGTGTCACCTAGTTTCATGGGCCATGGAACGTGGGCCAAAGAGTCAGAGGATCTGGGTCTTAATTCCGACTCTATTGGTCTGCTGTGTGACCTTGGCCAAGTTACTTCACTTCTCTGTGCCTCAGTCACCTCATTTGTAAAATGGATTTTTGCAGATTTTTCCATTTTATAGAAATTGACTCCTCCATCCTGTGATTTAGACTGTGAGCCCAGTGGAACAGGGACTATGTCCAATCTAATTATCTTTTCTTTCATTCATTCATTCATTCATTCATTCATTCATTCATTCATTCATTCATTCAATCGTATTTATTGAGTGCTTACTGTGTGCAGGGCACTGTACTAAGCGCTTGGGAAGTACAAGTCGGCAACATATAGAGATGGTCCCTACCCGACAATGGGCTCACAGTCTTGTACCTACCCCAATGCTTAGCATAGTGTTTGATACATAGTAAGCATTTAACAAATACCATTAAAAAAAAAGAGACTGGAAGGTGGGAGTCATGGGTTTAATTTCCCACAAGTGCTTAGTACAGTGCTCTGCACACAGTAAGCGCTCAATAAATATGAATGAATGAATGAATCTCTGCTACTGCCCTGCTGAGTGGGTGCTTTAGCAAAAAACCTGATGATTTTGTGCCTTAATTTCCGTATTTGTAAAATGGGGTTAATACCTGTTTTCTCCTACTTAAACAGTGATGTTGTGAGGGTAAAGTGCAGTACTTTATGGGAAGGCACTTTGGAGATAAATGAAAGCACTCCACAAATGCAGGTTATTATTATTATCTTCAGGCAGTCTATTCACAGTGAACAAATACGGTGAAATTCAATTATATGAAAAACTTTTCAATTTATTTAAGCTTTAGTTTAGGAACACTCTCAAGCCCTTGGTCATGGTCTGCAAACAGAAAATCCCAGAAATAATAGACTTCAATTTTCATAGGCTTGTTAAAGGTACTGGCGATGGGGTGAGTACAAGTAAATAAGCGACGCTTGGCTGGTCTCTGATGCTTACTCCGGCCTCCCATAGAAATCATTTGGTTTTCAGTTTAATCACATTTTTTTTTTGCCATTTTTGACACACCCATGCACCAACTTTCCCAATCTCAGCTCTTAGATATCTGAGTCTGAAAACTCTGGATATCCCACCACATATCTCACCTGCTTTTGTGTGGCATTTCCTCCCAACTTGTTCCATCATGCCAAAAAACAGGATGGCTAGAAAAATCACAGGCTGCCAAAGTTGGAAGACCCTTTCTCTTTCTGGGATTTACTCTTTTTCTTGTCCTCTGCTGATTTTCTCTGGAGTGCCTCCCACTCTGGTAGAGATTTGGGGGTTCTCTTTTGTTCCCATAGCATTTCTCACTGCTGTCACTCAGTCAAGTTAAATAGTAGTGTGAATAGAGGTCTGAAGCAGAAATGGGAATGTAACGACTCTGTATCCTCCATAAGGTAGTTTCCTTGAAGTATTGAAAACATCTCGTTTTGGGGAAGGATATTTCTAAATGTCATGGTCATTGGTAGGGAAGAACTAATTGTCCAGCCCTTTAACTCCTCTCCTTCCCCATCTGCAAAAGGATGTACTAGATATTTGCCCATTTCCTTATCCTCTAAACTGTAAGCTCCTTGAGGACAGGGAGAGTGTCTACACTCTGTTGGATTGTACTCTCCCAAGCACTAAGTAGAGTGCTCTGCACACAGTAAGAACTCAGTAAATACTATTGATTGACTGCCTGAGTTGTTTGTGCATGACTTGGTGATGTATCAATCAATCAATTGTATTTATTGAGCGCTTACTGTGTGCAGAGCACTGTACCAAGCGCTTGGGAAGTACAAGTCAGCAACATATAGAAACAGTCCCTACCCAACAGTGGGCTCATAGTCTAAAAGGGGGAGACAGAGAACAAAACCAAACATACTAACAAAATAAAATAAATAGAATAGATATGTACAAGTAAAATAAATAAATAAATAGAGTAATAAATATGTACAAATATGTGTCCTCTAGATTGTAAGCAGGGAGTATATCAACTGACTCTGTTGTACTCTTCCAGGCACTTATTACAGTGCTCTGTGCACAGTAAGTGCTAAATAAATACCACTGATTGGTTGATAATTACATTGACTGCTTCATCACAACTGCATCTTTGCTATAGAGCTCTGTAGGAGGAAATCCAGGCACTAGATTGACTTCACCGTAGGACAAGGCTCTCTCTTCTGTTCTACAACATTACTTCTCCTGTCTGATTGACTTCCATGTCCACTGTCCCCACCTCCTTGCTCCCCTGCCCCTGACAACCTTGCCAATTACCTTGTTGACAAAATCAGTCGATCCGGTGTGAGATCCCCAGAGTCTTCCCATCTCTTCCTTAACGGCCTCCCTCCCCAACTCGCTCATGTCTCGAGGAGATCTTTTGCCTACTCTCAAAATCTACCCTCTCTATCCAAGCATCAGACCTCATCCCTTCTCATCACCCCAAAGTGCTTGTGACCACTCTACTTACCTCACTGACCACAAGTTTCAGCCACTCACTTTCTGATGGTTCCTTACCTTCAAACATGGTCACATTTCCTATATAATGAACAAACCCTCTCTGGATCCTATGTCACCTCCCAGCTATCACCCCATCCTCCTCCTTTCATTCCTAACCAAACTCCTTAGCTTCCATTGTAGCATCCATTGCCTCAACATCGTCTCTTCAAACACCTTCTCGACTCCCAAAATCTGGTTTCTGCCTTCTTTACTCCACTGAGATCACTTGCTCCAAGATCATCAGTGATCTCTCTGTTACCAAATCAAATCAATCAATCAACCAATTGTATTTATTGGGTCCTTAATGTGTGTGGAATACTGTACTAAGTGCTTGGGAGAGTTCAGTACTACAGAGGAATGGGTAGACACATTCCTTGACCAGTAGGTGCTTACAGTCTAGAGGAGGAGACATATATTAAAATAAATTACAGACGGATATGTACTTAAGCATCATGAGGCTGAAGGTGTGGTGAATATCAAGTGCTTAAAAAGTATAGATTCAAATAATAATAATAATGGCATTTATTAAGCACTTACTATGTGCAAAGCACTGTTCTAAGCACTGGGGAGGTTACAGGGTGATCAGGTTGTCCCACGGGAGGCTCAAAGTCTTCATCCCCATTTTACAGACGAGGGAACTGAGGCACAGAGAGGTTGACTTGCCCAAAGTCACACAGCTGACAATTGGCAGAGCCGGGATTTGAACCCATGACCTCTGACTCCAAAGCTCGGACTCTTTTCTACTGAGCCATGCTGCTTCTCTGTGTATACACAACTGAGAAAGGAGTAAGGGAAATGTGGGCTTAGTTGGGGCAGGCCTTTTGGAGGAGATGTGATTTTAGTCAGGCTTTGAAGATGGGGAGAGGGGTAGGCTGGCATATATGAAGGGGCAGAGAATTCCAGGCCGATGGGAGAATGTGGGCAAGAGGTTGGTGGCGAGGTAGACAAGAATGAGGTGCGGAGAATAGAGGTAGGAGGGGAGAGCTGACTAAGTGCTTTAAAGCTGATGGTAAGGAGTTTCTGTTTGATGCAGAGGTGGATGGGTGACCACTGGAGGTTTTTGAGGAGTGGGGAAACATGGACTGAATCTCAAAAATCTCCAGTGGCTACCAATCAATCTGCGCATCAGGCAGAAACTCCTCACCCTGGGTTTCAAGGCTGTCCATCACTTCGCCCCCTCCTACCTCACCTCCCTTCTCTCCTTCTCCAGCCCAGCCCGCACCCTCCGCTCCTCTGCCACTAATCTCCTCACTGTACCTCGTTCTCGCCTGTCCCGCCATTGACCGCCAGCCCACGTCATCCCCCGGGCCTGGAATGCCCTCCCTCTGCCCATCCGCCAGGCTAGCTCTCTTCCTCCCTTCAAAGCCCTACTGAGAGCTCACCTCCTCCAGGAGGACTTCCCAGACTGAGCCCCTTCCTTCCTCTCCCCCTCGTCCCCCTCTCCATCCCCCCCATCCTACCTCCTTCCCTTCCCCACAGCAGCTGTATATATGTATATATTTTTGTACATATTTATTACTCTATTTATTTATTTTACTTGTACATATCTATTCTATTTATTTTATTTTGTTAGTATGTTTGGTTTTGTTCTCTGTCTCCCCCTTTTAGACTGTGAGCCCACTGTTGGGTAGGGACTGTCTCTATATGTTGCCAATTTGTACTTCCCAAGCGCTTAGTACAGTGCTCTGCACATAGTAAGCACTCAATAAGTACAATTGATGATGATGATGATGATGATGATAACTGAATGGTTTTGTAGAAAAATGATCCAGGCAGCAGAGTGAAGTACGGACTGGGGTGGGGAAGAGATAGGAGGCTCAGGGGTCCGTGAGGAGGCTGATGCAGTAGTCAAAGCAGAATGGGAATTAGAATTAGAAAAGCAGCGTGGCTCAGTGGAAAAGAGCCCGGGCTTTGGAGTCATAGGTTATGGGTTCAAATCCCAGCTCTGCAAATTGTCAGCTGTGTGACTTTGGGCAAGTCACTCAACCTCTCTGTGCCTCAGTTACCTCATCTGTAACATGGGGATTAAGACTGTGAGCCCCCCATGGGGTAACCTGATCACCTATAACCTCGCCAGCGCTTAGAACTGTGCTTGGCACATAGTAAGTGCTTAATAAATGCCGTTAAAAAAATGGGATAAGTGCTTGGATCAACATGGTCACAGTTTAGATGGAGAAGAAAGGGGAGAATTTAGAGTTGTTGTGAAGGTTGACCTGACAGGATTTGGTGACTGACTGAATGTGAATGTTGAATTAAAGAAATGAGTTGAGGGTGACGCCAAAGTTCCAGGCTTGTGAGACAGGGAGGCTGGTGGTGCTGTCTTCAGTGATGGACAGGTTTTGGGTGGGAAGATGAGTTCTGTTTTGGATGTGATAAGTTTGAGGTGTTGGTGGGATATCCAAGTAGGGGTGTCTTGAAGGCAGGAGAAAATCCAAGACTGCAGAGGAGGAGGAAAGTCAGAGCCGGAAAAGTAGATTTGGGGATCATCCTGTAGACAGGGTTTCGCTAGGAAGATGAAGAGCTCTGTTTTTCACAGAAGACTCCCAAATCTACCCTTGTAAGCCCTAACCTCTTACCTTGGCTACAATTTCTCTTTTCCTCTTCTTTCCAGAACATCTCTTCACGGGTGTCCCACTGCCTCCTCAAGCTCAATATGTCTATAACAACTCAATTTTCCATCCAAATCCTCTCCTCTACTTAATTTTCCTCTCATAGTTGAAACCCCACCGTATTTCTCACCTCTGATGCATGCAATCTTGGCATTTCCCTTGAATCCACCCTTTCTTTCAACTCCCATATCCAGTCTGTCACTAGAGACCGTTTTTTGTCTCTCCACAACATTATTTCCAGATCTGCCCCTTCCTTTCCTTTCAAAATGCCACCACGCTGGTCCAGGCCCTTGTCATATCTTGGCTTGGCTATTGCATGATAGTAATAATAATGGTGCTTAACAAATATCACAAATAATAATAATAATGGTATTTGTTAAGCACTTACTATGTGCCAAGCACTGTTCTAAGCACTGGGGAAGATGCAAGGTAATCAGGTTGTCCCACGTGGGGCTCACAGTCTCAAGCCCCATTTTACAGATGAGGTCACTGAGGTCCGGAGAAGGGAAGTGGCTTGTCTAAGATCACCCAGCAGACAAGTGGCGAAGGCGGGATTAGAACCCACGAACTCTGACTCCCAACCCCGGGCTATTGCCACTAGGCCAGGCTGCATCATCCTCCTCATTCCCCCTATTTTGACTCCAATGACTCGCTCCACCTTCAAAGCCTTATTGAATAATAATAATACTGGCATTTATTAAGCACTTACTAGGTTCAAAGCATCGTTCTAAGCGCTGGGGCGATTACAAGGTGATCAGGTTGTCTTACTGGGGGCTCACAATCTTAATCCCCATTTCTACAAATGAGGTAACTGAGGCACAGAAAAATTAAAAGTGACTTGCCCAAAGTCACACAGCTGACAATTGGCGGAGCCAGGATTTGAACCCATGACCTCTCACTCCAAAGCCCGTGCTCTTTCCACTGAGCCAGGCTGCTTCTCTGAAGGCGCAGCTCCTCCAAGAGGCCTTCCTTGACTAAGCCCCCCTTTCCTCTTCTCCCACTCCCCTCTGCGTCACCCTGACTTGCTTTCTTCATTCATCCCCCCTCCCAGCCCCACACCACTTATGTACATATCTGTAATTTTATTTATTTACATTAATGTCTGTCTCCTCTAGATTGTAAACTCATTGTGGGCAGGGGATGTTTATGTTACAGTGCTATGTTGTGCTCTGTGCACAGTAAATGCTTAATAAATGTGACTGATTGACTGACTGGCCAATCTCTAGGCAGCCCTAGTGGCCCCTATGTGAGTGAGGTCTCCTGTCTACCACCCAGAGGAATTTGCTAGAAATATGATGGCTGGTTCCACATTCATTATTCATTCATTTATCCTTCATATTTATTATCATCATCATCAATCGTATTTATTGAGCACTTACTGTGTGCAGAGCATTGTACTAAGTGCTTGGGAAGTACAAGTTGGCAACATATAGAGACAGTCCCTACCCAACACAGTCTAAAAGCGAGAGACAGAGAACAAAACCAAACATACTAACAAAATAAAATAAATAGAATAGATATGTACAAGTAAAATAAATAAATAAATAGAGTAATAAATATGTACAAATATATATACATATATACAGGTGCTGTGAGGAAGGGAAGGAGGTAAGTTGGGGGGATGGAGAGGGGGACAAAGGGGAGAGGAAGGAAGGGGCTCAGTCTGGGAAGGCCTCCTGGAGGAGGTGAGCTCTCAGTAGGGCTTTGAAGGGAGGAAGAGAGCTAGCTTGGCGGAAGGGCAGAGGGAGGGCATTCCAGGCCCGGGGGATGACGTGGGCTGGGGGTCGATGGCGGGACAGGCGAGAACGAGGTACGGTGAGGAGATTAGCGGCAGAGGAGCGGAGGGTGCAGGGTGGGCTGGAGAAGAAGAGAAGGGAGGTGAGGTAGGAGGGGGCGAGGTGATGGACAGCTTTGAAGCCCAGGGTGAGGAGTTTCTGCCTGATGCGCAGATTGATTGGTAACCACTGGAGATTTTTGAGGAGGGGAGTAATATGCCCAGAGCGTTTCTGGACGAAGATAATCTGGGCAGCAGCATGAAGTATGGATTGAAGTAGGGAGAGACACGAGGATGGGAGATCAGAGAGAAGGCTGATGCAGTAGTCCAGATGGGATAGGATGAGAGATTGAACGAGCAGGATAGCGGTATGGATGGAGAGGAAAGGGCGGATCTTGGCAATGTTGCGGAGCTGAAACCAGCAGGTTTTGGTGACGGCTTGGATGTAAGGGGTGAACGAGAGAGCGGAGTCGAGGATGACACCAAGGTTGCAAGCTTGTGAGACGGGAAGGATGGTAGTGCCGTCAACAGAGATGGGAAAGTCAGGGAGAGGGCAGGGTTTGGGAGGGAAGACAAGGAGTTCAGTCTTGGACATGTTGAGTTTTAGGTGGCGGGCAGACATCCAGATGGAGATGTCCTGAAGGCAGGAGGAGATGCGAGCCTGGAGACAGGGCGAGAGAGCAGGGGCAGAGATGTAGATCTGGGTATCATCCGTGTAGAGGTGATAGTTGAAGCCGTGGGAGCGAATGAGGTCACCAAGGGAGTGCGTGTAGATCGAGAACAGAAGGGGACCAAGCACTGAACCTTGGGGAACCCCCACAGTGAGAGGATGGGAGGGGGAGGAGGAGCCTGCAAAACAGACCGAGAATGAACGACCGGAGAGATAAGAGGAGAACCAGGAGAGGACGGAGTCTGTGAAGCCAAGGTCAGATAGCGTGTTGAGGAGAAGGGGGTGGTCCACAGTGTCGAAGGCAGCTAAGAGGTCGAGGAGGATTAAGACAGAGTATGAGCCATTGGATTTGGCAGGCAGGAGGTCATTGGTGACCTTTGAGAGGGCAGTTTCCGTGGAATGTAGGGGACGGAAGCCAGACTGGAGGGGATCGAGGAGAGAGTTGTTGTTGAGGAATTCTAGGCAGCGCATGTAGACAACTCGTTCAAGGAGTTTGGAAAGGAATGGTAGGAGGGAGATGGGGTGATAACTAGAAGGTGAGGTGGGGTCAAGAGAGGGTTTTTTTAGGATGGGAGAGACATGGGCATGTTTGAAGGCAGAGGGGAAGGAACCAGTGGAGAGTGAGCGGTTGAAGATGGAAGTTAAGGAGGGGAGAAGGGATGGAGTGAGAGATTTCATGAGATGAGAGGGAATGGGGTCAGAAGCACAGGTGGCCGGAGTAGCACTTGAGAGCAGGGAGGAGAGCTCCTCTGAGGATACTGCTGGGAAGGATGGGAGAGTAGCAGAGAGTGTTGAGAGCCTGGGGGTTGGAGAAGGGGGGAAAGTGACTTTGGGGAGGTCGGACCTGATGGATTTAATTTTATTAATGAAGTAGGAGGCCAGATCGTTGGGGGTGAGGGAAGGAGGAGGGGGAGGAACCAGGAGCCTGAGAAGGGAGTTGAATGTACGGAAGAGCTGGCGGGGGTGATGGGCATGGGTGTCAATGAGGGAGGAGAAATAGTTTTTGTCTGGCAGAAGAGAGGGCTGAGTTAAGGCAGGAAAGGATAAACTTGAAGTGAACAAGGTTGGCATGGTGTTTAGAATTTTGCCAGCAGTGTTTGGCAGCTCGAGCATAAGAGCGAAGGAGGCAGACAGTGGCAGTGATCCAGGGCTGTGGGTTAGTGGTACGAGAGCGGCGAAGGGAAAGGCGAGCGAGTGAGTCTAGCTGAGTAGAAAGGGTAGAGTTGAGAGCAGTAATCTGATCATCAAGACTGGGTAGAGAGGAGAGGGTGGCAAGGTGGGTGTGAGGTGCTCCGAAAGATGGGTGGGGTCAAGAGAGCGGAGATCTCTGTGAGGGAGTAATATGGATTTACAGGGGAAAGGAGTGTGTGAGCACTTTATTGAGCACTTACTGCGTGCAGAGCACTTTACTAAGCACGTGGGAGAGTACAGTATAACAATAAACAGACACATTCCCTGCCCACAATGAGCTTACAGCATGTCCTCCTCTTCCCCATCCCCTCCCTTCTCCTATCTGTCTGTGACTCTGACAGGGAGGTTGTGGGGAGAGAGGGGGTGATGAGATGAAGCAGTGTTGTCTAGTGGAAAGAGCACAGGCCTGGGAATCAGAGGACCTGGGTTCTAATCCCAGCTCTTCCAGTTGCTTGCTGAGTGACCTTGGGCAAGTCACTTAACTTCTCTGGGCCTCAGTTACCTCATCTGTAAAATGGGGATTAAGACTGTGAGACCCATGTGGATACCTGGACACCCATACTTCCATAATAATGCAAGAAAAGACTGGTTTTACCTTAAAGCCATCATGAATTCCATAATTGCAATGAGATGCATGCATATCAATCAATCATATTTATTGAGCGCTTACTGTGTGCAGAGCACTGTACTGAGTGCTTGGGAAGTACAAGTTGGCAACATATAGAGACAGTCCCTACCCAACAGTGGGCTCAAAGGGTGAGTGAGTGAAGAGGTTGTGACGGTGAAGAGTGCAGAGATTTTTCAGAGTATTGTGAAGGATGCAAAGCTTTAGTACAAGTGCTATCAGATGTTCAGAGAGAAGGAGCAGAGACGGATACTATGGCAACACAGAACGGGCTTTCTCTCTCATTGTTTCAGCCTCCCCAGGGGCTGAGAATATGTCCCCAGCCTCAAATTTGTAGGAAAAAAAAAATGACTTAAAACATTGACACGTGGAGAAGGCTAATTAGATTTGCCTCCTACAACATGTCAGCTCTCGTATATCAATTTCTATTCCAAAACTTAGCATGTACATAAATCATACCTGTTAATGGAACTAAAAATAAAGGGAAATGGGAATTCTTCTGAATGCGAAACACAACGTTTGCTTTGGAAAACGTGCTCTTTCTAAAGGTTCTCTCTGCCTTAGGACCACATCCTAAGATCATCATCAATCATATTTATCGAGCGCTTACTATGTGCAGAGCACTGTACTAAGCGCTTGGGAAGTACAAATTGGCAACATATAGAGACAGTCCCTACCCAACAATGGGCTCACAGTCTCAAAGGGGGAGACAGAGAACAAAACCAAACATACTAACAAAATAAAATAAATAGACTAGATATGTACAAATAAAATAAATAAATAAATAGAGTAAAAAAAAAAATGACCCCACTTGCCCCGTGCTGAGGGCTTCCTTGTTTGGAGAGGGGAGTTTTGAAGTTTATGAGTTCAGTTAATAAAAAAAGGTCTCAGCCACGAGATGTAACCCATCTAGGAGGAATTCAGAACTGAGCAGAATCAGACACCCCTTTCACAGCTGTCCAAAAAGCCTAAGACTATTTTAAAAGAGAGAACCAAGCATGAAATATTTTTGTCCTAGTGGTGTGCGCAAACAAGTCCTTTCTACCCTTGTTTTATTAACGTTTTGACCATTTAATTTGATCCTCTCAAACTAGAAACTACACCCTGGTCCTTAAATGTTCCCAACGTCAGTTGCAAAGGAACAAAGGAGAAGCAGAGTGTCTCCCAAGCACATATCGTCCTGCTCTGCTCATAGTCAGCACTCAGTAAATATGCTTGATTAATTGTTTGGTTGACGGGCCTAGTGGATAGAACATGGACCTGTAAATCAGAAGGACCTGGGTTCTGATCCCGGCTCCATCACTTGTCTGCTGTGTGACCTTGGGTAAGTCACTTAACATCTCTGTGCCTCAGCTACCTCATCTGTAAAGTGGAGATTAAGACTGTGAGTTCCTTGTGGAACATGGATTTTGTCCGACCGTATAGCTACATCAGCATTTAGCACAGTGCCTGGAACATAGTAAGCACTTAAGAAATCCCATTAAAAAACAGACTGGGAGTCAGGAGACCTGGATTCTAATCCTGGCTCTGCCACTTGCCTTTTCATTCATTCATTCATTCAATCGTATTTATTGAGCGCTTACTGTGTGCAGAGCACTGTACTGAGCGCTTGGGAAGTACAATTTGGGAACATATAGAGACGGTCCCTACCCAACAGTGGGCTCACAGTCTAGAAGAGGCTTGGAGGAAAGATACCTTCAATAAGGCTTTGGAGTAAGGCTTTGGAATAAGGGGAAAGCAATTATCTGTCTGATAAGAGGAGGGAGAGTGTTCCAGGCCCGGGCTTGGGAGTCTGAGGTCGTGGGTTCTAATCCCGGCTCCGCTACTGGTCAGCTGTGTGACTTTGGGGGAGTCACTTAACTTCTCTGGGCCTCAGTTACCTCATCTGTAAAACGGGGATTAAGACTGTGAACCCCACGTGGGACAACCTGATTACCTTAGAACAGTGTTTGGCACATAGTAAGCGCTTAACAAATATCAACATTATTACTATTCATTCTCCGGTGAATAATTTTGTCTAACTGGCAGAGAAAAGGAAAGGGTCAAGGGGGTGAGGAAAGGGGAGGAGGTGGGACGGAGGAGGGAGAAGAAAGATGGGAGACTTTCAGCTGTGGGAGAGGGCAATGGGGAGGAGGAGGCGGGGAAGTGTCATTCATTCATTCATTCAATTCATTCAATCGTATTTATTGTGTGAGGTAGGTCAAGTCACTTAACTTTTCTGTGCCTCAGTTTCCTCATTTGTCCTCTCCCTGACTTTCCCATCACTGTAGACAGCCCGCTGTCCTCCCTCTCTCTGCGTTATTTCTCTCACCCATCCCACACATTCAGTGTCATAAAGTCCAGTCGATTCTAGCTTCGCAGTATCTCTAGAATCTACCCTTTCTTCTTCACCCAAATTGTTACTGCGCTGACCTAAGCACTTATCCTATCCCAGGCAGACTAGTATTGAGAAGCAGCGTGGCTCAGTGGAAAAGAGCCCGGGCTTTGGAGTCAGAGGTCATGGGTTCAAATTCCGGCTCCACCAATTGTCAGCTGTGTGACTTTGGGTAAGTCACTTCACTTTTCTGGGCCTCAGTTCCCTCATCTGTCAAATGGGGATGAAGACTGGGAGCCCCACGTGGGACAACCTAATCACCTTGTATCCAGCCCAGAGCTTAGAACAGTGCTTTGCACATAGTAAGCACTTAGTAAATGCCATTATTATTATTATTGTTATTATTACTATTATTATTGTTATCATTATTATTGTTATTGCATCAACCTCCATGCTGACCTCCCTGTCACTCCCCACTCCAGTCCATACTTCACTCTTCTGCCTGGATAATTTTTGTGAAAAACCAAGCAGTCCATATCTCCCCACTCCTCCAGAGTCTCCATTCATTGCCCTCCCGCCTCTGCATCAGACAGAAACTTCCTACCATTGGCTTTAAAGCAGCTAGAAGCAGCGTGGCTCAATGGAAAGAGCCCGGGCTTGGGAGTCAGACATCATGAGTTCAAATCCCGGCTCTGCCACTTGTCAGCTGTGTGACTGTGGGCAAGTCACTTAACTTCTCTGGGCCTCAGTTCCCTCATCTGTATAATGGGGATTAATCAATCAATCAATCAATCAATCAATCGTATTTATTGAGTGCTTACTATGTGCAGAGCACTGTACTAAGCGCTTGGGAAGTACAAATTGGCATCACATAGAGACAGTCCCTACCCAACAGTGGGCTCACAGTCTAAAAGGGGGAGACAGAGAACAGAACCAAACATACCAACAAAATAAAATAAGTAAGACTGTGAGCCCCCTGTGGGACAACCTGATCACCTTGTAACCTCCCCAGCGCTTAGAACAGTGCTTTGCACATAGTAAGCACTTAATAAATGCCATTATTATTATTATTATTATTATTATTATTATTATTTAAAACACTCCGTCGGCTCGTCCCCCTCTATGTTACCTCACTAATCTCCTACTACAACCCAGTCTGCACACTTCGCTCCTATAACAACAACCTACTCTCTGTACCTTGATCTCTTCTATCCCGTCCCGATCCCTTGCCCAAATCCTCCCTCTGGCCTGGAATTCAGCCAATCAATCAATCAGTGGTGTTTATTGAGGAGTTACCGAGTGCAGAGCTCTGTACTAAGCAGTTGAGAGAGTAGAGAAGCAGCGTGGCTCAGTGGAAAGAGCCCGGGCTTTGGAGTCGGAGGTCATGGGTTCAAATCCCAGCTCCGCCACTTGTCAGCTGTGTGACTTCGGGCAAGTCACTGAACTTCGCTGTGCCTCAGTTCCCTCATCTGTAAAATGGGGATGAAGACTGTGAGCCCCATGTAGGGCAACCTGATCACCTTGTAACCTCCCCAGCGCTTAGAACAGTGCTTTGCACATAGTAAGTGCTTAATAAATGCCATCATTATTATTATTATTATTACAGTGAGAGTACAGAGTACAGAGAGTACAGTACAGTAGAGAAGCAGCATGGCTCAGTGGCAAGAGCCCAGGCTTGGAGTCAGAGGTCATTTATTCATTCATTCATTCAATCGTATTTATTGAACGCTTACTGTGTGCAGAGCACTGTACTAAGCGCTTGGGAAATACAAGTCGGCAACATTTAGAGATGGTCCCTGACCAACAATGGGCTCACAGTCTAGAAGGGGGAGACAGACAACGAAACAAAACATGGAGACAGGTGTCAAAATTGTCAGAACAAATAGAATTAAAGCTATAGGCACATCAGTTACAAAATAAACAGAATACTAAATATGTACAAGTAAAATAGAGTAATAAATCTCTACAAATATATCTGTACAAATATGTTTACAGGTGCTGTGGGGAGGGGAAGGAGGTAGGGTGGGGGGATGGCGAGGAGGAGAGGAAAAAGGTGTCATGGGTTCTAATCCCGGCTCTGCCACATGTCTGCTGTGTGACCTTTGGCAAGCCACTTAACTTCTGTGAGCCTCGGTTCCCTCATCTGTAAAATGGGGATGAAGCCTGTGAGCCCCACGTGGGCCAACCTGATCATCTTGTATCCCCCCCAGCGCTTAGAACAGTGCTTGGCACATAGTAAACGCTTAACAAATGCCACTGGTATTATTATTATTACTACAGTGCAGTAGAGTTGGTAGACATTTTCCCTGCCCACAAGGAGCTTTCAGATTAGATGGAGAGACAGCCATTAAAATAAATTATGGACGTCTTCCTAAGTGTTTGAAGAGTACAGATCTAAGTGCATAAGTGGCACAGAAGGGAGAGGGAGGAAAGGAAATGAGGTCTTAGTTGGGTTAGGCCTCTTGGAGAAGGTCTCCCCCTTTTAGACTGTGAGCCCACTGTTGGGTAGGGACTGTCTCTATATGTTGCCAATTTGTACTTCCCAAGCGCTTAGTACAGTGCTCTGCACATAGTAAGCGCTCAATAAATACGATTGATGATGATGATGTGATTTTAATAAGGCTTTGAAGATGGAGAGAGTGGTAGTCTGTTGGATAGAAGGGTAAGGGAATTCCAGGACACAGGGAATGTGTGGGCAAGGAGTTGGTGGTGAGGGAGAGGAGATCGTGGTTCCTTCCACACCTGACAGTCTACAACTCTCCCCACCTTCAAAGTCCTTTTTTTTTATGGCATTTATTAAGCGCTTACTATGTGCAAAGCACTGTTCTAAGTGCTGGGGGGATACAAGGTGATCAGGTTGTCCCACGGGGGGCTCACAGTCAACCCCCATTTTACAGATGAGGTAACTGAGGCCCAGAGAAGTTAAGTGACTTGCCCAAGTTCACACAGCTGACAATTGGCAGAGCCGGGATTTGAACCCACGACCACTGACTCCAAAGCCCATGCTCTTTCCACTGAGCCACGCTGCTTCTTAAATCACATCTCCTCCAAGAGGGCTTCCCTTACTAAGTCCTCATTTCATTCATTCATTCATTCATTCATTCAATCACATTTATTGAGCGCTTACTGTGTGCAGAGCACTGTACTAAGCGCTTAGAAAGTACAATTCGGCAACAGAGACAATCCCTACTACCCTCCCTCCCATCTGTGTCAATTATGCACTTGGCTGTGTACCCTTCAAGCGCAGCGTGGCTCAGTGGAAAGAGCCCGGGCTTTGGAGTCAGAGGTCGTGGGTTCAAATCCCGGCTCCGCCACTTAGCTGTGTGACGTTGGGCAAGTCACTTCACTTCTCTGGGCCTCAGTTCCCTCATCTGGAAAATGGGGATGAAGACTGTGAGCCCCTCGTGGGACAACCTGATTACCTTGTACCTACCCCAGTGCTTAGAACAGTGCTTTGCACATAGTAAGTGCTTAACAAATACCAACATTATTATTATTATTATTATTATTATTTGATCCTACCCCAGCGCTTAGAACAGTGCTTTGCACATAGTAAGCACTTAACAAATACCAACATTATTATTATTATTATTATTATTTGACACTTACCACGATTCCCCCCAGCCCCCGCCAGTATTTATGTACACATCTTTATACTCCATGTTTCCCCTGCCCTTAATTTATTTTCAAGTCTGTCTCCACTTGTAAACTCTAAGTTTCTTTGGGCAGAAATCACGCCTGCTATCTCTACTGTACTGTACTTTCTCAAGTGCTTACTTCAGTGCCCTGCACATAGTAAGCATGCAGTAAGAATCCTTGATCTTACTGAGCCCCCTTTTTCCTCTCCTCCTTCCCATCCCCCTGCCCTACCTCCTTCCTCTCCCCACAGCACCTGTATATATGTTTGTACAGATTTATTACTCTATTTTACTTGTAGATATTTACTATTCTATTTATTTTGTTAACGATGTGCGTTTAGCTTTACTTCTATTTGTTCTGACGACAACACCTGTCCACATGTTTTGTTGTCTGTCTCCCCCTTCTAGACTGTGAGCCCGTTGTTGAGTAGGGACCGTCTCTAGATGTTGCCAACTTGGACTTCCCAAGCGCTTAGTACAGTGCTCCGCACACAGTAAGCGCTCAATAAATATGATTGAATGCATGAATGAATGATTTATCTGTAAAATGGGGATTAAATACCTGTGCTCCCTCCCTCTTAGATCGCGAGCCCCATATGAGACTCTGATGTGTTTGCATCTACCACTCTGCTTGGCACAAAGTAAGTGCTTAACAAATACCACAATTATTATTATTAATTCATATTGTTAATTATTGACAATAATAATAAAACACCCAGCATTCCTTTTGACGTTTCACAGCAAGCTCTATTGAACCAATCATTCAATTAATCATGTTTATTGAGTGCTTGCTCTGTGCAGGGCACTATCCTAAGCACTTGGGAGAGTACAATATAACAGAGTTTTTAGACATATTCCCTGCCCCTAATGAGCTTACAGTTTAGATGGGGAGACAGACATTAACATGAATACATAAATTATAGGTAAGTACATAACTGCTATGGGGCTGTGGGTGGGGGTGAATAAAGGGTACAAATCCAAGTGCAATGTAGAAGGTAGAGGGAGAAGGAGGGCTTAGTCGGGGAAGGCCTCTTGGAGGAGGTGTGATGTTAACCCATGAAACGCTCTCCCTGACTTCTCAATAATAATAATAATGGCATTTATTAAGCGCTTACTATGTACAAAGCACTGTTCTAAGTGCTGGGGAGGTTACAAGGTGATCAGGTTGTCTCACGTGGGGCTCACAGTCTTCATCCCCATTTTACAGATGAGGGAACTGAGGCATAGAGAAGTGAAGTGACTTGCCCAAAGTCACACAGCTGACAAGTGGCGGAGCTGGGATTTGAATCCATGACCTCTGACTCCAAAGCCCGGGCTCTTTCCACTGAGCCACGCTGAAGACCTCTTGGAGGAGGTGTTCTGTTAACCCATGAAATGCTCTCCCTGACTCCTCAATAATAATAATAATAATAATAATAATAATAATAATAATGGCATTTATTAAGCGCTTACTATGTACAAAGCACTGTTCTAAGTGCTGGGGAGGTTACAAGGTGATCAGGTTGTCCCACGGGGGGCTCACAGTCTTAATCCCCATTTTACAGATGAGGGAATTGAGGCATAGAGAAGTTAAGTGACTTGCTCAAAGTCACACAGCTGACAAGTCGCGGAGCTGGCATTTGAACCCATGACCTCTGACTCCAAAGCCCGGGCTCTTTTCCACTGAGCCACGCTGCTTCTCTTAATAATGGCATAATTATTGGCATAATAGCATAATAATAATTAATAATGGCATAATATATAACACTCCTTCTCTAAGGATTTTAGGGGTGTCATCTGAAGGTAGTATCATTTACTAAAGAAAATGTGAAAGTATATGTGATTTATCACATAATAATAATGGCATTTATGAAGTATTTACTATGTACAAAGCACTGTTCTAAGTGCTGGGGAGGTTACAGGGTGATCAGGTTGTCCCACATGGGGCTCACAGTCTTAATCCCCATTTTACAGATGAGGTAACTGAGGCCCAGAGAAGTTAAGTGTCTAGAAAAGACACACAGCTGACAAGTGGCAGAGCTGGCATTTGAACCCATGACCTCTGACTCCAAAGCCCATGCTCTTTCCACCGAGCCACACTCCTTCTCTAAGGATTTTAGTGGTGTCATCTGAAGGTAGTATCATTTACTACCCTACTGAGAGCTCACCTCCTCCAGGAGGCCTTCCCAGACTGAGCTCCTTCCTTCCTCTCCCCCTCATCCCCCTCTCCATCCCACCCATCTTACCTCCTTCCTCACAGCACCTGTATATATGTATATATGTTTGTACAGATTTATTACTCTATTTATTTATTTATTTTACTTGTACCTATCTATTCTATTTATTTTATTTTGTTAATATGTTTGGTTTTGTTCTCTGCCTCCCCCTTCTAGACTGTGAGCCCACTGTTGGGTAGGGACTGTCTCTATATGTTGCCAGCTTGTACTTCCCAAGTGCTTAGTCCAGTGCTCTGCACACAGTAAGCGCTCAATAAATATGATTGATTGATTGATTGATTTACTAGAGAAAATGTGATTTATCAGCAAGTGGTGGGGCAAATTCAGACTTATTCTGTTACTGACCATATCTCTAGTCTCTGGAGTTAAAGGGGTAGTGAGCCACTGATCTCTTGAGGTGACCAGCTTCTGACCTGAGTAGAATGATCCGGGGGATGCCGCCTTCAGCCTCACTTCTCCCCTTCTAGACTGTGAGCCCACTGTTGGGTAGGGACCGTCTCTATATGTTGCCAGCTTGTACTTCCCAAGCGCTTAGTCCAGTGCTCTGCACTCAGTAAGTGCTCAATAAATACGATTGATTGATTGATTGATTCCCCAGTGCTGCTGGGACTTCTGCCGGCTTCGAGTCATTCATTCATTCATTCATTCATTCAATTGTATTTATTGAGCGCTTACTGTGTGCAGAGCACTGTACTAAGCGCTTGGGAAGGACAAGTTGGCAACATCTAGAGACGGTCCCTACCCAACAGTGGGCTCACAGTCTAGAATTACACAGTCTAATTACACAGTCATCCACTGCGCCTCTGGGGGAAGTACAGCTCAGTCAGTATTTCATTGCAGCGTCTCGCTCTGATGGGCCTTTGACAGAATTAGGGTTGCTCTCATGGGCCTTTGACAGAATTAGAATTGAACGAATTTTTCTCCTTTAGTAGCAGTAGTAAAAGCAGCACTTCTTGAACACTCACTTGGTGGGGTGCACTGTATTAGACACTGAGGAAGTAGAGAATAATGAGGGGACCTGTTTCGTGCCCGCAAGGAACTTGCACTTTTAATGGGGGAGGCAAGCATAAAAAATAAATTGAGTGCTAAGGAAGATAATAATAATAATAATAATAATAATAATAATAATAATGGCATTTGTTAAGCGCTTACTATGTGCAAAGCATTCATTCAATCGTATTTATTGAGTGCTTACTGTGTGCAGAGCTCTGTACTAAGTGCTTGGAAAGTACAATTCGGCAACAAACAGAGACAATCCCTACCCAACAATGGGCTCACAGACTAGAAGGGGGAAGACGGACAACAAAACGAAACAAGTAGACAGGCATCAATAGCATCAAGTGCTTAGTACAGTGCTCTGCACACAGTAAGCGCTCAATAAATATGATTGGATGGATGAAAATACATAGACTTATAGATACATGCACATCATTAATAAAATCAATAGAATAATAGAATAATCAATATGTACATATGTGTGCCCAACTTGTACTTCCCAAGCGCTTAGTACAGTGCTCTGCACACAGTAAGTGCTCAATAAATACGATTGATTGATTGATTGCAGAGTCAAACATGCTGGCTGAAGGGATGACACGACTCAGAGTGCTGAGGGAAATTGATTAAGAAAATGTTGGAGTAGGAGGTGGCATTTTAGGAGGGCTTTGAATGTGGGGAGAGCTGTGGTGCATCTGATGTGGGAAGGAGAGCCAAGCCGGGGGAATGGTGTGATTGAGGGGCGGGAGAAGTGGAGACCGAGGTGCAGTTGGAAAGTCGGCTTCGGGGAAGTGTGAACAGGGAGTCAGGGAATAGTGGGTGAGGAGACACATAGATAAAGTGGGGCCAGATGGTCGGGAGCTTGGAAGCCGACCGTGAGTTTTTATTTCCTGCAGAGAGACACAGGGAACACAGCCATCAGGGAAACAGCCAAGGAAATATTTCCCCGGACTCCAGAGTGGATGGCCAGTGTTCTTCTTGGGATTAAGGCTGATCATCCAGACCCAGAAACGTCGTCCCTTGCTTCCCCCAATGAGTATCAACCGGTGGTGTTTATTGAACACTTATTTTGTGCAAAGCACTGTACTAAGCACTTGGGAGAGTACAGTACAACGGATGTTCCCTGCCCACAATGAGTTTACGTTGTCCCTTGCTTCCCCCAATGAGTATCAACCGGTGGTGTTTACTGAACACTTATTTTGTGCATAGCACTGTACTAAGCACTTGGGAGAGTACAGTATAATGGATGTTCCCTGCCCACAACGAGTTTACAGCATAGAGGAGAGTCTCTCTGTCTGAAGCTCAGCAATAATTAATATTAATCATGGTGTTTATGTTGCCAATTTGTACTTCCCAAGCGCTTAGTACAGTGCTCTGCACATAGTAAGCGCTCAATAAATACGATTGATGATGATGATGATGATGATTAAGCAGTTATTCTAGGGCAATTACTGTGCTAAACCCTTTAATAGATTCAAGAAAGATCAGACATGGACCCGATCCTACACAGGACTCAGAGGTACCCTCTCCCTCTTCTCCCCGAGAAGCGGCATGGCTCAGTGGAAAGAGCCCAGGCATTGGAGTCAGAGGTCATGGGTTCAAATCCTGGCTCCATCAAGTGTCAGCTGTGTGACTTTGGGCGAGTCACTTCACTTCTCTGGGCCTCAGTTCCTTATCTGGAAAATGGGGATTAAAACTGTGAGCCCCCCGTGGGACAACCGGATTACCTTGTAACCTCCCCAGGGTTTAGAACAGTGCTTTGCACATAGTAAGTGCTTAAAAAATACTATTATTATTATTATTATTTGCAGATGAAGAAACTGTGGCCAGAGAGATTAAGCATGCTTTCCTAAGGCCTCACAGAGGGCCAATGTCAGAGCTGGGATTAAAACCCAGATCTCCCAACTCCCCATCCCATGTTCTTTCCCCTAGGCCATCTTGCCTTCAGTTACCTACCACTATAATTTATGATAAAGTTGGCGGGGTGTTGGCAACAGCAGTTAATTTTTTTACTTTACTTTGAGGGGATGGTGGGTAAGAGTTAGGCCATTTTAATTACAAATCTCTATGAAACCATCTTTTGATGCTCTGATTCTATAATAAACCTGTGCATTGGGAAGCAGCTTGGCCTAGTGGAAAGAAAACGAGCCTGAGAGTCAGAGGACCTTGGTTCTAATCCCAGCTGTGTCACTTGCCTGTTGTGTGATCCTGGGCAAATCCCTTCACTTATCTGGGTCTCAGTTTCCTCATGTGTAAAATGGGGAGTCAATACATGTTCATTCATTCATTCATTCGATCGTATTTATTGAGCGCTTACTGTGTGCAGAGCACTGTACTAAGCGCTTGGGAAGTACAAGTCGGCGACCTACCTCCTACTTAGACTGTGAGCCTAACAAAGGACAGGGACTGTGTCCAACCTGACCATCTTGTATTGACCCCAGTTGGTAGTACAGCTTGGCATAGAGTCATTATTATTGTTATTAATAATGAAATATAACAAAGTAGGCGGAATAGGTGTGTACAAGTAAAATAAATAGAGTAGTGGATGCATGCAAACATGTATTCATTCATTCAATCGTGTTTGTTGAGCGCTTACTGTGTGCAGAGCACTGTACTGGGCGCTTGGGAGGTCCAGGTTGGCAGCATCTGGAGGCGGTCCCTACCCAGCAGCGGGCTCACAGTCTAAAATGGGGAGACAGACAAAAAAACAAAACATCACCCCTCTCTCCACCTTCAAAGCTTTATTAAGGTCACATCTCCTCCAAGAAGCCTTCCCGAATTAAACCCTCTTTTCCCCTGCCCTCTCTCCCTGCTGTGTCCTCTATGCACTTGGATCTGTGACCTTTGGATATTTGATAATAATAATAATAATTATAGTATTTTTTAAGCGCTTACTATGTGCCAAGCACTGTTCCAAGCACTGGGGTAATCAATCAATCAATCAATCAATCAATCAATCAATCGTATTTATTGAGTGCTTACTGTGTGCTGAGCACTGTACTAAGCGCTTGGGAAGTACAAGTTGGCAACATATAGAGACAGTCCCTACCCAACAGTGGGCTCACAGTCTAAAAGGGGGAGACGGAGAACAAAATCAAACATACTAACAAAATAAAATAAATAGAATAGGTATGTACAAGTAAAATAAATAAATAGAGTAATAAATATGTAAAAACATATATACATGTACACAGGTGCTGTGGGGAAGGGAAGGAGGTAAGATGTGGGGGATGGAGAGGGGGATGAGGGGGAGAGGGGGAAATACAAGTTAATCAGGTTGCCCCACATGGGGCTCACAGTCTTAATCCCCATTTTGCAGATGATATATGTATATATGTTTGTACGTATTTATTACTCTATTTATTTTACTTGTACATATTTATTCTATTTATTTTATTTGGTTAATATGTTTTGTTGTCTGTCTCCCCCTTCTAGACTGTGAGCCTGCTGTTGGGTAGGGACGGACCGTCTCTGTATGTTGCCGACTTGTACTTCCCAAGTGCTTAGTACAGTGCTCTGCACACAGTAAGCGCTCAATAAATACGATTGAATGAATGAATAGAAAAGCATATGCATGGTAATGTAAATACACTTGAGAGACAGGGTTGAGAAGTCTGAGAAGGATATGCTCACCTGCACATTCTTTTAGATATTTCATTCATTCATTCATTCATTCATTCATTCAATCGTATTTATTGAGTGCTTACTGTGTGCAGAGCACTGTACTAAGCGCTTGGGAAGTACAAGTCGGCAACATATAGAGACAGTGTATGTGCTCAAGAACTGACCAGAGTCATCTGAGTCCTGTTTCTCTTATAGGCAGAGAAGGTACAATCTGCTTTCAATATCAAGGGGTTGATTATCTAGGCACTTATTTTTCAATGGTATTTGTTAAGCGCTTACTATGTGCCAGACACTGCACTAAGCACTGGGGTAGATACAAGTTAATCAGGTTGAACATAGTCCCTGTCCCACATGGGGCTCACAGTCTTAATCCTCATTTTACAGATGAGGTCACTGAGGCTCAGAGAAGTGAAGTGACTTGCCCAAGGTCACACAGCGGACAAGTGGCAGAGCTGGGATTAGAACCCAGATCCTTCTGACTTCAGCCTGGACTTGGGTCTCGCCTAATAATCATAGTCGTGCTTACTATGTGTTAAGCGTGGCTCAGTGGAAAGAGCACGGGCTTTGGAGTCAGAGGTCATGGGTTCGAATCCCAGCTCCACCGCATGTCTGCTGTGTGACCTTGGGCAAGTCACTTATCTTCTCTGAGCCTCAGTTATCTCCTCTGTAAAATGGGGATTGAGACTGTGAGCCCCCCGTGGGGCAACCTGATCACCTTGTAACCTCCCCAGCGCTTAGAACAGTGCTTTGCACATAGTAAGCGCTTAACAAATGCCATTATTATTATTATTACTAAGCACGGGGTAGATTACTATTATTATGGTATTTGTTAAATGCCTACTAGGTGTTAAGCACTGTACTAAGCACTGGGTAAATTACTAGTATTATTACGGTATTTGTTAAATGCTTACTAGGTGTCAAGCACTGTACCAGACATTGGGGTGGATACAAGTTAATCAGATAGGATACAGTCCCAATCCCAAATGGGATTCATGGTCTTTACACTTTGGTCCTGCCTTTGCAGTATAGTGGTTCTAGACTGCTTAAACCCTTTGATAACCCACCCTCAACCCCACAGGTACATATCCTGACATTCTGCTGCTTCAATCTGTAATTTATTTTTTATTATTATTATTTTTTTAATGGTATTTGTTAAGCGCTTACTATGTGCAAAGCACTGTTCTAAGCACTGGGGGGCTACAAGGCGATCAGGTTGTCCCACGTGGGGCTCACAGTCTTAATCCCCATTTTACAGATGAGGTAACTGAGGCACAGAGAAGTTAAGTGACTTGCCCAAAGTCACATAGCTGACAATTGGCGGAGACGGGATTTGAACCCATGACCTCTGACTCCAAAGCCCGGGCTCTTTCCACTGAGCCAAGCTGCTTCTCATTTTAATTTTAATTTTAATGTCTGCCTTACCCATTTTAGTTGTAAGCTCCCCGAGGGAAGGATCATGACTGCCAACTCTTCTGTATTGTTCCCTCCCGAGCACTTAGTAATAATAATAATAATAACGATGGCATTTATTAAGCGCTTACTATGAAGCACTGTTCTAAGCACTGGGGAGGTTACAAGGTGATCAGGTTGTCCCACGGGGGGCTCACAGTCTTAATCCCCATTTTCCAGATGAGGTAACCGAGGCCCAGAGAAGTTAAGTGACTTGCCCAGAGTCACACGGCTGACAAGTGGAGGAGCCGGGATTTGAACCCATGACCTCTGACTCCAAAGCCCGGGCTCTTTCCACTGAGCCACGCTGCTTCCCCAGTGCTCTACACAGTAAGTGCTCAATAAATGCCATCAATTAATTGAATGACTTATCCAGACCCTTCACTTCCCAGTTCCTTCCTCCCCTGGACTGCTTTTTGACCAAATCGTTGCTCACTGACATAGCCATAAGAGAATAGACTTTAAGTGGGGAAGAGAGGTGAAACTCAACCAGTCCATTTACTACTTGTCCACAGTTTGGGGACAAATGTTTGGGAGGAGAGGAAAATGAAAATATTGGTTAAACTGAAGTTTTGTAATTATGATGATCGTGGTATTTGATTATGGTATTTGTGAAACACTTACTGTGTGTCATGCACTATTCTAAAGCCCTGGGGTATGTACAAATTAATCAGGTCAGACACAGTTCCTATTCCATATGAGGTTCACGTCAGACACAGTTCCTAATTTGATGTTCGCAGTTTAAGTAGGAGGGAGAGTGGGTTTGAATTCCCATTTTACAGATGAGGAAACTGAGGTACGGAGAAGTTCAGTGACTTGCCCAAAGTCACAGAGAGGGCAATTTGCAGAACCAGAAAGCTTCTCTGATTCCCAGGCCCATGCTCTTTCCACTAGGTCATGCTGCTTATCTATGAAGTTCATTCATTCCTTACTGCCATGAATTTCATTCATTCATACTGTCAGAAATAGACTTGACTGTGGAATTGAAGGCACATTTGTCTATATCTTTACTTCTCAAATAGAGATGAATAAATAGATTTCTGTTTACACGTTCAGCCTAAATTCCAAAGGCAGAAAGATCAAGACACGGCATTTGCCTCCTTTCTTTCACTGTCATAGCCTTCAGCGGTAATCTTTCAAACAGCTCCTTCAACATTGTGTGCTGAAATTGTAGAAATTTGTGAGTCCTGTCATTCACCAGTCTAAGGAACCAAGGAACATTTTCTCTAAGGGGAGAAAACGATCTTAAAGCTGCCAACGGTGGGAAAACCATAAAAAAACTATATGGATTGATATTGTTTTTTGATGGATTGGCTGTTTCATCTGTACTGTTAGAGATGTTAAGAGGAGGTTGTGCTCAGTTTCTGCACATGTTTGGATTTAGTAGGGTGTGTGGATGTGAATGGGTGCATGACTGTAAATCTTTCATGTACCCATTTGTCACTCCTAGGAGTCTCCAAAGCTCTGTATTTAACCTACTTTTCCTGCCAAGCTATGTAAACCTAGCCCTGTCTCAGAGTCCATACCTGCCTTCACCCGCATCTCCCGCTCTTTCCCCCTCCCTACTGCTCTCTGACTTAATAATAATAATAATAATGATAATAATGATGGCATTTATTAAGCACTTACTATGTGCAAAGCACTGTTCTAAGCGCTGGGGAGGTTACAAGGTGATCAGGTTGTCCCCCGGGGGGCTCACAGTCTTAATCCCCATTTTGCAGATGAGGTCACTAAGGCCCAGAGAAGTGAAGTGACTTGCCCAAAGTCACACAGCTGACAATTGGCGGAGCCGGGATTTGAACCCTTGCTGTTCCCTCTTCCTGCACCCTAAACTTAATGATAAATAATAATTATTATGGTATTCGTTAAGCGCTTACTATATGCTGGGCACTGTTCTAAGCGCTGGGATGGATGCAAGTAAACTGGGCCTGTCCCACATCATCATCATCATCATCAATCGTATTTATTGAGCGCTTACTATGTGCAGAGCACTGTACTAAGCACTTGGGAAGTACAAATTGGCAACATATAGAGACAGTCGCTACCCAACAGTGGGCTCACAGTCTAAAAGGGGGGAGACAGAGAACAAAACCAAACATACTAACAAAATAAAATAAATAGAATAGATATGTACAAGTAAAATAAATAAATAAATAGAGTAATAAATATGTACAAACATATATTCATATATACAGGTGACATATATACATATATACATATATACAGCCCACATGGGGCTCACAGTCTCAATCCCCATTTTACAGATGAGGTAACTGAGGCCCAGAGAAGTCAAGTGATTTGCCCAAGGTCACACAGCAGACAAGTGGCAGAGCCGGGATTAGAACCCGTGACCTTCTGACTTGTTGACTGACAGGTCTATCTACTAGGCCATGCTGCTTCCCCTAGTCCCTAGTGGAAGGAGTGCGGGCCTGGGGTCAAAGAACCTGGGTTCTAATCCCAGCTGTGTCACTTGCCTGCAGTGTGATCTTGGGCAAGTCACTTCACTTCTCTGGACCTCAGTTGCTTCATCTGTAAAACAGGGAGTCAATGTTTCATTCATTCATTCAATCGTATTTATTGAACACTTACTGTGTGCAGAGCACTGTACTAAGTGCTCCTACTTTGACTGTGCACCAGATGAGGGACAGGAACTGTGTCCGACTCAACTATCTTTTATTAACCCTTTCCCCCTCTACAGTGCCACTGAAACAGACCCCACCTCTGCTGCAAGACCTGCCGCTCCCTGGTCCCTCTCTATGGAGGTCGGGCCCACCTCCATCCCCCCATCCCCTACCACCCCCCTGGCCCTCGTGAGATCAATCAATCAAGAAATCGATCGATGTTATTTATTGAGTGCTTACTCTGGGCAGAGCACTGGCCTAACGGGAAGAGAGGAAGCTGCGTGGCCAGTAGATAGAGCACAAGCTTGGAAGTCAAAAGGACGTGGGTTCTAATTCCTATTCCGCCACTTGTTGGCTGTGTGATCTTGGGCAAGCCCCTTCACTTCCCCGGGCCTCAGTTTCCTCATCTGTAAAATGGGGATTAAGACTGTGAGCCCCATGTGGGACAGGGACTGTGTCCAACCTGATTACCCCAACGCTTAATACAATGCCCGGCACACAACACTTAACTAATTCCATTTTTTGAAAAAAGAAAAAGAGCAGGTGGAGGGAGTGAGGGTGGTTGGCATGGCTGTCCTTCTCTGAGGTCACCTCCTTCTCCTGCTGCTGTTACCTTTGGGCCTTTTCTGAGTCTCCTCCTCCACTTTTACCCCCAGCCCCAGATCTTCTTGGACCCCTGGCCTCTGACTCATTCATTCATTCATTCATTCATTCATTCATTCATTCATTCATTCAATAGTATTTATTGAGCACTTACTGTGTGCAGAGCACTGTACTAAGCACTTGGGAAGTACAAGTCGGCAGCATATAGAGACGGTCCCTACCCGACAATGGGCTCACAGTCTAGAAGGGGGAGACAGACAACAAAACAAAACATGTGGACAGGTATCAAGTCGTCAGAATAAATGGAATTAAAGCTAAATGCATATCATTAAGAAAATAATAATAATAATAATGGCATTTATTAGGCGCTTACTACGTGCAAAGCACTGTTCTAAACGCTGGGGAGGTTACAAAGTGATCAGGTTGTCCCACAGGGGGCTCCCAGTCTTAATCCCCAGTTTACAGATGAGGTAACTGAGGCACAGAGAAGTCAAGTGACTTGCCCACAGTCACACAGCTGACAACTGGTGGAGCCGGGATTTGAACCCCAGACCTCTGACTCCAAAGCCTGGGCTCTTTCCACTGAGCCATACTGCTTCTCCAAAATAAAGAGAATAGTAAATATGTACAAGTAAAATAGAGTAATAAATCTGTACAAACATATATACAGGTGCTGTGGGGAGGGGAAGGACTCCTTCCAGACCCCTCTGCTCCCTGCTCTCCATGGTCCCATACCAATCTGGCCCTGCCTCACTCCTGCCAGGGGCAGCAGGGGTTGTGCAGTCAATCAGTCAATGGTATTTACTGAGCGCTTACGGTGTGCAGAGCGCTTGGGAGAATACAGTATCACAGAGTCAGTAGACATGGTCCCTGCCCACAAGGAGCTTACAGTCTAGAGGAAGGAGTTGTGGCATTAAGAGTTGAAGCTTGTCCTTGGAGATGTAAAAATATGAAAACGGTTTGAAAATTGATTTAGAATTATAATGATGGTATTTGTTAAGTGCTTACTATGTGCCAGGCACTGCTGCTGGAGGGAGGGTAAATCTGGAAGAGGGAGACAAGTGACGTTCTACAGACGATCTATAAATTAGAATTACTAAACTCTTAGTACAGTGCTCTGCACACAGTAAGCGCTCAATAAATATGATTGATTGAATTACTGGAAAGAGCATGGGCCTGGAAATCAGAAGGATCTGAGCCTGAACAGATCCTGTCTCTGTTATGTGACCTTGGGCAAGTCCCTTAACTTCTCCGTGACCCGATTACCTCATCTGTAAAATGGGGATTATGGGACTGTGTCCAACCTGATTAACTTGCATTAACTCTCTCTCTCTCTCTGCCTCTCTCTGTTTCTCTGTCTCTGTTTCCCTGTTTGTCTCTGTTTTTCTTTCTGTCTCTGCCTGCTTCTCTGCCCTCTCTCTCTCTCCATTTCTCTATTTCTTCCTCTCTTTCTCTGTCTCTGTTTCTCTGCCCCTTCTCTCTCTCTCTCTCTCTCTCTCTCTCTCTTTCTCTCTCTCTCTCTCTCTCCATTTCTCTATTTCTTCCTCTCTTTCTCTGTCTCTCTGTTTCTCTGCCCCCTCTCTGTTTCTCTCCATTTCTGTTTATTTTATTTTGTTAATATGTTTGGTTTTGTTGTCTGTCTCCCCCTTCTAGACTGTGAGCCCACTGTTGGGTAGGGACCGTCTCTATATGTTGCCAACTTGTGCTTCCCAAGCGCTTAGTACAGTGCTCTGCACACAGTAAGCGCTCAATAAATACGATTGATTGATTGATTGATTAATAAGCACTGGAGTGGATACAAGCAAATGGGGTTGGACACAGTCCCTGTCACAGTCTCAATACCCACTTTTAAGATGAGGGAACGGAGGCCCAGAGAAGTGAAGTAACTTGTCCAAGGTCACACAACAGACAAATGGCGGAGTCAGGATTGGAACCCATGATCTTCAGACTCCCAGGCATGTGCTGTATTCACTTTGCAATGCTGTTTGAGTTGGGGAGACGGGCGAGCTTGGGGAGCAGGAGGGGGCCCAGAAACCTTGTGAAAGAGGGGAAGGTTGGGCTGGCAAGGATGGAGTGGATCCATTTCTCTGGCCAATTCACCAAAGTGGAGATTGATAGACTAACCCCCTTTACTTCATCATCATCATCAATCATATTTATTGAGCATTTACTGTGTGCAGAGCACTGTACTAAGCGCTTGGGAAGTACAAGTTGGCAACATATAGAAACAGTCCCTACCCAACAGTGGGCTCACTTTACTTCCTGTACTTGTTCTCTCCTCAGCATCCACTATGTGCTTGTCTGTGTATCCCTTAAGCATATATCCCTTATACTCACTTGAGCCCTACAGCAGTTATGTAAATATTCTTATACTCTATTATTTCCCCTATTCCTAATCTATTTTAAAGTTAATCTCCCCAAGTAGACTCCAAACTCCTCTGGGGCAGGGATCACATCTACTAGGAGAAGCAGCGTGGCTCAGTGGAAAGAGCCGGGGCTTGGGAGTCAGAGGTCGTGGGTTCCAATCCCGGCTCTGCCACTTGTCAGCTGTGTTACCTTGAGCAAGTCACGTCACTTCTCTGGGCCTCAGTTCCCTCATCTGTAAAATGGGGATGAAGACTGTGAGCCCTTCGTGGGAAACCTGATCACCTTGTATCCTCCCTCGTGCTTAGAACAGTGCTTTGCACATAGTAAGCACTTAATAAATGCCATTTTTATTATTATTATTACCAACTATGTCGTATTGTACTCACCTATTCAATCAATCGTTATTGGGCACTTACTGTGCAGAGCAGTTTTAAATGCTTGGGAGAGTACAATACTACAGAATTGGTAGACACGTTACCTGCCCACAAAGAGCTTACTGTGTCTCCTAAGCACTTAGTACAGTGGTCTGCACACAGTGAGTTCTCAATAAATACCACTGATTGAACCAAATTTTAAATCACTTTAAAAAGAAGCAATTTCAGCCTCAGTGATACAGCGCCTGGCCTTTCAAGCGAGCATCAGTGACTCTCCTTCAGACATACCACTCTGGCCTTTTCCCTGCCTAGACTGTGAGCTTGTTGTGGGCAGGGAACACTTTCTTCCAACTCTGACATATTGTACTCTCCGAAGTGCTTTGGACAGTGCTCTGCACACAGTAAGTGCTCAATAAATACGAGTGATTGAGAGAATAATCTCCACCCTCACGGGGCTTCATCAAACCATGTCTCTCCCCTCCTTCAAAGTCCTAAAAAACCTGCTTCCTTGAAGAGGCTATTCCCTGATTGATTCTCTCACTTTCTTGCTTCTTCTCTCCCATCAGCTTCCTCAGTACACATGTATTTATCTTTTTATTGGTTATTGATTTATCTAGTCACCTTGGCATTTTATTCTGTCACTCTTTTCTGTATTTGTTAATTCACATCTACCATCTAACTGTGCTCCAGCACTTAGAACAGTGCCTGACACAAAGTGCTCACCAAATGCCATCATTATTGTTATTATTATTATTATTTCCCCCATTACATTATAAACACCTCAGAGGCAGAGATTCAGCTTTTTACATTTTTGTTACATTTTATATGTTCCCTAAATGCTAAATACAGTGCACTGCATACAGTACTCACTCAGTAAATACTGTTGCTATTAATACTTAGTAATACTGGTACATGTCTATAGATGATATTTCTTCAATAATATCTCATTCAGAAGCATTTATTGAACCCTAAGCTCTCTGTGGGCAGGGAACAATGTCTACAACCTCTGTTGAATTGTACTCTCCTAAGCACACATTATAAGCACTCAATAAATACCATTGATTTACTACTGTATATATATATATATATATATATATATATATATATATATATATATATATATATATATATATATATATAAATGTGCTAAGCACTTGGGAGAATGCAAGAAAAGTAAAAAGCATGGTGTGTGCCATTAAGGTGCTTACTATCTAATTGGTGAAGTATTCAGTTTGCAATTTATGGAACCAAAAGGAGAAAATGACTTTCCCAGCATTGTTCATTAAAGGATCTCAACTCATTTTTTACAGTACAAATTAGACATTACAGCATCACTTCGATAAAGCTAAATTCTAAGACATCCACTTTTTTTAGAGGATGATACAAAAGCTGAATCATGAAGTAGTTAAATGCTCTGCTCTAGGGCAGAGCCCCGATTGAACTGAGACCTAGGTCTCTGTAGAAGCTGCATTCTCTTTCTGTGAGTCTTTTTTCATCAGGGTTGTAGTTATCTCTTTTTTTCCCCATTGGAAAGAACCTCTTTATAGTGATTTATGGGATAATTTTAAGGTAGTGTTTTGTGTAATTATAAAGTAATGAAAGAATCTTGTTTGAGTTGAATTGAACTCCCGCCCATACTCAGATTTTCCTGCATCTCAGCCAGCCCTACTCTCAACCCCCAAAATTCAATAGACTTTTTAAACCCTAAAAGTTTGTTTATATGAATTCATTTATTAATAATAATAATGATGATGGCATTTGTTAAGTTCTCACTATGTGCAAAGCACTGTTCTAAGCACTGGGAAGAATACAAGGTGATCAGATTGTCCCACGTGGGGCTCACAGTCTTCATCCCCATTTTACAGATGAGGTAACTGAGGGCCAGAGAAGTTAAGTGACTTACCCAGAGTCACACAGCTGACAACTGGTGGAGCTGGGATTAAAACCCATGACCTATGACTCCCAAGCCCGGGCTCTTTCCACTGAGCCACGCTGCTTCTTTACCAAGCCAGTGGTTTCCCCTGGCAGAGCTTCTGAATTATTGACTCGCATATACGCTGCCTAGGGTTTCATGGCTACGAGGAGAAATCGCTTCCGGATGAGGTCACTTGGGCACATCTTTCCCCTTTACTGGATTCACTTTCACCCAGGTACTTCAGCCTGACTATATGTTTGTAAATATTTATTACTCTAGTTATTTATTTATATATTTTACTTGTACCTATCTATTCTATTTATTTTATTTTGCTAATATGTTTGGTTTTGTTCTCTGTCTCCCCCTTCTAGACTGTGAGCCCACTGTTGGGTAGGGACTGTCTCTATATGTTGCCAACCTGTACTTCCCAGGCACTTAGTACAGTGCTCTGCACACAGTAAGCGCTCAATAAATACAATTGATTGATTGACTAGGTTCCCATCTCATTTGCTCAATAAATACCATGGATTAATTGATTCTCTGCTTTTGAATTCCTGATTTATGGCTTTCCTCTGCCTTAATTCCTGCACCCCATACGGGTCTCCCTTGTCTCTGTGATCCTTCAACTCATTTCCCCTGAGACTTCCATATTCTTTTAATGTTCTTTCATTTTTTTAAGCTTAGTGCCTCTGCCATTGTCCACCCTGCCTTTCTTTAAAATGGTATTTTTTAGGCACTTACTATGTGCCAGGCACAGTACTAAGTACTGGGGAAGATACAAGTGAGTCATGTCCCACATGGGGCTCACTGTCTTAATCCCCATTTTGCAGATGAGGTAACTGAGGCACAGAGAAGTGAAGTGACTTGCCCGAGGTCACACAGCAGCAGACAAGTCAGGGACTGGGGATTAGAACCCCGGTTCTTCTGACTTTCAGGCCCATAATCTTCTAATTTGGGCATGCTGCCTTCCCATCTTTTAATAATAATAATAATAATAGTAATAATAATAATAATAATAATAATAATGGCATTTATTAATCACTTACTATGTGCAAAGCACTGTTCTAAGCGCTGGGGAAGTTACCAGGTGATCAGGTTGTCCCACGTGGGGCTCACAGTCTTAATCCCCATTTTACAGATGAGGTAACTGGAGCACAGAGAAGTTAAGTGAGTTGCCCAAAGTCACACAGCTGACAATTGGCAGAGCCGGGATTCGAGCACATGACCTTTGACTCCAAAGCCCGGGCTCTTTCCACTGAGCCACGCTGCTTCTCAGATAACTGAGGCTCAGAGAAGTTAAGTGACTTGCCTAAGGTCATGCAGCAGACATGTGGTAGAGTCAGAATTCGAACCCATGACCCCTGACTCCAAAGTTTGTGCTCTTTCCACTGAGCCACGCTGCTTCTCTAGCCTCCTGGCCCTCTCTGGAGGAGATATGATTTTAGTAATAATAATAATAATGATGGTTTTTATTAAGTGCTTACTATGTGCCAGGCACTGTACTAAGCACTGGGGTGGATACAAGCAAATGGAGTTGGACATCATCATCAATCAATCGTATTTATTGAGCGCTTACTGTGTGCAGAGCACTGTACTAAGCCCTTGGGAAGTACAAGTTGGCAACATATAGAGACAGTCCCTACCCAACAGTGGGCTCACAGTCTAGAAGGGGGAGACAGAGAACAAAACCAAACATACTAACAAAATAAAATAAATAGAATAGATATGTACAAGTAAAATAAATAAATAAATAGAGTAACAAATATGTACAAACATATATACATATATACAGGTGCTGTGGGGAGGGGAAGGAGGTAAGATGTGGGGGGATGGAGAGGGAGAGGAAGGAAGGGGCTCAGTCTGGGAAGGCCTCCTGGAGGAGATGAGCTCTCAGTAGGGCCTTGACACAGGCTTGTAAGTTGGGGAGAATGCTGGTCTGTTGGATATGAAGGGGAAGGAGATTTATGGAGATCGTTGGACTGAGCAAGAGGTCAGTGGTGAGAGAGATGAGATTGAGGCACAGCAAATAGCCTGGCATTACAGGAATAAAGGTTTTGGGCTGGGTTGCAGTGGGACAGAAGCGAGGTTAAGCAGGAGAGAGCTGATTGAGTTCCTTAAAATCAATGGTAAGGAGTTTCTGCCTGAATGTGGAGATGGATAGGCAATCACTGGGGCGTTTTGAGGAGTGGTTTTGAGGGGGTTTTGAGAGGTGGGCAGAACCATTATTTTAGAAATACAATCTGGGCAGCAGAATGAAGTATGGCATGGAGAGAAGAGAGGCCGGAGGCAGGGAGGCTTTGTGAGGAGGCTGATGAAGTAGTCAAGGGGAAATAAGTGCTTAGATGATGATGGTGGTATTTAAGAAGCAGTGTGGCTCAGTGGAAAGAGCCCGGGCTTTGGAGTCAGAGGTCAGGGGTTCAAATCCTGCTCCCCACTTGTCAGCTGTGTGACTTTGTGCAAGTCACTTCACTGGACCTACTGAGAGCTCACCTCCTCCAGGAGGCCTTCCCAGACTGAGCCCCTTCCTTCTTCTCCCCCTCGTCCCCCTCTCCATCCCCCCATCTTACCTCCTTCCCTTTCCCACAGCACCTGTATATACGTTTGTACATATTTATTACTCTATTTATTTATTTATTTATTTTACTTGTACATATCTATTCTATTTATCTTATTTTGTTAGTATGTTTGGTTTTGTTCTCTGTCTCCCCCTTTTAGACTGTGAGCCCACTGCTGGGTAGGGACCGTCTCTATATGTTGCCAACTTGGACTTCCCAAGCGCTTAGTACAGTGCTCTGCACACAGTAAGCGCTCAATAAATACGATTGATGATGATGATGATGGACCTCAGTTACCTCATCTGTAAAATAGGGATTAAGACTGTGAGCCCCCCGTGGGAAAACCTGATCACTTTGTAACCTCCCTAGTGCTTAGAACAGTGCTTGGCACATAGTAAGTGCTCAATAAATGCCATTATTATTATTATTGTTAAGCACTTACTATATGCCAAGCACTGTTCTAAGCACTGGAGTAAATACAAGGTGATCAGGCTGTCCCACATGGGGCTCACAATCTCAATCCCTGTTTTACAGATGAGGTAACTGAGGCACAGAGAAGTGAGGTGACTTGCCCAAGGTCACAAAGCAGACAAGTGGAAGAACTGGGATTAGAACTCATGACCTTCTGACTCCCAGGATGGTTATCTTCAATCTGCCGAAAGCTGTAGATAGCATTAGGAGCAGAAGGAAGAGACAGGTAGTGGCCCTGGTTTACTTTGGATCTAGTGAAAATATTTGCAGGCCCATAGATTTCATTAATTTATCTGCAATGCTGATTTAAAGTATTCCCTTTCGCTTCACAATTCCCCCCTTCCCTCCCCCCACCAATCCCCTTGACATACCCTTAACGTTTCTTTCTGGGTTTTCAAAGGAAATCAATAAATAATAGGCATTTTATAATCACGAATCTTTGCTTATATTTTGCATGCACAAAAAAATCATATTAATGAAGCAAAAATCATTTCCTCTACAGACTTACAGGTTTAACTTTCTTAGACCAGAACTGAATCAAAGCTATCGTCTCAAGTCCGAAACAATAAAACATATAAATAAAAAAGGCAGTGTTTTCAGGTAAAATAAAAGTACGTAAATACTAAAAAACAGTGACAGCTTGGTTAGAGAGAAAAGAGCAGAGACCAGAGATATTGTGAAGATAGAACCAATAGGATTTCATAACAGATTGACTATATGAGTTGAATGAGTGAGATGAGTTGAGGATAATGCCAAGATTACAGGCTTCTGGGACAGGGAGGATGATGGTGTTGTCAATAGTGATAGACAAGTTGCAGGGAAGAGAGGATTTGAGTGGGAAGATGAGGAGTTCTATTTTGGACACGTTAAATTTGAAGTGTCGGTAGGACATCAAAATAGTGATGTCCTGAAGACAGGAGGAAGTGCAAGACTTCGGAGAAGTACAGTGCTTTTCACACAGTAAGCGCTCAATAAATGGGATTGAATGAAGGAGAGATGACAGAGCTGAAGAAGTAGATTTGGCAATTATTTGGGTAGAGATGGTAGTCAGAGCAATGGGAGCAAATGAGTTCCTTGTGGGAGTGGGTGTAGATGGAAAATCGAAGGGGATGAAAAAGTGAGTCTTGATGGACCCCCACAATTAGGGGTAGGAGGCAAAGAAGGAGCTGGAGAAAGAGATTGAGAAGGAGCAGCCAGAGAGGTAGGAGGAGAACCAGAGGAAGGCAGTGTCAGTGCCTTAGTTTCCTCAACTGTAAAATGGAGATTAAATACCTGTTCTCTTCCTACTTAAATTGGGAGTCCAATGAGAGACAGGAGCTGTGTCCAACCTGAGTACCTTGTGTCTACCCCAAGTGCTTAGGAAAGTGTTTGGCACATGTAAGCATCTAACAAATACCATAAAAGACAACAGCAGCATAAAACCTCATGGGAATTAATGGGCCAGGAGCAGGGGGTTCAAAGATACCTCCATGACTAACTTTTCAATAGAAATTCCCACGTTCTTATTTCCACCACTAGCTGAAAACTTTACACCCTTGCAATTTATTGCTATTTTATTGTATTATATACTGTAAAGTTTTAAAGCCCAAAGAAACACAAAGCACTGATTGGTACGATATAATAATAAAAATAATAATGGCATTTATTAAGCGCTTACTATGTGCCAAGCACTGTTCTAAGTGCCGGGGAGCTTACAAGTGATCAGGTTGTCCCACTTGGGGCTCAGAGTCTTCCATCCCCATTTTACAGATGAGGTAACTGAGGCCCAGAGAAGTAAAGTGACTTGCCGAAAGTCACACAGCTGACAGTTGGCATAGCCAGGATTTGAACCCGTGACCTCTCACTCCAAAGCCCAGGCTCTTTCCATTGAGCCAAGCTGCTTCTCATAGCCAGGTTGAGGCAGAGGCTGGAAAGTATAGTGGCATCACACCTTCATTAATGCCATTCCAAGGTACACGATAGTTTCTTCTTACAATGAATCTTATACTCATCTGTAGGTTGTATTATATTAGAACAAACTCATGTTGTGGGAAGACTGTTCCCTAATTCTTCCATAGTTTTTTTATCCAAAGCATATAATGGAAAATGTGATTTGGGTGTGTATGTATATGTTTGGTAGAAGTGAGGAAAAAATATCTTGATTAAAATACTTCTCAATTTATCTCCTATCTACCCCAGTGCCTAATACAGTGCCTGGCACATAGTAAGCACTTAACAAATACCATAAAAACAAATTCCAAATATTGGCCCAGTGTTCAGGGAGCGATTCCAAATTTAACAGTTAAATAACAAAGGAGTTAGGCTGTCATTTCAGCAGGTGAAACTCTGTCTTAGAGCAGATGATTTAATTTTGCGCGCAGAAGATTATTCAAACGTATTTGGAGAATGCTGTATTTGACCCTCCCCACTCACCTGTCTTGAAATAGGGGTCACAAGATCCTGGGTTACTTGGATTCTGAAGTACTGTACATGTGAGATGAAGATTCAAAGATAATAATGTTGATAATAATAACAACTGTGACATTTGTAAAGCATTTGCTATGTGCCAGGCACTGTTCTAAGTACTGGGGTAGATTCAAGGTAATTGGATTGGGCACAGTCCCTCTCCCACACAGGGCTCGCAGTTCTCATCCCCATTTTATAGGTGAGTTAACTGAGGCTCAGAGCAGTGATGAAGTGACTTGCCCAAGGTCACACCACAGGTAAGTGTCAGAGCTGGGATTAGAACCCAGTTCCTTCTGACTCCCGGGCCTGTGCTCTATCCACTGGACCCCACTGCTTCTAATTCATTCATTCATTCATTCATTCATTCAGTCATATCATAGGGAAGCAGCGTGGCTCAATGGAAAGAGCACGGACTTTGGAGTCAGAGGTCTTGGGTTCAAATCCCGGCTCCACCACTTGTCAGCTGTGTGACTTTGGGCAAGTCACTTCACTTCTCTGGGCCTCAGTTACCTCATCTGTAAAATGGGGATTAAGACTGTGAGCCCCCTTGGGACCACTTGATCACCTTGTAACCTCCCCAGCGCTTAGAACAGTGCCTTGCACATAGTAAGCGCTTAATAAATGTCATTATTATCAGAGAAGCAGCGTGGCTCAGTGGAAAGAGCATGGGCTTTGGAGTCAGAGGTCGTGGGTTCGAATTCTGGCTCCACCACAAGTCTGCTGTGTAACCTTGGGCAAGTCACTTAAATTCTCTGAGCCTCAGTTCCCTCATCTGTAAAAATGGGGATTAAGACTGTGAGCCCTACGTGGGACAACTTGATCACATTGTATCCCCCCAGCGCTTAGAACAGTGCTTTGCACATAGTAAGTGCTTATCAAATGCCATCATTATTATTATTATTATTATCTATTGAGCGCTTACTGTGTGCAGAGCACTGTACTAAGCGCTTGAAAAGTACAATTCGGCAACAGAGACAATCTAATTCACAATATGGTTAAGCAAGCATTTGACATTATAATGCTTCTGCTGCAGGGTGGCAAGAGGGATTTGTTAGGATAACTGCAGTCAATCCCTAAACAAATAGGAGAATAATACAAATAGGAGAATAAGTCCCAAAGAGCTGGATATAAAAGAGGAATAATACCAAAACAACATCCTTCGGGCTTGAGGGAGCCCCAGATTCTCAAGCAGAACTCCCGTTCTCACACTGTTCCGGGTGGCCTGGCGTCAGCTGCTCTGCACACAGTAAGCGCTCAATAAATACGATTGATGATGATGATGATGACTCAAGGCTGAGGCTCAATTCCCTAGATTTTTCCACAGTCTCATATACCGTTTGACTGTCCAGCATAAATGTGCATTGGACATCCAAGGATTATCGATTGATAAATATCTCTTCCTGCCTTGGGCCCAATTGACTGTCTGCAGGACTGATAAGAGGCAGGCCTGTAGACAGGCAGAGAGAGGGACAGGCAGACAAGGAGAGAGAGTCAAGGAGGTAGACAGGCAGGCAGACAGACAGCTCGTAGTGGATGGAACGTGAGTCTGGGAGTCAGAAGGTCATGGGTTCTAATTCCGGCTCCACCACTTGTCTGCGGTGTGACCTTCGGCAAGTCACTTCACTTCTCTGTGCTTCAATCCCCTCATCTGTAAAATGGGGATTGAGACTGTGTGCTCCATGTGGGACAGGGACTGTGTCAATCAATCAATCAACCAATCAATCAGATTTATTGAGCGCTTACTGTGTGCAGAGCACTGTACTAAGCGCTTGGGAAGTACAAGTTGGCAACATATAGAGACAGTCCCTACCCAACAGTGGGCTCACGGTCTAAAAGTCCAACCCGATTCGCTTGTATCTACCTCAGCTTAGTACAGTGTCTGGCACTTAGTAAAGTGCTTAACAAATACCATATCAGAGTGTTAGGTAAAGTGTGTGTTGGGCCCCCCCAGGCCCAACTTGTCAGCTCACAAGTACCATCCCCCCCACATTCCTCTGGTTAACCCTATATTTTACTCCTCGAGTACGATGTTCTTGTGCTAGACTGATGCCTGTGTAAACCACCTCACCCCACCTCTAAGGTGGGGTAAGGGGGTGAAACAACCAGAGGGGTGTGGGTATTAGTAATAATAATAATAATAATGGCATTTGTTAAGTGCTTATTATGTGCCAAGCACTGTTCTAAGCGCTGGGGGGGATACAGGGTAATCAGGTTGCCCCACGTGGGGCTCACCGTCTTCACCCCCATTTTACAGATGAGGTAACTGAGGCACAGAGAAGTGAAGTGACTTGCCCAGAATCACACAGCTGACAAGTGGCGGATCTGGGATTAGAACCCATGACCTCTCACTCCCACGCCCAGGCTCTTTCCACTGCGCCACGCTGCTTCTCTAAGCACTGTGGGCAGGGATCTTGTCTTCCAATTCTGTTACATTGCATCCTCCCAAGAGCTTAAAACAGTGCTCTGCACACACTAAGCACTCCATAAATACCAGGGATTAACTGACTGATTGATTAGAGGTAGAGGAATTACTCACAGGGCCAATGCTGATCACTGGTGAAGGTTTCGGAGCAAAGAGCTCCGTTGTGTCTTGCAAGTGGATTGGATCAGCTTGAGTCCTGAAAATAGGCTAACCATGAATGCAGAGACCAGAACGCGCAGGCTAACATGATCGGCAGAGACAAGAGTGCCCAGGTTAGCAAGGTGGGCACAGATCAGGGCACTTAGGCTAACGTGCCACTTCTCAGGCTATCATAATAATAATAATAATGGCATTTATTAAGCGCTTACTATGTGCCAAGCACTGTTCTAAGCGCTGGGGAGGTTACAAGGTAATCAGGTTGTCCCATGTGGGGCTCACAGTCTTAACCCCCATTTTACAGATGGGGTAACTGAGGCACAGAGAAGTGAAGTGACTTGCCCAAAGTCACACAGCTGACAAGTGGTGGAGCCGGGATTCGAACCCATGAACTCTGACTCCAAAGCCCGGGCTCTTTCCAGTGAGCCACGCTGCTATCATGGGTGACAGAGATCACAGCACCAACCCTGACAGCTGCCTGCAGGTCTACGCTGCTATGGCCCCTGCTTTTGGCTATAAATGGATCTTTTAGGTAAAACTCTTACCCACAGCTAGCAATAATAATAATAATAATAATAATGATAGCATTTATTAAGCGCTTACTATGTGCAAAGCACTGTTCTAAGCGCTGGGGGAATACAAGGTGATCGGGTTGTCCCACGGGGGGCTCACCGTCTTAATCCCCATTTTACAGATGAGGGAACTGAGGCCCAGAGAAGTGAAGTGACATGTGTTCCCCAGCTCCCTCTTCCTTCTATGTCAACTCTTCAAGCAGCGTGGCTCAGTGGAAAGAGCCCGGGCTTTGGAGTCAGACATCATGGGTTCAAATCCCAGCTCCGCCACTTGTCAGCTGTGTGAGTTTGGGCAAGTCACTTTTAACTTCTCTGGGCCTCAGTTCCCTCATCTGTTAAATGGGGATTAAGACTGTGAGCCCCACATGGGACAACCTGGCCACCTTGTAACCTCCTCAGTGCTTATAACAGTGCTTGGCACATAGTAAGCACTTAATAAATGCCATTATTATTATTATTATTATTATTACTTGTGACCTTTGGGCATTTGATATTCAACCCACCCTCCGTCCCACAGCACTTGTCTACCAATCTATCAATCATATATTACAAATTATTCAATGTCTGTCTCCCTCTCAAGACGGTAAGCTCGGAACGAGTCTATCAACTCGGCTGTGGTACAAGCCCCACAGCACTTGTCTACCAATCTATCAATCATATATTACAAATTATTCAATGTCTGTCTCCCCCTCAAGACGGTAAGCTCAGAACGAGTCTATCAACTCTGTTGTGGTACAAGCGCTTAGTACAGTGCTCTGCAAACAGTAAGCACTCAACACCGGTGATGATGATGATGATGACCACTGCCTGTCTTCTTGCCTGTTGCCTCCACTGCTTCCAAGGGCCATGAATGGCAGACAGAGAGAGTATCATTGCCTCCGTCCAGAGCTTCAGCACTAGAATTCATTAGTCTGTGCAGGTTCTCCACCCTTGGACTAAGTAAGGCTTGTCCATTTGCAACCATGGGAGAAGTCACCATATTGGTTATGTAAAAATTGGGTAAGCTGAGAAAGAAAAAGCAATCCATCAGTAGTCTTTATTGAGCACTTACTGTGTGCAGAGCACTGTACTAACCGCTTGAGAGAGTACACTTCAGCAATATAAAAGACATATTCCTTGCCCACAGCAAGTTTACAATGTAGAGGGGCAATCCAGAGGAGTAATCACAGCAGAAAATTGCTCAGTGTATTTTCAAAGTACATTCCGGTCTCCTGTAACATGGGTTTGAATCCTGACAAACCCCATTCTGGGAGTGACTGGTGCTTTATCAGCGCTTAGAGCAGTGCTCTGCACATAGTAAGTGCTTAACAAATACCATCATTATTATTATTATTTATCATGCGCATCTTGAGCAGAACCATTGTCTTCTGACAATGGTCGTGGGCTCAAATCCCGGCTCCACCGCTTGTCAGCTGTGTGACTTTGGACAAGTCACCTAACTTCCCTGTGCCTCAGTTGCCTCATCTGTAAAATGGGGATTAAGATTGTGAGCCCCACATGGGACAACCTGATCACCTTGTATCCTCCCCAGCGCTTAGAACAGTGCTTTGCACATAGCGCTTAGCAAATACCGAAATTATTATTATTAATATTCTGACGTCTCAAGCCCATCTGTCTAGAGACACTCTCTAGTCTTATTAGAGAATTCTCTATTCTTATTATCTCTATTCTTATTATATGTTCTTATTAGAAGAACATTCCCTGATTCCCTGACAGCCTTCTGTCCCAAATGTGTAGTCCAAAATACGTGATATGGAAGAATCAGGTTGTCATAATCATTTTTAGAGCACAAAAGTGGTTTTCTAGGAAGGGGTGATTGTCCAGTTAAAAATGTAGCATGGCCTCGTTAATCCCTTCTAACTCCTCCACCAGAGGGCAGACACAGGAAGGGAGAAGAGGTGCTAATTCCCCAGTCATTCATTCATTCATTCATTCATTCATTCATTCAATCGTATTTATTGAGCGCTTACTGTGTGCAGAGCACTGTACTAAGCGCTTGGGAAGCACAAGTTGGCAACACATAGAGACGGTCCCTACCCAACAACGGGCTCACAGTCATTATCATCATCATCATCATCATCATCATCAATCGTATTTATTGAGCGCTTACTGTGTGCAGAGCACTGTACTAAGCGCTTGGGAAGTACAAGTTGGCAACATATAGAGACGGTCCCTACCCAACAACGGGCTCACAGTCATCCAACAATCTCATCAGCGCAACAAACTGTTAGGCATCAAGATGACATAAAAAGAAGAATCTCTTCTGAAACTTTTATTTTGGTATTTATTAAGCACTTACTAAGTGTGAGACTCTGTACTCTGTGAGCCACTGCCCAGATTGTCTTTGTCCAGAAATGCTCTGGGCATGTTACTCTCCTCCTCAAAAATCTCCAGTGGCTACCAATCAACCTACGCATCAAGCAGAGACTCCTCACCCTCAGCTTCAAGGCTCTTGCCTGTCCCGCCATCGACCCCAGGCCCACATCCTCCCCCGGGCCTGGAATGCCCTCCCTCTGCCCATCCGCCAAGCTAGCTCTCTTCCTCCCTTCAAGGCCCTACTGAGAGCTCACCTCCTCCAGGAGGCCTTCCCAGATTAAGCCCCCTCCTTCCTCTCCCCCTCCTTCCCCTCTCCATCTCCCCCACCTTACCTCCTTCCCCTCCCCACAGCACCTGTATATATGTATGTATGTTTGTATGTATTTATTACTCTATTTTTTATTTTATTTGTACATATTTATTCTATATATTTTATTTTGTTAATATGTTTTGTTTTGTTCTCTTCTCCCCCTTCTAGACTGTGAGCCGACTGTTTGGTAGGGACTGTCTCTATATGTTGCCAACTTGTACTTCCCAAGTGCTTAGTCCAGTGCTCTGCACACAGTAAGTGCTCAATAAATACGATTGAATGAATGAATGAATACTAAATACTAGGGAAGGTACAAGAAAATTGGTTTGGACAAAGTCCCTGCCCCACGTGGGGCTCACAATTTCAATCCCCATTTCCAACCACTGTTCCTTTTGAGAAGCGCGTCTCACTCCCCAGCCTTCCCATCACTAATCTTGGCATTTGTTAAGTGCTTAATAAGTGCCAGGCACTGTACTAATCACTGGGGTGTATACAAGCAATTAGGGTTGAAAACAGTCCCCATTCCACAGGGGGCTCAAAATCCCCAGTTTATAGATGAGGTAACTGAGGCACAGAGAAGTTAAGTGGCTTGCCCAAAGTCACAAAGCAGACAAGTGGCCGAGCCAGGATTCGAATCCAAGCCCTCCCAACTTCCAAGCCTGTGCTCTGTCCATGATGCCATACTGCCTCACCACTCCATTAAAATATTGAGAATCAGGGATAGACTTCTTTGAGTGGGAATTGACAATAATTGCTGCAGATGCTTTGGGGTGATCTCCTCCTAGGAAAATGTGTTTCTTGTGTCCAAGTTTGAGGATGTAAGCCATTTATTATTTGAAGGGAGGAGTGAGGGTGAACAGGATTGGAGAATCTTTGAGACATTCTGAAAGTTATTTGAGCCTTTTGTTGAGTAAAGGGACATTGCTACAGAAATTCTGGGTGCTGTGAGAACTGATGAAGAATGGCCTTGAGGCCTGAGGTAGCTTGCAAAACAGATCCTGCCATTGATACTTTGAAAAAGCCTCCTATAGGAGAACTGGCCTTTAACATAAAGACTGCCTCCTTTGTCCAAGCCCGAAAAGTCTTCATTAAATTCTGATGTCTGCTGCTGATGGGATTTCCATCAAGTACAGCCCTTTCCTTTTTTCTCTTGAGAGAATAAGGAAGTGTTAGCTTGAGAAGAAGCAGTGGCTTCAATTCTCAATTCGGGCAAAGCAGATTTTTTTTTTCCGAGTCCATGACAAACATTCACATACAGCATTGACAGCTCTATTTTTGTCCAACTTTTAATGTTGTGTTTCAGTGTTGAGTGATTTGGTGTCATGCATTGCGCTACAGGAGATTGAAATGCTGGGCTTGACGGTTTGCTTCCCAAACTCCCTTCAGTGTGCGTGGCTTAAGAAAAACTGACTTTTCCCTCAGATACATGTGTAAACACAGATGATGAGAAAGACGCCACAGGCATGCATTACTGCCCAAACACAAACAGCAGCTAAGCACTGTGAAGTTGTGACAGAAGGTTGGAGTGGAATGTTTTTGTTGTCTGTCTCCCCCTTCTTGAGTGTGAGCCCGTTGTTGGGTAGGTACCATCTCTATATGTTGCTGTCTTGTACTTCCCAAGTGCTTACTACAGTGCTCTGCACGCTGTAAGTGCTCAATAAATACGACTGAATGAATGAATGGAAGTAGAAGCTGACCAGCTTCTGACATTGCCTCTCCACAGCAGTTTTGTTCACGTTTCTCCAGCAACAATATAAATCTGCAGTATAAATAACACATCATACAGCTCATTAGAGAGAGAGTTGCCAGAAAAATCTCTCCTAGAAACCCTGCAGGAATGAAGGAATGAGCCTTGGGCAGTGTGCGTCTGTAACCTCAAATAGCAAATTTGATTCTACAGGCTGTGATGAATGAAACTTCATTACCAATAATTTTCCCCCTTTTCGAATCTGCTGATCCCTTATGCTAAAAAAACAAAAAATGGTATGTGCTATCTTCCCGCCTCCCTTTTAGCTGGTTGCACTCCCTGTTGAAGCAGAGCAAGACTGTCAGGGAAAGTATCCGTGGCACTGTGCAAATCACCATTATCAATACCTGTTCTCCCTCCTTCTTTGGATTGTGAACACAGGGACCATGTCTGACTTAATTAACTTGTACCTACTCCAGAGCTCAGAACAGAGCTTGACATAGCGGATTGTGCGTCAAGATGAGACTGTGAGCTCCTTAGTAATGATGGTATTTGTTAAACCCTTCCTGTGTGCAAAGCACTGTTCTAAGCACTGAGGGAGATACAAGGTGATCAGGTTGTCCCCTGTGGGGCTCATGGTCTTAATCCCCATTTTACAGATGAGGGAACTGAGGCACAGAGAAGTTAAGTGACTTGCCCAAAGTCACACAGCTGACAAGTGGCAGAGCCGGGAGTAAGCACTTAATAAATGCCATTATTATTATTATTAGAACCCACGACCTCTGACTCCCAAATCCAGCTCTTTCCACTGAGCCATGCTCCTTGTGGAAATGGAACATGCCTACCAACTCTGTTGCTTTGTACTCTCCCAAATGCTTGGTACAGCACTCTGCCCACAGTAAGTGCTCAATAAATACCTAGTAAGTGCTTAACAAATACCATTATTACATTGGGCAAGTCATTTCTCTATGCCTGTTACCTCACCTGTAAAATGGGGATTAAGGCTGTAAGAGAGTGACTGGCACGGAGTAAGCACTTAACAAATATAATTTTAAAATATTATGAATAGTAATAATAATAATTCCTTTACACAGGTTCTCTGTCCTGAAGTCATAAGTCCAAAGTGTGCATCTGTTGTTGTTTTTGTTTGGTGATAACATCATCTTCAAACAGCATGACTACTTTTGAGAGGGTTTTTGTTTTGGTGTGGAAACCCAGTGTGAAGTAGTTTACGAGTCACTGAGGGGGGAGGAGGCTTAAGCGCTTAGTACAGTGCTCTGCACACAGTAAGCGCTCAATAAATATGATTGATTGATTGATTATCCTGCTCTTATTCTAAGAGGGCATTTAGCCCTTAAAACAAGAAACCAGGGTTCCTCTACATAATGAATTTTTGAACTTCATTCCCTTTGTCCCTGCTATTGGGAATGTACTGCCGTATGCTGTGGGGATAGTTTCAATTCCAATTTTTCCATAGAAGAGTTTCCTTAACAACTCTTGACCTTGTTAAGGCTCAGGGTACTTGGGGAACAAAATGGGAAGTACTATTTTTTTTTAAATGGCAGAGAATAAAAATTAAATTTTCTCTAGTGTCTGCCTCCACTTCATCCAAATATCTCAATCAATCAATCAATCAGTTGTATTTGTTGACCACTTACTGTGTGCAGAGCACTGTACTAAGCGCTTGGGAGAGTATAATAGAGTCAGAAGAAATGTCCCCTGCCCACAAAAAGCTTACAATCTTAAGGGGGAGACAGGTATTATTATAAATAAATAGTTCTTTCAAGGCTTCAGTGAGGAGGAGGAATTTCCTTATAGGAAGCTCTAAACATGAAAAAAAAATGTTGCCAATGCAAAACTTCCAGGATCTGGCAATCTAGAAAGTATATTTATAGGATCTAGAAGCCTAAGATTTTACTTTTTCACTTCAACGATTCAGAAGGTTTGAGGACTACTTAGTACAGTGCTCTGCACACAGTAAGTGCTCAATAAATACGATTGAATGAATGGTGCAGATCCCTCAATCTTACTTAAGACTATAAATGTATTCAAGTAAGTAGCCTTGGCTTATTTCTTTTCTTACAATTCTTTCCCTGTTCAGTCAGTGTGTTACCATAATAAGGTCTAAGTGGATTGTACTGATGCTAGGCAGGAGTTGTTGATTTGGAGGACAGTTGCCAAGGGGCAGTAATCAGTGCTTAGTACAGTGCTCTGCACACAGTGAGCGCTCAATAAATATGATTGATTGATCTTGAGTAGAATTCTACAGGGATTAGCCCTGGAGCAAGGTACTAGTTAACCTTTTTCAGATGTGGATGTTGGAATGACGTATGGGTTCTTTAATCAATCAATCACTGCCATTTATTGAGTGTTTACTGTGTGCAGAGCACTGTACTAAGCGCTTGGGAGAGTACAGTACAGCAGAATTGTAGCCCTGTTCACTGCCCACAAGAAGCTTACAGTCTACAGTCCAGTGTTATGGGAAAATTGTGCTACAGTAATGATTGATTCAAAGACAATTAGTGGGTTGGGGGTAAATGCTTTTATGATACCACCATGATAGTGATTTTTCTCTACAAATTCTCTTTTATGTCCACCACTAGCAGAACACTATGCCACTCACTGCTATTTTGCTGTATTCAATACTTTAAATTTGCAAAGAAACATAAAGTACTCTAAAGTGCAGTACAGTTTAAGATGTACTAAATACAAATTGGATGGAGTGACTGGGTCTCCAGAGATTACTACTGCAATTCAATATAACTTTGATGAGCTGTAGAACTGGCAGAGAGAAACAAAATGAAATTAAGTGGGTCAAGGGAGGGTAAATTTACTTTTAGAGGAAAGAATGATATAAGGAGAGAGTTAGATATATAAATGATATAAGGAGAGGTGAATGGGAGCTAAAAATTTCTATAAAGCATGGTCAATCAGTTAGAGGTATTTACTGAGCACTTACTGTGGACAGAGCACTGTACTAAATGCTCAGGGGAGCACAATAGAATTAACAGGCACATTCCTTACCCATAATGAACTTACATTCTAGAGTAATAATTGCATATTCAAGTGCTTACTATATGCCAAGCATTGTTCTAAGCACTCGAGTAGATACAAGTTAGTCAGGTTGGATACAGTCCCTGTCCCACATGGGGCTCACAGTCTTAATCTCCATTTTACAGATAAGGTAACCGAGGCCCAGAGAAGTGAAGTGACTGGCCCAAGGTCACGCAGCAGACATGTGGCAGAGTCGGGATTAGAACCCATGTCCTTTTGACTCCCGGACCCACGCTCTATTCACTAAGCCGTGCTGCTTCCGAAGAAAGGATGGGAGGACCAGTCCATCTAGTCCTTGGCTTGGGTTGATAGGAGGTTACTATAGGAGCATGATGACCAGAATTGTATTTTCAAAGTTAAAACAATAAGCAATAGGACTTGGAAAGCAGGGAGCTGCATGAATTAGCAAAAAGAGCAAGCACTTAGAGTCAGGAGACCCTTGTTCGAATCTCAGCTCCACCACTGGCCTACTGTGTGACCTTGGGCAAGTCATTTGATTCCTCTTAATGGTTTCCCCATCTGTAAAATGGGGATAAGGCCCTACTGAGAGCTCACCTCCTCCAGGAGGCCTTCCCAGACTGAGCCCCTTCCTTCCTCTCCCCCTCTTCCCCCTCTCCATCCCCCTCATCTTACCTCCTTCCCTTCCCCACAGCACCTGTATATATGTATATATGTTTGTACATATTTATTACTCTATTTATTTATTTATTTTACTTATACATATCTATTCTATTTATTTTATTTTGTTAGTATGTTTGGTTTTGTTGTCTGTCTCCCCCTTTCAGACTGTGAGCCCACTGTTGGGTAGGGACTGTCTCTATATGTTGCCAGCTTGTACTTCCCAAGCACTTAGTACAGTGCTCTGCACACAGTAAGCGCTCAATAAATTCAATTGATTGATTGATTGGATAAGACAACCCCATGTGGGACAGGGACTGTGACCAATAGCCTTATATGTAACCTAGCTCTTAGTAAGCACTTGATAAATACCATAATTATGATTAGAAGGGAACATATTAAAGTCTTTGAGAAAACTATACCCAGCTTGCTGTCCCCACTTTAAACAAAATATAGGGAATTTGGAGCCTTGAAATAATTTAAGGGAAATAAGACCTCTCGGGAAAAATGGAAATAATTGAAGTTATTTTGCAAAGCAGAGCTTTAGCTGAAGAGTGAGTTGAAAACTCAAATCATAGAAGGCTACTGGAAAATTAATAGTGAGCTCGTACCTTTTTTAAAGTGAGGGTAAAATTGACAACATGGGCCTAAATTGGAGCAGGAGGTATTTTCATTAACTTGGAAGAATTACTTGGTTTAGGTTTGGAGACACAACTTGGTAGCAAAGGATCAATCAGTAATTGAGCAAAGTACTGTACTAAGCGCTTGAGAGAGTAGAATGCAACAGAGTAGGTAGATACAATCTCTGCCCAAAGGAGTTTATAGACTAGAAGGGGAGGCAGATGATAAAAGAGCCCGGGCATGGAATAATAATAATAATAATAATGATGATGATGGCATTTATTTAGTGCTTACTACGTTCAAAGCACTGTTCTAAGCACTGGGGAGGTTACAAGGTGATCAGGTTGTCCCACAGGGGCCTCAGACTTCTGGAAGTCAGAAGGACCTGGGTTCTAATCCCAGTTCTGTCCCTTGTCTGCTTTGTGACCTTGGGCAAGTCACTTCACTTCTCCGGGCCTCAGTTACCTCATCTGTAAAATGGGGATTAAGACTGTGAGCCCCATGGGGGACAGCGACTGTGTCCAACCTGATGAGCTTATACTTACCCCAGCACATAGTATAGTGTCTGATACATAGTAAATGCTTAACAAAAACCACAATATTATTACAGATGGATATGTACATAAGTGCTGTAGGGGTGGTGTGAAAATCAAAGAGCTTAAGGGTTACAGATTTAAGTGCAAAGGTAACACAGAAGGGAGGTTAAATAGGGGAGTGATGATTTAGTTGAGGAAGGCTTCTTGGAGGAGATGTGATTTTAGGGAGGCTTTGAAGATGGGGGGGGTGGCAAGTCTGTCAGATATTAATGGGGAGGGAGTCCCAGGCCAGAAAGAGAAGCAGAAGCAGCGTGGCTCAGTGGAAAGAGCCCGGGCTTTGGAGTCAGAGGTCACGGGTTCAAATCCCAGCTCTGCCAATTGTCAGCTGTGTGACTTGGGGCAAGTCACTTCACTTCTCTGTGCTTCAGTTACCTCATCTGTAAAATGGGGATTAAGATTGTGAGCCCCCCGTGGGACAACATGTAACCTCCCCAGAGCTTAGAACAGTGCTTTGCACATAGTAAGCGCTTAATAAATGCCATAAAAAAAGGAGGACGCGAGCGGGATGTTGGTGGGGAGAAAGACGAGATCGAGGTCCGATGAGTAGCTTGGTGTTACAAGAGCGAAACATGCGGGTAGTAAAATGTTAGCAAGGAAAGGTAAGGGGGGAAAGCTGATTGAATGTCTTAAAGGAGTTTCTTTTTATTTAAAATTTACGAAAAATGGCTAGTACTTCTGATTTTGTAATGAGTTTTGTCCCGCTGTAACTTCTCTTGGTGCCTAGGTAAGACAGTGTGCTGCATTGAAAAGGTGGTCCTGTGATAATGCCCAAGGACTTTTCAGGAGAGTTGAAGAGCATTCTGGTCTAGGACCAGGGAGCTCTTAGTAGCTAACTCTAACCTAGCTCTTAGTAAGCGCTTGATAAATACCATAATTATGATTAGAAGGGAACATATTAAGGTCTTTGAGAAAGCTATACCCAGTTTGCTGTCCCCACTTTAAACAAAATATAGGGAATTTGGAGCCTTGAAATAATTTAAGGGAAATAAGACCTCTCAGGAAAAATGGAAATAATTGAAGTTATTTTGCAAAGCAGAGCTTTAGCTGAAGAGGGAGTTGAAAATTCAAATCATAGAAGGCTAGTCAGGCACTCCCCACTGAACGTCACTAGGGAATCCCGTGAGCCTTCATGTTGATCTTGTTTGCCACTGCATGGCCTAGTCATGTGCATCATGAGCCTACGGATTCTTTACTATCTAAAGCCCAGGAAAGAGACCCAAACAGGTCATTCATTCAGTCGTATTTTGGGGAGCCCTTACAGTGTGGAGTGCACTGTACTAAGCACTAGGGAGAATACAGTATAACAGAGTCAGTAGCCACATTCCCTGCCCACGATGAGATTTCAGTCTACAGGTCTGTGAGACTCCTATGCCCCATTCCCAGCATCCTGTGGTGGGAATCAATCAATCAATCAATCGTATTTATTGAGCGCTTACTGTGTGCAGAGCACTGTACTAAGCGCTTGGGAAGTACAAGCTGGCAACATGTAGAGACAGTCCCTTTCCCCTACTCCTCTCCCCACCCTCAGCCCCAGAGCACTTATGTATGTATCCGTGATTTATTTAAGTGCTTGTCTCCCGATATAGACGATAAGCTTCTTGTGGGCAGGGAACATGTCTACCAACTCTGTTGTATTGTACTCTCTCGAGCGCTTAGTACAGTGCTCTGGGTAGGGACCGTCTCTATATGTTGCCAACTTGTACTTCCCAAGTGCTTAGTACAGTGCTCTGCACACAGTAAGTGCTCAATAAATACGATTGATTGATTGCTCTGCATTCAGTAAGTGTTCACTAAATACCACTGATTTATTAACTGACTACTCCTCACATCAATAGTGTCTCACAGAAACACTAAACTGGATGATCTAGAGATTCTAGATTCTTTGTCCAGCACTTGGAACGGTGTTTGGCACATAGTAAACGCTTAACAAATACCATAATAATAATAATTATTATTGTTTGACATTGTGAAAACCAAACTCTTGGTGGCAGACTCATGCTAGTGAGTTGCTCATCATTTTTAAATATCATCAGCCTTCCTCCTACTTCTAATTTATTTTAGTATCTGTCTCTCTCAATAGGTTATAAATTAATTTGAGGATAGGTATCATACTGACTAATTCTGTTGTATCGTCAGAACGGTTCTTTAGTGCAGTTTAGCGTTTCATGCGGTTTTGAGCTAAATGAATACTTTTGATCAATTGATTGTCAAGAGCTTGCCTCTATTGTGCTTTTGACTAGATTTGATGAGAAAGGCAATTATGCAAGAACCAGAGAATTAAAAACCCACAAAATAAAGACATCCTATTATGAGTACTTTCAACTTTGATATTAGGTCCAGGGAGTTAGGCAGAGTGATGTTCTGTCAAGACTGGTTGATTTTTTTCCCTTTTCTTGCCTTTTAGATTTTAAAAAATTTGAGTGTAAAAGAACCCTAAGCCTTCATTAAAAAAGTCCAAATCTAATCTCTAAATTTCCACTTGTCTTAACCCATAAGACTAGTCTTGACTAGGCCGATATTAGGTCCAGGGAGTTAGGCAGAGTGACGTTCTGTCAAGACTGGTTGGTTTTTTTCCCTTTTCTTGCCTTTTAGATTTTAAAAAATTTGAGTGTAAAAGAACCCTAAGCCTTCATTAAAAAAGTCCAAATCTAATCTCCAAATTTCCACTTTTCTTAACCCATAAGACTAGTCTTGACTAGGCCGATATTAGGTCCAGGGAGTTAGGCAGAGTGATGTTCTGTCAAGACTGGTTGATTTTTTCTCTTTTCTTGCCTCTTAGATTTTAAAAAATTTGAGTGTAAAAGAACCCTAAGCCTTCATTAAAAAAGTCTAAATCTAATCTCCAAATTTCCACTTTTCTTAACCCATAAGACAAGTCTTGACTAGGCCAATAACTTACTGATTGGCCCCTGAAGTCCTGGGAGTTATTCATTAGCGGGAGTGAGTAATACCTAAGTAACACCAGGCAGTTGTTTGCTGCCAAAGGGGATGGATTGTTCAAGAGCACCTGAGAAGACCGTGGGAATGGCATCCTGGAAGGTGTCAAAGAAATTTGGATTGTTTGGAGGCACCGGAGTCATAGAGGGTAGGAAGGTGAGAAGGGAAGTGACGCTTCTGATTTAGGTGGGATGATCAAATACTTTTGACTGCCTACGAGAGTCTTAAAATTTGCCATCAACAGCATTTATTAAACACCTACAATGCACTTCAGTCCCGCTGAAGGCCTGAGTGTGGTACTGGTGGTGGTGGCGACAGGGTCATCTCTCCCTTTTCGCCTGAAACTCCCTCTCTCCGTGACGGTCTGTGCCTGGCCTTTTCCCTGCCCGGCAGCGTGGAGGCCGCCCCATGCCAGGAGTCACTGTGAAGGACGTGAACCAGCGGGAGTTCGTCCGAGCCCTGGCTGCCTTCCTCAAAAAGTCAGGGAAGCTAAAGTTCCCCGAATGGGTGGACACGGTCAAGCTAGCCAAACACAAAGAATTGGCGCCTTATGACGAGAACTGGTTCTACACTCGAGCTGAAAGCGCCTAACAGGTACCAGGACTATTAGTTTCCTGTCTATGCTTGGCACCCTTGGAGATGGAACAGCTGGGCCCGTTGCAGAGTGGGAATGGTTTTGCTTCCTCCCTTCAAAGCCCTACTGAGAGCTCACCTCCTCCAGGAGGCCTTCCCAGACTGAGCCCCCTCCTTCCTCTCCTCCCCACAGCACCTGTATATATGTTTGTACATATTTATTGCTCTATTTATTTTACTTGGACATATTTATTCTATTTATTTTATTTTGTTAATATGTTTTGTTTTGTTGTCTGTCTCCCCCTTCTAGACTGTGAGCCCGCTGTTGGGAAGGGACCGTCTCTATATGTTGCCAACTTGGACTTCCCAAGCGCTTAGTACAGTGCTCTGCACACAGTAAGCGCTCAATAAATACGATTTAATGAATGAATGAACGATCTGATTGTATTGTATGTACGCTGGTTGGTACAGTGCTGGGCACATAGTAGGAGCTTAACAAATATCACAGTTACCTCCCAGGGTCGCACAGCTGACAAGTGGCAAAGCCTTCTGACTCTCAGAAACTGCTCTTTCCACTAGGCTGTGCTTCTTCTATTTGCTACATAGGGCTTTTTGGTTTGGAAAGGTTTCCTAAACCTTGTTTTGAAATAATGTTTGTAGCTCTTCCTGGCCTGAGCATTTTAGGAGAGAGAGGGGAAAAAGAACATTTCAACTCATTTTTTAAAAGATACAGAAAAATTCATGGAAAAAGTGCCCTGTCCACTTCGAAAGATGGTTTCTATTGCAGATTAAACTACTAGCAGAATTCCTGGTGCTCACAGCTAGCAGTGGCCCTTGGAGCAGTTCATTGTAATATTTACCTCAATCAATCAATCAATCAATCAATCATATTTATTGAGCGCTTACTGTGTGCAGAGCACTGTTGGCAGCATATAGAGACAGTCCCTACCCAATAGTGGGCTCACAGTCTAAAAGATCAATCAAAGTAATCAATTGTATTTATTGAGAGCTTACATGTGCAGAGCACTGTACTAAGTGCCTTGGAGAGCACAGTACAACAGATTTAGCAGATAACTTCATTGACTATCCCGGAAATAGCTGACCTCCTGCAGAAGGATAATATTTTTGTTAAGAAAAAGGAGTTGCTTCAATTAACTACTACATTGTCAACAAAAGCACAAATTAAAAGAATGATTGAAAATAGCCCAAGAGAAAATGTAATTTGATCATTGAAGAAATAAGCCAAGCACTGTACATTGTATGAAGTAGATGCCGTTAAATTTTAGTAACATCTAAAGGATTTGTTTTTGTGAGGTGGATTAACTCTGAATCTGTAAATGTCTTCATTGCCCCAGCTTTCCAAAAAAGTGCTTTGAAAATGTGTCAAAGCTATTACTAACATTATTAGTAAGATTTATTACGTGCTTACACGATTCAAAGCACTGGGATAATTTCAAGAGAATAAATTACACTGGCCTTGACTCCCAGGTGGCTCATGTTCTAAATGGGAAAGGATGGACATGTAGACAAATTTAAAAAAACTATAGAAAGAGCAATAAAAACAAACTGAAATTCAACAATCCAAAACAGCAACAGAACAAGACTGTAGGATAAATACTAGTGGAAAGAGCCCAGGCCTGAGAGTCAGAGGACCTGAGTTCTGATCCTGGCTCAATCCCCATTTTACAGATGAGGGAACTGAGGCCCAGAGAAGTGGAAGTGACTTGCCCAAGGTCACACAGCAGGCAAGTGACCGAGCTGGGATTAGAACCTGTGACCTTCCGACTCCCAGTACGGTGCTCTGTCCACTACACCGTGCTACTTCTCATACAATCTAATTGGGTCGGACACAGTTACTGTCCCACATGGGCTCACAATCTTAATCCCCATTTTACAGATGAAGTAATTTAGGCACAGAAAAGTGAAGTGACTTGCCCAAGGTCACAAAGCAGACAAGTGGCGGAGCTAGGATTAGAACTCGGGTCCTTTTGATTCCCAGGCCCATGCTCTATCCACTGAGTCAGGCTGATACTATAGGATACTTCCATAGGAAAAGCACCAAAGAAAACACCATCTTCTCCAGGAGCATTTGTTATGTACTGTACTGACTTTCTGCAGAGAACTGTAATGAGGGAATTACCAAATAATAATAATAATAATTACTATGGTATTTTTTGAGTGCTTACTATGTGCCAGGCATTGAACTAAATTCTGGGGTGGACAAAAGCAAATCAGGTTCGACACAGTCCCTGTCCCACATGGAGCTCATAGGCTCAATTCCCATTTTACAGAGGAGGTAATTGAGGCCCAGAGAAGTGAAGTCACTTGCCCAAGGTCACACACAGCAGACAAGTGGTGGAATCAGGATTAGAACCCATGACCTGCTGACTCCCGGGCCCGAGCTCTATCCACTATGCCATGCTGCTTCTCTATAGTAAGTGCTTAACAAGTACCATAATCATTATTAGTATTATTATTAGGAGCTTCCATCTGTCTGTCCCACTCCTTTGCCTTCCTCATCTTGAGCCAGTGTTCCCATCTATAGGGGGACCCTGCATTTGAGAGCACTATCTGCATGAAATTAACAAAGAAACAAAGGAAATTCAACTAATACACAATTAGTAATCATAATGCAATGGCCAGTATCAAAAGCAACAGAGAGGCCGAGAAGGATAAGAATTGCCTAGATTTAACAGAAGGAAGGCACTGAGGATTAGCGTTAAAAGCCGTCACGGTGAAGTGCAGAGGATGAACTCTAGATTGGATGGGGCTGAACACAGAGCTGGTAGACTAGGGGAAGGGTGGAATTTACTTAATAAACTCACTGAAATTCCAAAGACAAAGTTTTGAAGGGTTATAATGGGAACTTCATCCCAACCTGAACTTACTGTGACACTAATGTCACTTGTTTTGCATCGTTCAAAGAAGGCAAAAATTAAGTCAGTTTTCAGAACAAGGTGCTAAACTGGCAGGGTTGATGTGATAAATATTTCAGTGAGTTACCCTTACCAGTCAACTTTACAAAGATGGTCCTTATTAAGGAAGTGAAAAAGACTTTTGAAGTTTCCCTGAGGGGAGAGAGGCGTGAAAATAAGATGCCATTCTACACATTTGCTCCTCAACAGGACATAGTGGAATAAATGTTGCAGATGCTAATGAGGGGAGGGAGGACAGACCTGAAGAAAGGCCTGCAGTCGATCATCAACTCATTTCCACTCCTTAAGCGAGGCAACGAAGCTGCGGAGTTTGGGGAGTTTTCTTAATTTTGCTGCTCAACCACGACCTGCCTGTTTCCAACATGGAACTTATGTGATGTGCCAGGGGATGGGCCTGACCACTAGCCCCTCTGGCCATCTGGGGCCCAAGTGCCAGGGAAAAATCAATTAATAGAGAAGCAGCATGGCTCAATGGAAAGAGCATGGGCTTTGGAGTCAGGGGTCATGGGTTCGAATCCCAGCTCTGCCAATTGTCAGCTCTGTGACTTTGGGCAAGTCACTTAACTTCTCTGTGCCTCAGTTACCTCATCTGTAAAATGGGGATTAAGACTGTGAGCCCCCCGTGGGACAACCTGATCTCCTTGTAACCTCTCCAGTGCTTAGAACAGTGCTTTGCACATAGCGCTTAATAAATGTCATTATTATTATTATTATTAACTAATCAATCAATAGCATTCCCTGAGCACCCACTGTGTGCAGGGAGCTGCACCAAGCGCTTGGGAGAGTACGATACAATAAATTTCATTCATGTCATTCCTGGCTACAAGGAGATTACAGTCCAGTGAGGGAAATGCAATAATAATAGCAGTTCATGTCAAATACTTACCATGTGGCAAGCACTGATCTAGGTGCCGGGGTAGAGGCAAGAAAATCAGTTTGGACACAGTTCGTGACCCACAAAGGCTCACACACTTCAACCCCATTTTACAGATGAGGTAACTGAGGCCCAGAGAAGTGAAGTGACTTGCCCAAGGTCACACAGCAGATAAATGGAGCCGGAATTAGAACCTAGGTCTCCGAGGCCCTGTTCTATCTGCTAAGACATGGCATTAAAATAGATAACAGATATGGGAAAGAACAGTAGAATATATATACATAAATTCTGTGGGACTGTGGGCGGGGTGAATTTTGAAGTGCTTAAATGCTTACCTTATTGAAGGTACATCTTCAAGAAGCCTTCCCAGACTAAGCACTCATTTCCTCTTCTCCCACTCCCGTCTGCATCACCCATGAACTTGAATTTGCTCCCTTTATTCATGCCTACTTCAGCCCCATGGCACTTATGTACATATCCATAATTTATTTCTTTATATTAATGTTTGTCTAAGTGCTGGGGTAGATGCAACTACCCCAGAGTGAGGAAAAACTCCTCACTCTAGGCTTCAAAGCTGTCCATCACCTCGCCCCCTCCTACCTCACCTCCCTTCTCTCCTTCTCCAGCCCAGCCCGCACCCTCCGCTCCTCCGCCACTAACCTCCTCACCGTACCTCGTTCTCGCCTGTCCCGCCGTCGACCCCCGGCCCACGTCCTCCCCCTGGCATGGAATGCCCTCCCTCTGCCCATCCGCCAAGCTAGCTCTCTTCCTCCCTTCAAAGCCCTGCTTAGAGCTCACCTCCTGTATATATGTATATATGTTTGTACGTATTTATTACTCTATTTATTTATTTATTTTATTTGTACATATTTATTCTATTTATTTTATTTTGTTAATATGTTTTGTTTTGTTCTCTGTCTCCCCCTTCTAGACTGTGAGCCCATTGTTGGGTAGGGACCGTCTCTATGAATGAATGAATGAATGAGGCCTTCCCAGACTGAGCCCCCTCCTTCCCCTCCCCACAACACCGGTATATATGTATATATGTTTGTACATATTTATTACTCTATTTATTTTACTTGTACATATTTATTCTATTTATTTTATTTTGTTAGTGTGTTTTGTTTTGTTGTCTGTCTCCCCCTTCTAGACTGTGAGCCCACTGTTGGGTAGGGACCATTCTCTATATGTTGCCAACTTGTACTTCCCAAGCGCTTAGTACAGTTCTTTGCACACAGTAAGCGCTCAATAAATGCGATTGAATGAATGAATGAATGCAAGTTGATCAGGTTGAACACAATTATTGTCTCACTAGGGCACACACTCTTAATCCCTATTTTACAGATGAGGGAACTGAGAACCAGAGAAGTTAAGTGACTTGTCAAGGTCACACATCAAACAATTGGTGGAGCCGGGATTAGACCTCTCGGCCTTCTGACTTCCAGCCCTGTGCTTTATCCACTAAACAACACTGCTTCTCTGTAAGCTCAGTGTGGTCAGGGAACACGTCTACCAACTCTGTTGTGTTGTACCTTCCCAAGTGCTTAGGGAAGTAGCGTGGCTTAGTGGAAAGAGCATGGGCTTGGGAGTCAGAGGTTGTGGGTTCTAATCCTGACTCTACCACTTATCAGCTGTGTGACATTGGGCAAGTCACTTAACTTCTCTGTGCCTTGGTTCCCTCACCTGTAAAATTATGATTCATTCATCCAACAGTATTTGTTGAGCGCTTACTGAATGCAGAGTACTGTACTAAGTGCTTGGGAGAGTTTAATTCAATAATTCAGTCTTCCTCTTACTTAGAGTGTGAGCCCCATATAGGACTTGATTATCTTATATCTACCCCATTGCTTAGTTCAGTGCTTGGTCAGTGCTTAAAAAATACCGCAATAATTATTATTACTTGTGGGGAACATATTTCACAAATCTCCTCATTCCAGGCTCATGGTCCTCAGGCAGAAATTGCCATAACCTAGGCTCGTGGTCCTCAGGCAGAAATTGTCATAACCTATCCTCTTCTGGAAAAGTTGGAAAAGCAGGCTTCTACCTGCCTTCTGTTGCTTTATGTAAATCATTTGGGGTCTGTTTCTCTCATTAGATGATAATCAATCAACCAGTGGTATTCATTGACCTCTTAATGTGTGCAGAGCACTCTACTGAGTGCTTGGGAAAATATAATACAACAGGGTTGGTAGGCTCAAACTCTGTCCACAGCGAGCTCACAGTCTACAGGGGGAAAGAGACATTAAAATAGATTATGGATTGGGGAAATAGAAGAGTATAAGAATATTTATATAAGCACTTTGGGGCTGGGGGAGTATCAAATGCTTAAGGGCTTCACAGCCAAATTCATCATCAATCCAGAGGGGAGGGCAAGTAGGAGAATTAAAGAGCTTAGTGTGGGAAGACCTCTTGGAGAAGAGGTTATTTCAGGAGGGCCTTGAAAGTAGATATGAAGGAGGAGGGATTTCCAGGCCCGAGGAAGAATGTGGGAAGGTGGAAGGATAGATGAGTTTGAGATAAAGAAAGAAGTTCAGTGGTAGAGGAGTGAAGTGTTTTGATTGGGTTGTAGTAGGAGATCAGCAAGGTTAGATCGGAGGGAGAAATCTGATAAAGGGCCTTATAGCAGATGGTAAGGAGTTTCTCTTTAATGCGGAGGTAGCTAGGTAACCATTGGAGGTTTTTGAGGAGCGGGGAGGTATGGACTGAATGGTTTTTGTTTTTTTTTTAGAATATTGAGCCAGGCAGCAGAGTGAAGAATGAACTGGAATGGGGAGAAGGTATTGATGCACTAGTCAAGGTGCTTCTTGAGAAGCAGCGTGGCTCAGTGGAAAGGGCATGGGCTTTGGACTCAGAGAGAGGTCATGGGTTCAAAGCCCGACTCCGCCAATTGTCAGCTGTGTGACTTTGGGCAAATCACTTAACTTCTCTGGGCCTCAGTTACCTCATCTGTAAAATGAGGATGAAGACTGTGAGCCCCCCATGGGACAACCTGATCACCTTGTAACCTCCCCAGTGCTTAGAACAGTGCTTTGCACTTAGTAAGTGCTTAATAAATGCCATTATTATTATTATTCTATCTCTGTGGTAGCTGTCTGGATAAAGAGGCCAGGAGAGATTCTAGAGATATTGTGAAGATAGAAACAACAGGATTTCATGTCAGATTGAGCGTGTGGGTTGATTCTAGACGGTGAGCCTGTTGTTGGGTAGGGACCTTCTCTATGCGTTGCCGATTTGTACTTCCCAAGTGCTTAGTCCAGTGCTCGGCACACAGTAAGTGCTCAATAAATGCAAATGAATGAATGAGAGAGGTGAATTGAGGCTAATGCCAAGGTTATGGGCTTGTGAGACAGGGAGGATGGTGGAAGTGTGTACAGTGACAGGAAAGTAAAGGGGAGGACAGCGTTTGGATGAGAAGATGAGTTTTTTTTTGGACATGTTAAGTTTGAGTTGTCAGTGGGGGCATCCAAGAAGAGATGTCCTGAAGGCAGGAGGAAATTTGAGACTGCAGAGAAGGAGGAGAGGTCAGGGCTGGAGAGGAAGATTTGGGAATCATCTACAAAGTGATGGTAGTTGAAGTTGTGGGAGCGAATGAGTTCTCCATGGGGACCAGAATTGAGCCTTGATGGAATTCCACAGTTAGAGGGTGGGAGGAAGAGGAGGAGCCCATGAAAGAGGCTGAGAATGAGCAGCCACAGAGATAAGAGGAGAACCAAGAAGGACAGTGTCAGTGAAGCTGTGGTTAGATAATATTTCCAGGGGAAGGGAGTGGTCCACAGTTTTTAAGGCCAGGGCCTAGGTCTTTCCCTTTATTGAACTCTCCCAAGTGTTTAGTGCAATGCTTTGCACTCGGTAGGCACTCAGTATATTTTATTGATTGAGCCATGCAAACTTGAGTTGGACTGAGCCTGGTTGTATTATTGGAGATTTAGGTTTATCAGGGATGGTATCAAGCATGCACAGTGGTCCAGCCCGTAGTTCCTAGTGATGCCCAGGTGTCTGATGTTCTAATCAGCATGAACCTATGGAACGTCTCTTCCCGCTTCAGTCTATACTTCACTCTGCTGCCCAGATTATTTTTGTACAGAAATGTTCTGGGCATGTCAGTCCCCTCTTCAAAAATCTCCAGTGGTTGCCTGTCAACCTACTAATCAAGCAAAAACTCCTCACTCTCGGCTTCAAGGCTGTCCATCACCTCGCCCCCTCCTACCTCACCTCCCTTCTCTCCTTCTCCAGCCCAGCCTGCACCCTCTGCTCCACTGCTGCCACTAACCTCCTCACTGGGCCTCGTTCTCACCTGTCCCACCATTGGCCCCCGGCCCATGTCCTTCCCCTGGCCTGGAATACCCTCCCTCCACACATCCGCCAAACTAGCTTTCTTCCTCCCTTCAAAGTCCTACTGAGATCTCACCTCCTCCAGGAGACCTTCCCAGACTAAGCCCCCTTTTTACTCTTCTCCTCCCCATCTCCCCCATCCCTACCTCCTTCCCCTCCCCACAGCACTTGTATATATTTGTACAGATTTATTACTCTATTTATTTTACTTGTACATATTTACTATTCTATTTATTCTGTTAATGATGTGCATCTAGTTATAATTCTATTTGTTCTGAAGATTTTGACACCTGTCTACATGTTTTGTTTTGTTGTCTGTCTCCCTCTTCTAGACTGTGAGCCCGTTGTTAGGTAGGGACCGTCTCTATATGTTGCCAACTTGTACTTCCCAAGCGCTAAGTACAGTGCTCTGCACACAGTAATTGCTCAATAAATACGATTGAATGAATGAATATTCTAGGGCCGTGGTCTAGGGGGTGGAGCAGGGACTTGGGAGTTAGAAGGACCTGGGTTCTAATCCCAGCTGTGCCACTTGTCTGCTGTGTGATCTTGGGCAAATTACCTAACTTCTCTGTACCTCAGTTACCTCATCTGTGAAATGGGGATTAAGATTGTGACCCCCCCACCACCACCCATGGGATATGAACTGTGACCAACCTGATTAGGTTGTGTCTTTCCCAGTGCTTAGTACAGTGCCTGGCACATAGTAAATGTTTAACATTTACTTAGCATTTACATTAAAAAAATATAATGTAAAGCTCATTTCACATGACTCAGTTTGTCATCCTAAAATTTGTAACGTGAATGTTTCTACCCCAGAGAGAAACATTTGGGGAATTTGGAACCTTCGGTGATGTCTGTAATCCAAAAACCATCTGGGGAAGTTGCCTGTGACATAGTTTACTCAGCAAACCCCGCCACAGGTGAGGATCAAAACTATATCGGGGAAAGCTCTTGGCATTTACTTTTGACTTTTTTGGGTTTTGCACTGTTCAGATTTCTGCTCTCTGTCACACTGGCCTTGTGATGGTGTTGGAGGATTTTGGGGGAAGGATTTGCTGTTTTGCTATGGCTAGCATTAAACTCAGGTACTGATAATGGAACATCGGTGATTGAATTTGTTGGATTTAGCCTTATTTTTCATCCACCCCCTTTTTCTAACTTTGTATCCACTCACACTCCTCATCCTTTCAGGGAGTCAGGGATCTAAAGAAAATCATTGTTTTCATTATACGAAACAGTAAAAATGAAATACATTTCCTTTGCTTCCCACAAAACCTCTGATTCATACCAACATAGATGTACCCATATGTATGTCTATGCAAGCATACACATATACATTCTTGTTTATTAGACACATATAAAACTTGGGATGCCATGTCAGCTTAATACTCTCCCAGGGCTTATGGAAAACTTAGTGTTTCATTCATATTCATTCATTCAATCATATTTATAGAGTACTTACAGCGTGCAGAGAATATGTATAGAGTCAGTATTTTTGAGACAGTCTGTTTAAAAAATAATGGTGAAAGCCAGTAAATGGAGGTCTATTTTGCAGAGCATATGAATGTGCTCTCATGTATTTAAATGTGTGTTAACTCTCTGGGTTTATCTTGACTTGGCCTTGATTGAAACAGTGAGCCCCATGTGGGACAGGGACTATGTCCAACCCAGTTTGCTTGTATCCACCCCGGCACTTAGTACAGTGCCTGGCACATAGTAATTGTATAGTAATTTATTATATGAATAAATATAATTTATTGCATAGTAATAAATGCCACAATTATATGGCAAAACACTTCCATATTTTTACCAAGAAAACTCTACGGATAAACTACCAGAATGATTGCGGATGGAGGTAGGGCGTTCTGGGAGAGATGTGTCCAAGAACTCGCTATGGGATGAGATGACGTGACAGTATTAGACAAGACAATTATTATTAGATTGTCAAATGCTTGAGGGTAGAGACTATGTCTTTTGTTTATGCTCCAAATTCTTTGTTGCATACTGAGGGTGCTCAGATGCCTTCAATCAGTGGTATTTATCGAGTGTGTACTATGTGTGGAGCGCTGTACTAAGTGTATGAGAGAATACAATACAGTTGATAAACATAATCCTGCCATCAAAGGGCTTACAGTCTAGTGGGAGAAATGGACATCAAAATAAATTCTGGACAGAGGAAGCAGCACAGAACAAGGATGTGTTCAAAAGTGCTTTGGAAGTGGTAGCATTTGTTTGGCGCTTGTAGTTTATGGCATTTGCTGTTAATATTGTTTTAAATTAGTTAACTTGGTGCTCAGTGAAAGAGTCCTCACTCAATTACTCATGCTGACTCTGCTCAGTGGCCCATGTTTTATTGGCTGGGGAAAAGGATGGGGGTTTTCTTCCCCAGGAGGTCAGGGGAGGCGGGTGGGGGTTGGTTGACCGTACTCTTTCTACCTACTACAAATTTGTGTCAAGGAAGTGATGTTCCGAGAGTGGAATTTTTATTTCTCTTCCCCTGCTACAAACTATACCCGTGCCCCCTGCCAGCTTCTTCCTAATCAATCAATCAGTCATATTTATTGAGTTCTTACTGTGTGCAGAGCACTCTAATTAGAACTTGTCCAAGACTGAACTCCTTGTCTTCCCTCCCAAACCCTGCCCTCTCCCTGACTTTCCCATCTCTGTTGAAGGCACTACCATCCTTCCCGTCTCACAAGCCCGCAACCTTGGTGTCATCCTCGACCTCGCTCTCTCATTCACCCCTCACATTCGAGCCGTCACCAAAACCTGCCGGTTTCAGCTCCGCAACATTGCCAAGATACGCCCTTTCCTCTCCATCCATACCACTACCCTGCTCATTCAAGCTCTCATCCTATCCCGTCTGGACTACTGCATCAGCCTTCTCTCTGATCTCCCATCCTCGTGTCTCTCCCCACTTCAGTCCATACTTCATGCTGCTGCCCGGATTATCTTTGTCCAGAAACGCTCTGGGCATATTACTCCCCTCCTCAAAAATCTCCAGTGGCTACCAATCAATCTGCGCATCAGGCAGAAACTCCTCACCCTGGGCTTCAAGGCTCTCCATCACCTCGCCCCGTCCTACCTCACCTCCCTTCTCTCCTTCTACAGCCCAGTCCGCACCCTCCGCTCCTCCACCGCTGATCTCCTCACCGTACCTCGTTCTCGCCTGTCCCGCCATCAACCCCCGGCCCACGTCATCCCCCGGGCCTGGAATGCCCTCCCTCTGCCCATCCGCCAAGCTAGTTCTCTTCCTCCCTTCAAGGCCCTATTGAGAGCTCACCTCCTCCAGGAGGCCTTCCCAGACTGAGCCCCTTCCTTCCTCTCCTCCTCGTCCCCCTCTCCATACCCCATCTTACCTCCTTCCCTTCCCCACAGCACCTGTATATATGTATATATGTTTGTACATATTTATTACTCTATTTATTTATTTTACTTGTACATATCTATTCTATTTATTTTATTTTGTTAGTACATTTGGTTTTGTTCTCTGTCTCCCCCTTTTAGACTGTGAGCCCACTGTTGGGTAGGGACTGTCTGTATATGTTGCCAACTTGTACTTCCCAAGTGCTAAGTACAGTGCTCTGCACACAGTAAGCGCTCAATAAATACGACTGATGATGAATTTGGGGATTATAACATAACAGAGTCGATAGCTCATTGTGGGCAGAGATCATGTCTTCCAACACCATTGCATTGCACTCTCCCAAGTGCTTAATAATAATAATAATAATAAAGGCATTTATTAAGCACTTACTATGTGCAAAGCACTGTTCTAAGCGCTGGGGTAGATACAAGGTAATCAAGCTGCCCCACGTGGAGCTCACAGACTTAGTCTCCATTTTCCAGATGAGGTAACTGAGACACAGAGAAGTTTGCCCAAAGTCACACAGCTGACAAGTGGCAGAACCGGGATTTGAACCCATGACCTCCGACTCCAAAGCCCAGGCTCTTTTCACTGAGCCACGCTGCTTCTCTAGTACTGCTTCTTTAGTATAGTGCTCTGCACACAGCAAGGACTCAGTAAAGATCATTGATTGACTGATGTGGGTGGTTCACCGCTCCCATCAAGTCTGCCACAGAAAGAAACCAAGCACAGGTCCTGCTGAAATGAAAGTGCTGTAAGCGCTCCCTCAATCAATCAATTGTATTTATTGAGCACTTTGTGTACAGAATTGTACTAAGTGCTTGGTAGAGTACAGTGTCACAGAGTTGGTATATACATTCTCTGTCCACAAGGACCTAAAAGTCTACAGAGGGAGACAGACATTAATTATAAATAAATAAATTGAGGATGAATAAATTACGGCTGTGCAGTGGAGTGAGTAAACAGTGCAAATTCAATTGCTTTGCTTTACTTCCTAAGGTGTTTAGTTTTAGGGGTTTTTTTAATATGTTCTGTGGGTGATTATAAAACAAACACCGTGTATCTAAACACTTTACGTCTTCTCCATTTTATCAACAAGCGCACCTTGTCAGTCAGCCAACCGAGATACATTTTTCTTTGAAAGTCTTGGAAAAATGGCAGAAAGGATTAGGATGAACCCTTGTCAGATCTCTGAAATCAGCAGTTAACTAAAAACTGCTCTCTGCAGGGAGGGCTGTATAGTGTCAAATTGAAAAAAATGTCATCCAAGGCAGTTAAGACCTTCTTAGGGTGCTTTGTGGACTGAATCAAAATATTTGCAGTTGCTATATCAGGCTATATTCCTTACTTCCTCCCTGTCTCCTGTGAACCAGGCCCCAACTAAATGACCATTCCTTTCTTGTCTCTCCTGCCCACCCCATTACTTAGCATTCTCCCCACAAAATGGGGTGAAATAGCTTTTCCTTTCTTGGCCTCACTCCTCTGCAGACCTCACTGCATCCAGTTAATCCTGCTAAAAATCATCTTACAAATGCCTGCTAGTTCAGCCAGGTCTTTTTCTGCCCTCTGGGCTAGCCAAAGTGGACTTCTTGTAGCCCCCTGCATTGCTTTTTCCTGCATCTGACCTGTTATCCGGCTGGACTATAGGTGTTTGTCAGACAATGTCTTTCCTGTCCTTTAGACTATAATTTAAAACTCCCTAGTCCAGCTAGAGAAGGGGATTAAGAAACCTCATCTTTCGGATCAAAATGTTGGACTGAGGTTAACAGACCTGAGTTCTGATCCAGATTGGTAAAACAATGCATTCTCCCTGGTCTTTACTTTTCTTACTTACAAATGTGTGTTAATACTTCTCACCTACCTCAAATATTCTTTATGTGTGATTTGTGTGGACGGGATGTTGAAGATGTTCAGGATGGATCAATCCAAAAACAGAAATTTGGTGCTGTACAAGATTGCATAAAAGGCACTTTACAATTATTAAAGAAAGAACTTGTGGGATTTTTGAGTGCCGCTACGTGATGGATTTGGGTGGCAGAGCTTCACAGAGGAGAAAGTATGAATTGTTATCCCACTTTAAACTTGGCTTTTCTTTGTAAATTCCCAAAGAATAGCAATTCTAGGCCAAAGTTCTCAAAAAAGATGTGGGATCTGAGAAGAGAGAAAACAGATTGACTGGATTTGAGGTTCATAATAGGAAACAATCTTGATGAAAAGATGATGGACAGGGAGCTTAGTATATAGTATACTCAGAAAATGCAGCCAAGACAACAGGCATTATGATTTAAGGTTTCTTGTATTCTTGCCAGAAGGTGAAGACTCTCTTAAGAGCGATAAAACTCGCTATTTTTCTTCTGACCTTTTCTATGGAAATTGCTCAGCAACAACTTTTATTTTTGTTTCCCAAGCCAGAATTTCAGTACGATTTCTTCATCTCTTTCTCGAGGAGCTTCCCCGGGCCCAGAGTGAAACCCCTTTGATGGCTTGTAGAGATTGGGGTGGTGTCTCTGTAATGGTTAGCAAAACACAGTAAATGCATGTTGCGGTGGGGGTCTCGTCTAGATTCAGGAGGAAAGGATACAAAAAACAAGAGCAACCATCGCTGACTGCCATTTTCGAGCTCTGGTGTCTTCCTGCAGATTCCCAGGGCGAAGTTGGCTCATTCACTCAGTCATATTTATTGAGCACTTACTGTATGCAAAGCACTGTAATAAGCAATACTAATAGTAATAATATTGGGAGAGTACAATAGACATATTCCCCTCGTCCCCCTCTCCATCCCCCCATCTTACCTCCTTCCCTTCCCCACAGCACCTGTATATATGTATATATGTTTGTACATGTTTATTACTCTATTTATTTATTTATTTTACTTGTACATATCTATTCTATTTATTCTATTTTGTTAGTATGTTTGGTTTTGTTCTCTGTCTCCCCCTTTTAGACTGTGAGCCCACTATTGGTTAGGGACTGTATATGTTGCCAACTTGTACTTCCCAAGCGCTTAGTGCAGTGCTCTGCACACAGTAAGTGCTCAATAAATGCGATTGATGATATTCCCTGCCCACAACAAATTTACTCTCCATCTTGTCCTCCCCTGAGTGCCCACCCCCGGGGTTTGGGAAGCTTCGACAGCTGCTCAGAGCTGTCCAGGATATTTCTCAGGGGAGCTGGTTTGAGTTAAGACCCGGGGTTGGCTGATGATTTAAGCTCCAAAGGGTTCCTGAGCCCTAAGCAGGGATTTGGATGTCATCCAGCTGGTCCAGGGTTAGAGGGAGCGTGGCTCCAGGAAAATATAGCTGATGAAGGTCACAGAAACAACTGCTGGTGGACCCAGCATTGAGCTCCCAGAAGTATAAAGAGCGTGGCCTTGTGGATAGAGCACGGGACCGGGAGTCAGAAGGGTCTGGATTCTAATCCCGGCTCTGCCACTTGTCTGCTGTGTGACCTTGGAGAAGTCATGCCACTTTTCTGTGTCTCAGTTCCCTCAACTGTAAAATGGGGATTAAGACCATGAGCCTCATGTGGGACAGGAACTATGTCCAACCTGATGAGTTTGCATGTACCTCGGCACTTAGTATAGTGCCTGGCACACAGTAAGCGCTTAACAAATACCATTAAAAAAAAGCATGGTCAGGACTTGCTGGATTGAGCGAGAAGGTTTCACATGTCTTGGGCTTGACTCAGCTTGAGCCTAAGCCCCCGGGATTTCAAGACTCTTCCAGAAAAACCTCCAGATCCTGGGCCATAAGTGGCCCTCTAAAAGCATTCAACAACAAGAACAATACGGACACAATGAGGTTTTCTCTATTTTCATTTTAATATTCCCAAAGCCTAAATTCTCTCAGACAACTTGTCTGTGAAATGCAGTATCTCTCCCTTGGCATATCTATCCCATGTACCTGGATGTTTGTATCCTGCAGGGTCTGCTTACATCTCGGTTGTGCATTTAAGCTATCCGTCTCTCTCTCTCTGTCTTGTGCTTATCCTTTCTGAATGTTTGGCTATTCTTCCATAAGCCATTAAAGTGACAATCTTAATAGAAATGGGGGGGTGGAATCTGGGCAAAGGGTGGAAAATCTGAGGGGGAAGAGCTGTTTGGTTTCTAGACTGCCCCAGACCAATGAAGGGGAATGCAAAGATGGTGGCCCGGGAAGGGTATCGAGAATTCCTAATCCCACTGTCTGTCATTCACGTCACTCATCAGTGGAGGTTTTACTGCCATACAGTATAAAACCTAAGGCCGGGAATATTTGTTTTGGGCAGATTGATGGTATCAAGTAGAAACTCCACAATCAATCAATCAATCGTAATTATTGAGCGTTTACTGTGTGCAGAGCACTGTACTAAGCGCTTGGGAAGTACAAGTTGGCAACATATAGGGACAGTCCCTACCCAACAGTGGGCTCACAGTCTAGAAGGTCCACAGCGGAAGACAATCGATCAACACCAGGTAAGAAAACGGGACATACCTATTTGGAGGAGTGAATGTTGTTTTCATGGCCAAGAGAGTCAAATTCACTTTGGTTCAGTGGCCCAAACCTTTGATTATCTGATCTACCCTCTGCCCCAGATTGTTTGGATAATCGTATTTCTAGTCCATTGCCATCCTCTCTCTTTTTAAATCATTTAAAATACCCCAGCAGATGGCACTTGTTCCAGAAAGTTGCACATGTAAAACAAATTGGTATTTGCCAGTGCTGCAACGCCATAAATGTCACCATTCTCCAGTGAGGAGCCTGGAGAGAGGTTATGACTTACACAGAGGCTCGGTTCCCCAAAACTTTTCTCACTCGGGTTTTCTGTTGGCTGGGTGGCTGGTGATGGGTTTTTTGTTTCTTTCCATTTTTCTCCTCTCACTTAAATGAGAAAATGAATAGAAGTAGCTTTGAAGAGAAGCATCTCCTTGAAGAGGCCTTCCCTGACTAAGTTCTCCTATCCTCTTCTCCCACTTCCCTCTGAGACACCCTGACTTGCTCCCTTTATTCGTTCCTCCCTCCCAGCCCCACAGCACTTATGTACATATCTGTCATTTATTTATGTATATTAATAATAACAATGATGGCATTTATTAAGCGCTTACTATGTGCAAAGCACCGTTCTAAGCACTGGAGAGGTTACAAGGTGATCAGGTTGTCCCATGGGGGGCTCACAGTCTTCATCCCCATTTTACAGATGAGGTAACGGAGGCACAGAGAAGTTAAGTGACTTGCCCAAAGTCACACAGCTGACAGTTGGCGGAGCCGGGATTTGAACCCATGACCTCTGACTCCAAAGCCCAGGCTCTTTCCACTGAGCCACGCTGTGATGTCTGTGTCCCCCTCTAGACTGTGAGCTCATTGCAGGCAGGGAACATACCTTTTGTTGTATTGTACTCTCCCAAGCGCTTAGCACAGTGCTCTGCACACAGTTTGTGCTCAATAAATATGACTGACTGGCAGACTGACTGACAGCGTGTCCTAGTGGATAGAGCACGAGGGGCCTGGGAATCAGAGAGGCCTGGGTTCTAATCTCGGCTCCGCTACTTGTCTGCTGTGTGACCTTGGGCTTCTCTGGACCTCAATTACCTCATCTGTAAAATGGGAATTATGATGATGATGGTGGTATTTGTTAATTGCTTACTATATTCCAAGCACTGTTCTAAGTGCTGGGGGGCATACAAGGTAATCAGTTTGTCCCACAGGGGGCTCACAGTCTTAATCCCCATTTTACAGATGTGGGAACTGAGGCACAGAGAAGTGAAGTGACTTGCCCAACGTCACACAGCTGACAAATGGCGGAGCCGGAATTAGAACCCACAACCTCTGACTCCCAAGTTCATGCTCTTTCCATTGAACCATGCTGCTTCTCTAGGACTGTGAGCCCCATGGGGGTTAGGGACTGTGTCCATCCTGATTAGCTTGTATTTATCTCAGAGCTTAGTACAGCCCTTAGCACATAGGAGCAGCGTGGCTCGGTGGAAAGAGCACAGGCTTTGGAGTCGGAGGGCATGGGTTCAAATCCCGGCTCTGCCACTTGTCATCTGTGTGACTTTGAGGAAGTCATTTAACTTCTCTGTGCTTCAGTTCCCTCATCTGTAAAATGGGGGTTAAGACTGGGAGCCCCACATGGGACAACCTGATCACCTTGTAACCTCCCCAGCACTTAGAACAGTGCTTTGCAAGTAATAAGCACTTAATAAATGCCGTTATTATTATTATTATTATTATTATTAAGCACTGGTAAATGCTGGTAGTATTGCTGAGGCTCTCCATCCTCATTTCAGATGATCTGTTCTCCCACTGGGTTCGAGTAGCAGCCGCTCTCTGTGTTGAACAACAGTTACTTGAGTCCAGCCTTTGGTTTGGGTACATCCCGTGCGCTGTAAGACCATTGCACTGTTAGGTCACTTATTTATATCAATGTCTGTCCTCCCCTCTAGACTGTAAGCTTGTTGTGAGCAGGGACTGTATCTGTTTATTGTTACATTCTACTCCCCCAAGTGTTTAAGTACAGTGCTTTGCACACAGTAAACACTCAATAAACCCCATTGAAAGAATAAATGAATGAACAAAGACGGAAACTTCCTAATTTCTAGCAACAGCAATGTTGATAATTATAGTGAACTTGATTCAGGGAAAATAAAAATGAAGGTTTCAATAAGAGAGCAAGGACACTGAATTTATAAGGAAGTGTGGTCTTACCCATGGAGTACTTTTGCAAGGGATTGTCTTACACCGTTGGCGTCGTCTCCGACCCATTAGCGACACCATGGACACATCTTAAGAAGCAGCGTGGCTTAGCGGAAAGCGCACAGGCTTGGGAGTCAGAGGTCATGGGTTCTAATCCCGGCTCTGCCAATTGTCAGCTGTGTGACTTTGCGCCAGTCACTTAACTTCTCTGTGCCTCAGTTACCTCATCTGTAAAATGGGCATAAAGACTGTGAGCCCCATGTGGGACAACCTAATTACCTTGTATCTACCCCAGTGCTTAGAAGAGTGCTTGGCACATAGTAAGCAAGCACTTAACAAATACCAGCAGTATTGTTACTATTATTATTATAATCTTTCCCAGAGTGCTTCACCTCCATCTGCAATTGTTCTGGTAGTGTATCCGTACAATTTTCTGGGTAAAAAGACAGAAGTGGTTTACCATTGCCTCCTTCCGCGCAGTCAACTTGAATCTCCATCCTCGACTCTCTCCCATGCTGTTGCTCCCCAGCACAGAGGAGTTTTGACTTGCAGCCGATTGCCTTCCACTCGCGAGCCACTTCCCAAGCTAGGAATGGACTGGACATGCCTCTGCTTGACTCTCCCTCCCATAGTCGAGACCGGTAGAGTACTGGAAACTCTCCAGGTGCGACCCTGAGTTGCAAGGGATTGCTCAAAAAAATCCCGTTTTAATTATATTGCGTTATCATTTTTTATTATATATGTTCCCCACTCCCTTCACCATAGAAATCCGTGACAAATGTATTATAGGTGCCTTTGAACTCTTGGCCTACGGTGATTGTTTTGCAGCTTCTGGCATTTGCTTTGCTGCTAATACTTGAAGGTGATGATGAAAATCCCGCTCCCTGCATATGGTTCAAACAGAATTTGAGAGTTGACGGTTAATGGTTGCTGTTGATTACTTTTCTGACTGCGCTTTATGGCTATTTTTATTTCCTTGAGGGGCTCTTAATTAGAGGAAATGACACTGGGTTCTGTCCAATCAGCCTCTTGTCGGACATCATTTCCCTCACAGCAGAACTGGGTGACATTTAGGTTTGTTCCTGTCAAGCTCATTCTGAGTTTTTCCGGCTTTGAACACAGTATTTGCCGTGCAGGGTGAATACGATTTATTTTTGAGATTGGTTTACCACTGGTTCGGAGAACGGGTGATTCTGTATTTATAGCCCGGGCTCCGCGCCGAGCCAGCCGTCATGCTTGGAATCAGCCTGGAGCGTATTCCGCTCAGACTTTCAACCTGACAGTAATCTTACCTCAAATGATGTTATTCATTCTCTTTTAAGAGGACTATTTCAGGAAGATTTTGATCACTGCTCTCCCAGCTTCAGTGGAGCCCCCCCTTTCAGTTTCCCCACTTAAATGTTTGGCTTGACAGTGGAGACAATATCTTAATTTTTGAAAGCGAGCTAATTTGCAGGCAGGACTAGAGGTTGACAGGAAGACATCTACCCACTCTGAGAGAAAATTCTTTTGGTCAGGGACTGCTGGGTCTTCCTTTGTGTTCCCACCATCTATCCATTAAGTGCTTACTGTGTGTCCAAGCATTATTCTAAGCTCTAGGGTAGATACAAATTCATTCATTCATTCATTCATTCAATCGTATTTATTGAGCACTTACTGTGTGCAGAGCACTGTACTAAACACTTGGGAAGTACAAGGTGGCAACATATAGAGACGGTCCCTACCCAAGAGCAGGCTCACAGTCTAGAAGGGGGAGACAGACAACAAAACAAAATATATTAACAAAATAAAATAAATAAATATGTACAAATAGAGTAATAAATACGTACAACCATATATACAGGTGGTGTGGGGAAAGAAAGGAGGTAAGGCGGGGGGGATGGGGAATTAATAATAAAAACTGTGATATTTATTAAGGATTTACTAGGTGTGAAGTACCGTAATAAGCACTGGAGTAGATACAATCATCTCAGACACAGTCTCTGTCCCACATAAAGGCTCACTTTCTAAGGTGAAGGGATCAGTCTGGTCAGACACAGTCTGGGACCCACATGTATTTCCAGTCACTAAACTGTAATAATAATAATAATAATGGCATTTATTAAGCGCTTACTATGTGCAAAGCACTGTTCTAAGCACTGGGGTAGAGACAAGGTAATCAAGTTGTCTCACATGGGGCTCACTGTCTAAGTAGGAGGGAGAACAAGTATTGAAACCCCATTTAACAGTTGAGGTAACTGAGGCACAGAGAAGTGACTTGCCCAAGGCCATATACAGCTGATAAGTGGTGGGGCCTGGTTTAGAATTCAGATCCTTCCGACTCTAAGGCCTGTGCTCTTTGCTATAGGCCAGGCTGCTTCTCACACTTGGCAGACATGTTCCTTGCCCGCAATGAGCTTGCATTCAGGCTTGGTTTGCAGCAAGAGGGCCAGGCCATATAGCAGAGAAGCAGCGTCATGGAATGGATAGAACACGGGTCTGAGAGTCCGAAGATCATGGGTTCTAATTCTGGCTCCACCACGAGTCTGCTGTGTGACCTTGGGCAAGTCACTTCACTTCTCTGGGCCTCAGTTGCCTTATCTGTAAAATGGGGATTAAGACTGTGAGCCCCATGTGGGTTGGGGACTGTGTCCAACCTGATTAGTTTGTATCTACCTCAGCGCTTAGAATAGGACTTCAGACATAGCAAGCGCTTAACAAATACCAATTCAATTCAATCGTATTTATTGAGCACTTACTGTGTGCAGAGCACTGTACTAAGTGCTTGAGAGAGTACAATATAACAATAGACATCATCATCAATCGTATTTATTGAGCGCTTACTATGTGCAGAGCACTGTACTAAGCGCTTGGGAAGTACAAATTGGCAACATATAGAGACAGTCCCTACCCAACAGTGGGCTCACAGTCTAAAAGGGGGAGACAGAGAACAAATCCAAACATACTAACAAAATAAAATAAATAGAATAGATATGTACAAGTAAGACAGACACATTCCCTACCCATAGTGAGTTTACAGTCTAGAAGATGAGCTTACATCATCACCACCACCTCTGGGCCATCACCATCATCATTCTCAGTAATGGTATTTATTGAGTGCTTATGCATACAGAGTACTAACTAAGCATTTGGGAGAGTACAGTATAAGAGAGTTGGTAGACACATTCCCCACACACAATGGGCTTACAGTCCAAAGGGGTATTTCCAGTCACTAAACTGTAATAATAATAATAATAATGGCATTTATTAAGTGCTTACTAAGTGCAAAGCACTGTTCTAAGCGCTGGGGTAGAGACAAGGTAATCAAGTTGTCCCACGTGGGGCTCACAGACTTAATCCCCATTTTCCAGATGAGGTAGCTGAGGCACAGAGAATCAATCAATCAATGAATCAATGAATGGTATTTATTGAGTGCTTACTGTGTGCAGAGCACTGTACTAAGCGCTTGGGAAGTACAAGTTGGCAACATATAGAGCCAGTCCCTACCCAACAGTGGGCTCACAGTCTAAAAAGGGGGAGACAGAGAACAAAACCAAAACATACTAACAAAATAAAATAAATAGAATAGATAGGTACAAGTAAAATAAATAAATAAATAAATAGAGTAATAAATATGTACAAACATATATACAGGTGCTGTGGGGAAGGGAAGGAGGTAAGATGGGGGGGATGTTAAGAGAAGTGAAGTGACTTGCCCAAAGTCACACAGCTGACAAGTGGCAGCGCAGGGATTTGAACCCATGACCTCCGACTCCAAAGCCCGGGCTCTTTCCACTGAGCCACGCTGCTTCTCTAATTCAGGTGAAGAGTATTATTATTATTATTATTATTACTGTATTTGTTAAGTGCTTACTATGTGTCAAGTGCTGTATTAAGCACTGGGATAGATACAAGATAGGTTTGACCTATCGCTTTGACCAAGCGCTTAGTACAGTGCTCTGCACACAGTAAGCGCTCAATAAATATGATTGATGATGACCCAGTGCCGGTCCCACATGGGGAGAGAATAGGCATTCCATCCCCATTTTACAGATGAGGAAACGGAGGCACAGAGAAGTTAAAATCACCTGCCCAAAGTCTCACAGAGGGAAACTGGCAGAAAGGGGATTCAAACCCAGGTCCTCGGACTCCCGGGCCCGGGCTCTCATAATGTTTTTCTGTGCCTGTTTGCAGGACAAGTATTTTCTTCAGAAGTGGGGGTAATGCAGATAAGGGAGGCAGCCCTGTTCTGGGATTGGGGGAAAGCGTGGCTTTCCTGGTCCTCATTGATCAGCTATGGAGGTTATAGTATTATGATGATAATTGTGGTGAGCCCACTGTTGGGTAGGGACCGTCTCTATATGTTGCCAACTTGTACTTCCCAAGCGCTTAGTACAGTGCTCTGCACACAGTAAGTGCTCAATAAAAACGATTGATGATGATTTAGGAAACACTTACTGTGTTCCCAGCACTGTTCTAAGGGCTGGAGTAGATTCCATGTAATCTCACCGTGGGCAGGAAACGTGTCTGTTGGTTGTTATATTGTAATAATAAGAACAATTATGGTATTTGTTAAGCATTTACTATGTGCCAAGCACTGTTCTAAGTGCTGGGGTAGATACAGGGTAATCAGGCTGTCCCATGTGGCGCTCACCATTTTAATCCCCATTTTACAGATGAGGTAGCAGGCACAAAGAAGTTAAGGAGTTTGTCCAAGATCACACAGCAGACAAGTGGCAGAGCCAGGGTTAGAATGCACGCCCTCCGATTCCCAAGCCCATGCTCTTTCCACTGATCAATCAATCAATCAATCGCATTTATTGAGCACTTACTGTGTGCAGAGCACTGTACTAAGCGCTTGGGAAGTACAAGTTGGCAACATATAGAGACAGTCCCTACCCAACATGGGGCTCACAGTCTAAAAGGGGGCTCACAGTCTAAAAACAGCACACTAAGCCACGCTTCTTCTTTCCCAAGTGCTTATAACAGTGCTTTGCACACTGTATGCACTCAATAAATACGATTGAATAATAATAATAATAATTTTGGTATTTGTTAAGCGCTTACTATGTACAAATCAATCAATCAATCAATCGTATTTATTGAGTGCTTACTGTGTGCAGAGCACTGTACTAAGCGCTTGGGAAGTACAAGTTGGCAACATATAGAGACAGTCCCTACCCAACAGTGGGCTCACAGTATAAAAGGGGGAGACAGAGAACAAAACCAAACATACTAACAAAATAAAATAAATAGAATAGATATTTACAAGTAAAATAAATAAATAGAGTAATAAATATGTACAAACATATATACATATATAAAGCAAAGCACTGTTCTAAGTGCTGGGGAAGTTACAAGGTGATCAGGTTGTCCCACGGGGGGCTCCCAGTCTTCTTCCCCATTTTCCAGATGAGGGAACTGAGGCCCAGAGAAGTGAAGTGACTTGCCCAAGGTCACACAGCTGACAGTTGGCGAAGCGGGGATTTGAACCCATGACCTCTTTCCACTGAGCCACGAATCAGATCGGACACAGCCTTTGACCCACCTGGAGGTCCCAGTGTAAAACCGGACAGATATTTAATCTCCACTGTACAAATGAGGGAATTGAGACATAGAGAAATGAAGTCGATTTGCCCACAGTCAATCAATCAATTGTATTTATTGAGCGCTTACTGTGTGCAGAGCACTGTACTAAGCGCTTGGGAAGTCAAGTGGTAGAGTTGGAATTAGAACCCAGGTTCTCCTACTTCCAGTCCCAGGCTCTTCCCACTGGGTCACACTGCCTCAGTGCTGATTTAGAGCTGGCCTTATAGCTAGTATTTTAAGTTTTATCCACATCACTCATCTCAACTAGCAAAGCAACAAATCAACAAATCAACAAATAGGTCCAGGAATGATCTTTCTGCTTCCAGAGAAGCAGCATTGCCAAGTGTATAGAGCATGGGCCTGGGAAACAGATGGACTTGTCTTCAATTAATCAATCGTATTTACTGAGCACTTACTGTGTGCAGAGCACTGTACTAAGCGCTTGGGAAGTACAAGTTAGCAACATATAGAGACAGTCCCTATCCAACAGTGGGCTCACAGTCTAGAAGGGGGAGACAGAGAACAATTTATCAATCAATCAATCATATTTATTGAGCGCTTACTGTGTGCAGAGCACTGTACTAAGCGCTTGGGAAGTACAAGTTGGCAACATATAGAGACAATCCCTACCCAACAGTGTGCTCACAGTCTAGAACGGGGAGACAGAGAACAAAGCCAAACATATTAACAAAATAAAATAAATAGAATAGATATGTACAAGTAAAATAAATAAATAGAGTAATAAATATGTACAAATACAGATGGACCATATTCAATAAATACGATTGAATGAATGGACCTGGGTTCTAATCTAGGCTCCACCACGTAGCTGCTGGGTGACTTTGGGCAAGTCACTTAACTTCTCTGTACCTCAGTTACCTCATTTGTAAAATGGGGATTAAGATTGTGAGCTCCAGGTGGGACGGACTGTGTTCAACCCGATTGGTTTGTATCTACCCCAGCACTTAGTTCAGTGCCTGATACATAGTAAACACTTAACAAATACCATAAGAAAAGCTTCTCAAACATGGAAACAGTTATATCGCAACACTCTAAGCTTGTTATGGGCAGGGAATTCTGTTGTATTCTCCAAGTGCTTAGCACAGTGCTCTGCACATTGTAAGCACTCAATAAATATGAGCCCCAAAGCACTTATCTGAAATTTATTTATTTTTGTTAATGTCTGTCTCCCCCTCTAGACTGTACACTTGTTGTGGGCCGGGAATGTGTCTGTTGATTGTTATATTGTACTCTCCCAAGCGCTTAGTAGAGTGTTCTACCCACAGTAAGTGCTCAGTAAATACGATTGACTGACTGATAGATTGATGACGGGGATATGTGAAGAAAATGGATATCATACAGCTCCTAATCAAAGATCATGGAACTTGGATTTTTACTGAGGGCTGGCTTGCTAATTAACGATTATCACCTGGTGGACCCCACCTGTAGGCACTTTTCATTATCACCCTATTAAGAGCTCTCCACGTTGTTTTCTTTGCTGGGTTTTTATTTTTTTATTTTGGTTTGGGGTTTTTTGGTGTGTGTTTGGGTCTAAGCTAGCTCAGAAGGAGAGTGGAGGGCAGTAGCTTCTCTGCCCCACAGTCTCACCCTAGCTATCTGAACTGGGAAAGGATCTTGGGGAGTCTGTAGAAGAGGGAAAACATGGGGGTTTCCAAAAAGAAAGGCTTACGGAAAGAGCACCTCAGGAATTTTCGGGAGCTGTTGGATGAAGGAGAAAAATGGAGCAAGGTGGTGAAGATGGTAGAGAGCAGAGGGAGGAACAGCAGCAGCAACAGGTAGAGAATTGGAGGTAAGAGCCCAGTGCTGGCTTGTCCCCTGATACAGGCTGCACACAATAAGCACTCAATAAATATGAATGAATGAATACAGACTGGCTGAGTGAGGAACACTCTAGGCTGTATGCTGTTTGTGGACAGGGTCTCTGTTATACTCTCCCAAGCACTTAATTACTATTGATTATCCTTATATTCTATGATTTCACCTATTTGTAACAATATCTGCCTAGTCCTGTAGACTGTAAATTCCTTGTGGGTAAGGTAGAATCTACCAACTCTGTATTACACTTTCTTCAGTGCTTAGAACAGTGCCTTGTATACAGTCAGAGCTTAATCAGTACCACTGATTGAGCAGATTGAGAATTCATTTATTCATTCAATTGTATTTATGGAGCACTTACTGTGTGCAGAGCACTGTACTAAGCGCTTGGGAAGTACAAGTTGGCAACATATAGAGACGGTCCCTACCCAACAATGGGTTCACAGTCTAGAAGGGGGAGACAGACAACAAAAGCAAATTCTCATGAAATCCTAACAAAAAGGGTTAATGGAAAGTTAAGTGGGATTTATTAAATTTCTCTTTAGGCCTATGACCGATAGGCTCTATATCCTTGAGTACATGTTAATTTGCAGAGTTCACTTTATCCTCTTTTATTGTCAAAGTTAATTTCTAAAAACTAATGTGTTGTTTTCTTAAAATCTGACTGCACAAATTGCAGTTTCTACGTTCCCAGCTTACCACTGTTCTCTCCCAAGTGCTTAGTACAGTGCTCTGCACGTAGTGCTCAATAAATACAATTGATTGCCTGATTTGTAGTCACAACCATGTGCAAGGATAGGATGTTACCATTTGACATCATCTCTGATTGTGAAGGACAGGTGGGTATGTGTGCATTTGTATCTAACATATGTCTTGTCCTATGCTGTTGAGTCGTCTCCTACCCACAGCGACTCGCTGGACACATCTTTCCCGGAACACCCCCCTCCATCTGCATTTGTGTAGTGTATCCATAGTTTTTTCTTGGTAAAAATACAGAAGTGCTTTACCACTGCCTTCTTCCACATAGTAAACTTGAGTCTCTGCTCTCGACTCTCTCCTATGCCGCTGCTGCCCAGCACAGGTAAGTCTTGACTTGTAGCAGACTGCCTTCCGCTTGCTAGCCACTGGCCAAGCTAGGAATGGAATGGGTATGCTTCTGCTTGACTCTCCCTCCCATAACTGAGTTTGGTAGAGTACTAGAAACTCTCCAGGTGCAATCCTGAGAGGGGATAACATATGTATATCTGTGTATTCTACAGAATCCTTCCCTGATTCAGCTCTTTTTTCTTTTCTTCTCCCTTCTGCGTCACCTTGACTTGTTTCCTTTATTCATCCTCCCAGACCCACAGCACATATGTGCATGTCTGTCATTTATTAATATTAACGTCTTTCTCCCATTCTAGACTGTAAACTCACTGTGGTCAGGGAATGTGTCTATGTTGTCCTCTCCCAAGTGCTTAGTAGAGTGCTCTGCACACAGTAAGCACTCAATAAATCTGACTGACAATCTTTTAGTCAATTTGGGCCTTGGATTTTCACTAAAGGCTGGCTTGCTAATAGTTAGCACCTGGTGGGCCCCACCTGCAGACACTTAAGACCCTGCAGACCCTATAAAGAGCTCTCAACGTTGTGTTCTTTGCCAGTTGATTGAAGTTTTTTTTTGGAGTGATTGTGTCTGTGTTGGCTCAGGAGAGTGGAGGGCGGTAGCTTCTGTGCCCCACAGTCTCACCCTGGCTCTCTGAACTGGGAAAGGGTCTTAGGGAACTTGTAGAAGATTGAAAACAGGAGGGTTTCCAGCAATAAAGGCTGGTAGAAAGAATTCCTCAGGAATTTCCAGGAGCTGTTGGATGAAAGAGAAAAATGGAGTAAGGCTGTGGTGATTCTACAGAGGAGAGGAAGAGCAGGTAAGAGTCCAGTGCTGGTTTCTCCCCTGATACAAGCTGTTGGCTGAGAGAAGAAGACTGTAGACTTTAAGCATGTTGTGGGCAGAGAATCTGTCTGTGTATTGTTGTACTCTCCCAAGTGCTGAGTGTAGTGCTCTGCAAAGAGTAAGCACTCAGTAATTATGATTGAACAGATGGAGGAAGGCAAGAAGCCTTCTTGAGGGCATATCACCTCCAAGAGGCCTTCCCTGACTAAACTCGCCTTTCCTCTTCTCCCACTCCCTTCTGCATTTCCCTGGCTTGCTCCCTTTATTCATTCCCCCTCCCAGCCCCACAGCACTTAACATATCTGTAATTTATTATATTAATGTGTCTCCACTCACTAGGCTGTAAGCTCGTTGAGGGCAGATAATGTCTATTGTTTTGAACCCTTCCAAGCATTTAGTACAGTGCTCTGCCCACAGTAAGCACTAAATAAATATGATTGAATGGAAAAGATACCAGCTTCATGATATAGAAGCAACTCCATAGCACTTTTGTAAATATTCTCTAGAGTATAAGCTTGTTATGGGCAGGGAGCAAGTAGTCTGTTGTAGTCCGTAGTCAGTTGCAGTTCCCCAAGCCCTTAGCACAGTGTTCTGCACATGGGAAGCACTCAAATACTATTGATTCTCCTTTTATTCTACTATTTCACCTATCTGTAACTTAATATCTGTCTACCCCTGTAGACTTTAAGTTCCTTTTGGGCAAAGGTAGAACCTACCAACTCTGTTGTATTTTCCTAAGTGCTTTGTACATGCTGTGCACACAGTAAGAGCTCAAGAAATGCAGCACAAAGTGGAAGGAAGGGAAGGAGAAGACTTCCAAGGATACAGTTGAGAGAGGAAGAGGGCAATTGAATCATTCAGAGGGTGGTTAGAATTAGATGTGCAGGAAATTCAGCACGGAGTCTTTAGAGTGAACATATGGTGTGCATTCTAATCAGTGCCATGCTTGCTAGTAACTCAGAAATGTAAAGATAGTTTGGGTATTTGACCTTTGCAAAGTATTCTGTGTGAAATGGATTAATAGTTGAGCATGTGAAGATCCTCACTGTGGGCAGGGACTATGTCTGTTATATTGTTGTGCTCTTCCAAGCACTCACTACAGTGCTCTCAACACAGTGCTCAATAAATACAATTGATTTTGTAGTCACACCCAAATGCACAGGTAGGATATTACCATTTGACATCATCTTTAATTGATGTCATATAAAACTTTTATATGTGTATTCTACAGAATCCTTTCATGATTAAGCACTTTTCTTCCATTCCCTTCTGTCACCCACTTGCTCCCTTTATTCATCCTCCCAGACCCACAGCACTTACGTACACAACTGTAACTTATTTAAATTAATGGCTATTTTCCTCTCTAGACTGTTTATATAATAATTATGGCATTTGTTAATCAGTTACTATTTGCCAAGCACTGTTTGTTTTAAGTGCTGGGGTAGATACAAGGTAATCAGCTTGTCCCATATGGGGCTCACAGTCTTAATCCCCATTTTACAGATGAGGTAACTGATGCACAGAGAAGTTAAGTGGCTTGCCCAAGGTCACACAAGACAAGTGGCAGAGCTGAGATTAGAACCCACATCCTCTGACTCCCAAGCCCCTGCTCTTTCCACTAAGCCACGCTGCTACTCTCCCAAGCACTCAGTACAGTGCTCTGCACACAGTAAGTGTTCAATATAATTGATTTTTTTTTTTGCTACTGCAATTCAATGAAGAAAAGCCATTAGTAGAGTTAATGGATTGTAGACTGTCTTTTTGGAACAGCCTAGCAGGACATGTGCTACATTTGAATCCGTGTTTTATCATACTTTTATTTCAGGTAATAAGCTTCTGTTCTACAATGAGACAGTGTGCTTTCTTTTTTTAGACATACTGAGAATCTTTGGTCTCTGCACTAATTATTTCATCTGCAGAGATGGATTAGAGCAGGTAGCTGAGGAAGGGATAGGTACCAGAAGGACTCTATTTGATATTCTTGATTTTTTTCCCTCTCTCTCTGGAAAACACTGAAATGTGTTAGTGCAGAACTGCCCAATTTAGGGCCTGGTTATGTTTGAGTGATTTAGCTGGCCGGATCGGCTTTGTTCTAGTCAGCTCGAGTGAAGAGGAAATAGAAACTCACCTCATTTGGGGATGGAGGGAACAGAAAACGGAACAGTTACAGATCTGTTTTCCTTCTTGGATGAAGGTTTATAATCACTAGGGAAACCTTCTTTGATCTTAATCTAATTCTCATCAGTCTTTTATTGCAGTACAGAGCACAGACCTGGCAGATCCCTATGGGAAGATCAACAACCAAAATGCACTGTTTTTGCAAAACTGCACCTCAATAGCTTTTAATGAAAATGGACACCAAAAAGCTGCTTATTTCTTCACAGTCCTGTAGTAAAAGGTACACTGAGGCTGTGCATTTAGTTGAGATTTTTTTGCTTTGTGTGTGTGCTCTAATAATCTGGTGAGGGAAGAGGCGAAGAACATTGCTGTCCTCTTATTGTTCATATATATGTTTTGGAATGTCTAAACATGGATGACTGTGCTGGGATATTAAGCTCATTTAAGTAGAGAGCATGCTAATCACTTATGGAGCACAATGGGGAAGTATGATAAAACTAAAAAGGTGTCAAACTTGCACCAAGTTATACTTAAGCCTTTGTTGACTAAGCCCTCCTTTCCTCTTCTCTCACTCCCAGCCCCAAAGCACTTACACACATACCTATAATTTTATTTACATTAATGCCTGTCTCCCCCTCTAAACACATAGGCAGGGAATGTCTGTTACATTGTTGTATGCTCCCAAGTGCTTAGTATAGTGTTCTACACATGTTAAGCCCTCAAATAAGATTGACTGCTAAGTGCAGTGGGAGATATATATATATATATTTTGAGGAAAACAATGCTAAGGAATAAAGACATGATTCCTGCTCGCCGTTTGCATTAACTTCCAAAGACTTTTTTCCTTAAATAGTCCAAGGAATAGGGGCTCAGTTTAAAGAAGTTCAGAAAACAGGTACTTCTATTTCTATACAGTATTTCAAGACTTGCTCAAATGAGATTACCTCAGTATAGTGGCATCCAACAGACTTTGATGTCATAGAAAAATGTGAAAGATTTGCAGTTCTCTTGGTAAGCCAAGAGACTGCAAACTAATATGTCCACAAAATATAACTCTTCATCTCTGCGAATCCGTTTCCAAGTACATCTTAACTGTCAGCACTCTATTGTACTGTCCAAGCATTTAATAGTGTTCTGATCAGAGGAAAAAGGGCTCAGATTCTTTTGATTGCTGAATTGCCTTTCTCCAGCTAAACCAGTTTCAGACAATCAGGTCATTGACTGACAGACCAGTTGACCTTGATTGCCTTAAACTTGCAGTACCTTCTGTGGGCCAAGCAGTGAAACTGTGGGGTGCCAGCTGGCAGATTTGGGGTAATGAACACTTTAGAGGCTTTCTCCAAGCTTGTGGGTGGGGAACAGAGCCACCCTTCTCTTTGTTACTGCCTCGACCTGGATAAAATACAGAGGCGCTCCCTGGAGCCAGAGATGACAGAGCATGGGCAGAGGAAATATGCCAACAAGTTCCCTGTCTGTGCCCCTTCCTCCCCTCCACCTGGGGTATGTGATGTAATCGCCCTTTTTCCTCCCCTCAACTTGAGTACCTGATGTGCTTGGCCCCTTCTTCCCCAACTTGGAGTACTGGACATGCTTGACTCCCACTCTCTTCCCCACCATGGTCAGTCACAGACAATTGTATTTATTGAGTGCTTACTGTGTGCAGAGCACTGTTTTAGTGCTTGGGAGAGTATAACAGACACATTCCCTGCCCACGAGCTTACTTACAATCTGGAGGGGTAGACAGACATTAATAGAAATAAATTACAGGTGTGTGCATAAATTCTGTGGGGCTGAGAGGGTTGAATAAATGGAGCAAGTCAGGGTAGTGCAGAAGGAAGTGAGAGAAGAGGAAGGAAGGGCTCAGATGGAGAAGGCCTCTTGGAGGATATGTGCTTTCAGTAAGGACTATAAAGAGTCATTGTCTGTCGGATATCATCATCAATCGTATTTATTGAGTGCTTACTGTGTGCAGAGCACTGTACTAAGCGCTTGGGAAGTACAAGTTTGCAACATATAGAGACAGTCCCTACCCAACAGTGGGCTCACAGTCTAGAAGGGGGAGACAGAGAACAAAAACAAACATACTAACAAAATAAAATAAATAGAATAGATATGTACAAGTAAAGTAAATAGAGTAATAAATATGTACAAACATATGTACATATATACAGGTGCTGTGGGGAAGGGAAGGAGGTAGTATGGGGGGATAGAGAGGGGGACGAGGGGAAGAGGAAGGATATAAGTGTTCCAGGCCAGAAGGAGGATGTAGGCAAGAGGAGTGAAGTGTGGCTCAGTGGAAAGAGCCCGGGCTTTGGAGTCAGAGGTCATGGGTTCAAATTCCAGCTCCACCAATTGTCAGCTGTATGACTTTGGGCAAATCACTTCACTTCTCTGGGCCTCAGTTCCCTCATCTGTAAAATGGCAGTTAAGACTGTGAGCCCCCTGTGGGACAACCTGATCACCTTGTAACCTCCCCAGCACTTAGAACAGTGCTTTGCACATAGTAAGTGCTTAATAAATGCCATCATTATTATTATTAAGTGTGCCGGCTGCGTTGTAGCAGGAGAGTAGTGAGGTGAGTTAGGAGGGGGCAAGGTGATGGAGTGCTTTAAAGCCAATGATGAGGAGTTTCTGTTTGTGGAGGTGGATGGGAAACCACTGGAGTTTCTTGAGGAGTGGGGAAACATTTTCTGAACGTTTTTGTAGAAAAACGATCCTGGCAGCAGAGTGAAGTATAGACTAGAGTGTAGATGGAGAGGAGGCTGGGTGGTCAGATTATCTGATGTGCTCCCTTTGATTAATTCCTTCAATCAAATTTATTGAGCACATACTGTGTGTGGAGCATTGTATTTAACTGCTTGGGAGAGTACAATACTAAACAGGCACATTCCCCAACCGCAACGAGCTTACAGTCTACAAGGGGAAACAGACATTAATATAATAAATTACAGATATGGTCATAAGTGCGTGGAGCTGGGAGGAGGGATGATTAAAAAGAGCAAGTCAGGGCAACACAGAAGGGTGTGGGAGAAGAGGAAAGGAGGGCTTTGTCAGGGAAGGCCTCTTGGAGGAGATGTGCCTTCAATAAGGCTCTGAAGGTGGGGGAGAGTAATTGTCTGTTAGATTTAAGGGGGGGAGGCATTCCAGGCCGGAGGCAGGATGTTGTTGAGAGGTTGGCAGTGAGATAAGTGAGATGGAGATACATTGAGTATGTTAGCATTAGAGGAGCGAAATGTGTGGCCTGGGATGTAATAGTAGAGTAGCAAGGTGAGGTAGGAGGGGACAGGTGATTGAGTGTTTTGAAGAGGGTTTAAAACACTCAATTAGGGCAGATCTGGGAGGTTAAATCCACCTTGGGGAGCTGGGATGGAATGGCACCAGAATTTCTGGTGCAGTGCCAGAAGCAGCGTGGCTCAGTGGAAAGAGCATGGGCTTTGGAGTCAGAGGTCGTGGATTCAAATCTCGGCTCCACCACTTGTCAGCTGTGTGACTTTGGGCCAATCACTTCACTTCTCTGTGCCGCAGTTACCTCATCTGTAAAATGGGGATGAAGACTGTGAGCCCCCCCATGGGACAACCTGATCACCTTGTAACCTCCCCAGTGCTTAGAACAGTGCTTTGCACATAGTAAGCACTTAATGCCATTATTATTATTACCCAAATTCATCCTTCATAGCTTATTCTAATGTGAAAACCGAAGTCAGTCAAGTGAGCCGACAAGAAGGAAGTCAGTATTGCATCATCATTGACTTTTGTCCCTTGGCCCAGGTTTTCAGTAAAGGAATCCCTTCTCTTTATCCAGAGGTTTCTCCTTTTCCCAAATGAAGGCTAGAGAGCAATTGCAGTTGTGAATTTTCCCAGCAGAGGTGTTTGCCAGGCAGCTTTTGTTCTTGTACAATTAATAATGATGGCATTTAAATGCTTACTATATGCCCAGCACTGTTCTATGCGCTGGGTTAGATACAAGGTTGTCAGGTTGGACACAGTCCCTGTCCCACATAGGGCTCAGTCTTAATCCTCATTTTACAGATGAGGTAACTGAGGCACAGAGAAGTGAAGTGACTTGCACAAGGTCATGCAGAAGATAGGTGGCAGAGATGGAATTAGAACTGTAGATGACAACTGAATTTGTAGGTTTTGCATGGCAATTATGGCTATTCCCTCCTCTCCATCATTGCCACTTTCTCCTTCAGCCTGAGCTTAAGTACATGATGGATGCCTAGTGTATGCTTTTATTTTTAAGAGGACTATTTGTAGTGGATCAGTTAATCAATGGAATTTATTGAACAGCTTACGGTGTGCAGAATACGCACTTGGGGGCATACAATGTAAAAGTTGGTAGATCCATTACCTGTTCACAATGGAGCCTTTGGAATGATCATTTTGGGTTAGGACAAATAAAAACTGGGCATGTTAAATAGATAAAATCCAATTTCTCTGGAGCCAGTCTTGTCAAATTTAAAAGGGAATTGCCTTTCCACTCATCTTTGCCAAAGTGATGTTGCCGCAAGGGGTGATTTTTGTAGGTTCCTGTGAGTTGGCATTCTCTGACTGGCTTGCAGTTGAGATGATACAGTATGGTCACTGAAAGGAATAATCAATGTTAATGCTCTTACCTTCTCATCCATTTAGGAGGTGAAACATCCCAAGGGGTAACATTTTTATTACACTAATGGATACTGTCTACTGAAATTAGTGTAATGATAACACGTCCTTTTTTGGTTGTTGTTCATTGATTCTCTTGGTTTATATAATTTCCTTTGAATAGATTCATATGGCCTCTTTATCCCAGTTGACCAAAAGGGCAGATGAGGGGCTGGGAGAAAGGGTCCTTACCTTCTTCTCAGGTTTTGATTGTTTAAAAAAAAATACTCTGAATTTGGTTGCTTTCTTTCTGCATGTATTTTTCCATTACTGACCCCATTTTGTCCTCCCAACATCCCTGTGAGATAGGAAGAGAAGGAGTTATTGTCCCCACTTTACAGATGTGAAAACTGAAGCCCAGAGCTTTTAGGTGGTTTGCCTGGGTTCACTCAGCAGGTGAGTAGCAGAACTGTAACCAGAACCTAGGTGCTTTGATTCTCACAAGCATGTCTTTTTCCATTAGCACAAGGAAATTTTAAAACACTAATAGCAAATTGAAATGAACCTGCCTCAGGATCATTTTGCAGCCTGGTTTGTCCTGAGTCTGAGGATCAAAGCCGAAAAGAGCAGTTCCAGCTCATAGACCTGAAAATGTTTTCTTTATGAAGCAGTGTGGTCTAATGGACAGAGCACAGGCTTGGGAAGCAGCTTGGCATAGTGGATAGAACATGGACATGGGAGTCAGGTCATGGGTTCTAATCCCGCTCTGCCACTCGTCTGCTGTGTGACCTTGGGGATTCACTGTGACTTCTCTGTGCCTGTTGCCTCATCTGTAAAATGGTGATTGAGACTGAGCCCCACATGGGTCAGGGACTGTGTCCAACCTAATTTACTTGTATCCACCCCAGCACTTAATACAGTGCCTGTCACAGAGTAAGAGTTTTATGCAAATACCAGAATTATTATTATTATTATTCTAATCCTGGCTCTGCCACTTGTTTGCTATGTGACCGTGGGCAAATCACTTACTTTTTCTGGGCCTGTTGTTTCATCTGCAAAAAGGGGATTCAGTTGCTGTTCTCCTTCCTATTTAGACTCTGAGCCCCATATGGGACCTGATAATCCTGTATCTTCCCCAGCATTTAGTACAGTGCTTAGCACCTTTTAAGGGCTTAACAAATGCCATTTTTAGTTAGCAGTATTGTGTGGCAAGAGAGCAAGGACAAGGCGATGACTCTGAGGGATGGGGAATGTACTTTCTTCTTGTGCTCTCTTTTTCTGAAGTGTCTCAGAGTTTACAGCTATAAAGGACGACTCATGAAAATCAATCACTGTCATTCAATCATATATATTGAGCGCTATTCATTGAGTGCTTATGTTTGCAGAGCACTGTACTAAGGGCTTGAGAGAGTACAATGCGATTAATAAATACAATTGATTGATTCCCCACAGCACCTGTATATATATATTTGTACGTATTTATTACTCTATTTATTCATTCATTTATTCATTTATTTTATTGAGCGCTATTCATTGAGTGCTTATGTTTGCAGAGCACTGTACTAAGGGCTTGAGAGAGTAAATACGATTAATAAATACGATTGATTCCCCACGGCACCTGTATATATGTTTGTACGTATTTATTACTCCATTTATTTTACTTGTACATATCTATTCTATTTATTTCATTTTGTTAATATGTTTGGTTTTGTTCTCTGTCTCCCCCTTCTAGACTGTGAGCCCACTGTTGGGTAGGGACCGTCTCTAGATGTTGCCAATTTGGACTTCCCAAGCGCTTAGTACAGTGCTCTGCACACAGTAAGCGCTCAATAAATACAATTGATTACAATGTAACAGAGTTGGTAGACATGTTCCCTTCCCAAAGAAGGTTTACAGTCTAGAGGGGCAGACAGATATTAATATGAATACATTGCGGATATGTACATAAGTGCTAAGGGGCTGAGGGAGAGGTAAATAAAGGGAGCAAATCCAAGTTCAAGGATGACTCAGTAGGGAATGGAAGAAAGCTTATCTGTTTGTTCCTGGCTGTATTATCCTGTTATGTTTTCATGCCATCTTTTTCTCATCTACCTGAAGCACATTCTTCTGGGCAGAGCTATTATGTAAGTTTCTTTGAGGATTCCCCAGGAACACGAATAAATGAGAAGCAGCATGGCCTAGTAGATAGAGCACAGTCCTGAGAGTCAGAAGGTTCAAGTTCTGGCTCCATCACTTGTCTGCAAGTCACTTAACTTCTCTGTGCCTGTTACCTCATCTATAAAATGGGAATTAAGGCTGTGATTAGCTTGTATCTACCCCAGTGCTCAGAACAGTGCCTGGCACATAGTAAGCACTTAGTAAATACCATAATAATTACTGTTATTATCTGGTAATAATAATTCGGGGAAGGAGAATGAGGCATCCTTCTGCTTGGACCACATTCCTAAGTAAAGGTCTAGGACAATGAGAATCCTGTGCTGTTTTGGGGTTGGGGTTATTATTTTATCAGGTGTTCTCCTAGGTGAGCATCCCTTAAAGAAAATCTCTTAGGTGTGGAGAGGTTTTGGCTCTCCTGCCACCAGTAGGAACATGTCCCTTGTTAGCATCATGATAAAGGTCACTGTGGATAGAGATTTGCTAAAGATTAGGTCACTACTCCTCCATCTTCAAAGCCCTACCAAAATCATATGTCTTTCAGGGAGCCTTCCCTGAGTAACCATACATTTCCCCACCCTAGTCTCTCTCTCCCTTCCTGTGCAGTTGAGTTGATATCCACAACCATGGATACTCACCCCATGGCACTTACATATGTATTCGTATACTCTTCTGCTTCTATCTACAATTTATTTTATTGTCTACCTCCCCCACTAGATTTTAAGTTTCTTGAGTGCAGGGACCGATCATATTTATTGAGCCCTTAGTGTGTGTAGACCACTGTAGTTGTAACTGCCACAAAGAACTTGCAAGGTAGAAGGGGAGAACAATTGTCTAGAAAACTTCAACTTGAGCAGAAAATGTCCTGCTGGCTGTCCTTTAGAAACAGCTTCAGGAAGATGTGCACACAATTCCAAACCTCCTCAGCATCAGAAAACACTCTGGGACTGGCCTGTAGTCTGAAGAAGATGGAGGTCATGAACCAGCTGGTACCTACCCTGCTTTAGTAATACAGCCAAGGATTTCCTATGGCAACCCAGCTGAAAGCTGTTTGCTCCCTTTATTTGTCTCTCCTTCAGCCCCACAGCACTTACGTATGTATCGATAATTTATATTGTCTGTCTCCCCCTCTAGACTGTAAACTTGTTGTCTACCAACTGTTATACTGTACTCTTCCAAGTGCTGTGCATAGAGTAACCAATCAGTAAGCACTCAACAAATATGATTAATTGAAAGCTGGGATGAAGTTCCACTATTTAGCATACTGCCTGTCCAACAAAGCACTGGTTAACTGGGACAGCATATCGAAACTGGCAGAATGTGGTGCCAGTGTGGCATCATTTGAGAACAATGTAAAAACGTTCCTAGGGTATTTGTAGTATCCAGCCTCTTTGTCTGAGTGATCTAAACACACACCATTTTTAAATTTTTTTATGGTATTTGCCTACTACCTGATAGGCACTGTACTAAGCACTGGGGTAATTACAAGGTAATCAGATTGGATTCATTCCCTATCCCACGTGGGTCTCCCAGCCATAATCCCCATTTTACAGATGAGGTAAGTAAGGGATAGAGAAGTGACTTGCCAAGGTCACAGAGCAGACACGGGGCAGAGCTGGCATTAGAACTCAGGTCCTTCTGAATCTCAGGCCCATTTATCCATTAGACCACACTGCTTCTCATCTGTCTTTTTGAGCAGTGCCAGATTTGTATGCTACTTAACATCAAGCAGTAAGGCAGGACAACAAATGATAATGTCCTGTGATGAAGAGTGCCAAGTGCTGAAGACAGCAGCATGGGAAGCCACATGACCTAGTGGGAAAAACATTTGACCAAATGTGCAGTCGGGTAGGTGAACGTTCAAAGATAAGGGACAAAAGCAGCATGACCTAGTGGATAAAGCATAGACTTGGGAGTCGGAGGACCTGGGTTCTAATCCCAGCTCAGCCACTTGCCTGCCGTGTGACTTTGGGTAAGTCACTTAACTTCTCTGGGCCTCAGTTTCCTCAACTGTGAAATGAGGATTCCATTCCTGTTCTCCCTCCTACTTAAACGGTAAACCCCTTGCGGGACAGTGACTGAATTTGACTTGATCATCTTGTATCTACTTCGGTGCTTAGTAGAGTGCCTGGCACATAGTAAAGATTTAACAAATACCATTTAAAAAAAAAATGTACAAAAGTGAGGTCGTGCCAATTTTGGTGTCACTTGCTTGTCTCTCCTGCCTCGAGGGCCATCCCAAGAGAGGAGCCATCATCTCAGAAGCCGTTCTTGTGTCTACCCTCTGTTGTGTCCCTACTGGGTTGAAGTTTATACACCATGTCAGCCTGTGGTTCATTCAATCATATTCATTGAGCACTTACTGTGTGCAGAGCACTGTACTAAGCGCTTGGGAAGTACAAGTCGGCAACATAGAGATGGTCCCTACCCAACAACGGGCTCACAGTCTAGAATTGATTAAGGCCTGTGGAAAAGGACAAGTGCTAGAATATTTTAGTATTCTGTTTTCTAAGACTGGGCATAGATACCTCTCAAGAGTTGGTGTTAAGAAATGGAGGCACATCATTTTTGGGAAGAGTATTTGAGACTTTTTACAATCTCATTAGTGTCAAATTAAAATGTGATTGTTATGAGAAAATCTCTCCCAGTTGGAAAGGATTTTTTTTCGTAAGGTCAACCCATTTCCCATTCACTTGAGATTCTCTATCTTTATTTCAACCCAGCAGGTAACAGCTCTCTCAGATGCAGTTGTCAAACCTGACATTTTCTGCCCCTTGTGAATTCAAGGCTGGCTGGGAAATTTGCCATTGTTTCTTAGCCAAGGAAGCAATGATTCAGTCTAGATTTATTAGGTGAGTGGGTCCAGCTTGACTTTTTTTTTTTTCTTTAAAGCCCCACAATACCTAGCCTTCACCTAAGTTAGGTAGAAATTGTACTTTTTCTCCTCCTCTATTTTCTTTCCTTAAAACTTTTCATCACTCTTGCCACACTCCTCCTTTGCTCTAGGTTCCTTAATTTTTTTTTAGCCTGTTTCTTCCTCTTTCCATTTATCTGGTTCCCTTCCTCTGTCTTTGAAATCCTGTCCCTCTTACCCATTTTGGAGTCCAGCTTCACATCTCCTTTTCCTCTGCCAGTCTTCCAGTCTGACCTTGTTTCACTGACTCATTAAATTGTATTTATTGAGCACTTACTGTGTGCAGAGCACTCTACTATTTGGGAGAGTACAATATAACAATAAAACAAAGACATTCCCTATCCACAATGAACTTACAGTCTAGAAGAGGAGACAGACATTAATATAAATAAATTGTAGATTGTACAGAAATGCTGTGGGGCTGGGAGGGGAGATGAATAAAGGTTCTAATCCCAGCTCCACCACTTGTCTGCTGCATGATCTTGGACAAGTTCTGTCACTTCTCTGTGCCTCAGTTATCCCATCTGTAGAATGAGGATTAAGACTGTGAGCCCCTTGTGGGATAGGGACTGTGTCCTACCTGATTAGCTTGTATCCACCCCAGCACTTAGTACAGTGCCTGGCACACAGTAAGTGCTTAACAAATACCCATATAAAGGCAGTCCTGTTTAGGAACTTTGGAGCCTTCCCTCTGTCCTCCTTGTCACTTTGCTCAGTCCCTCTGATTTTTTTAAGATTTTCTCCATTCCACTTTCCTACCTTTTGCTTCTCTCTCTCTCTCTCTCTCTTCCCCCCCTCCTCCTTTTATTCTATCTGTAAATCTCATACTTCTTTTCCCCTTCTTTCTCCCTGCCTCTTGCATGTTTTTTTTCCTTCCAGAGGGCAACTGGGAGCATCAATGCTGATGTATTCCCTAGTGGCCTGACCCAAACCTCTGATGGGCCACAGAGAGGGGAAGGGATGGATTCAGATAATGAAAGGTTGCCACGGTTTTTCCTTGATGAATCTTGCTGCCATGGTGAGAACTGGCAGGGGAGCAGGTGGCAGACCTTGCCTTACCCTTAGTCTGTTCTCCATTTATAGCCTGAAGGGCCCACTCCACTCTAAAGTCAAGACTATCCCCTTCCACCTGTGCCTCTGACCCCATCCCTTCACACCTTATCAAAGCACTTGCCTCCTCTTTTCTTCCCTCCCTGACCACCACCTTCAACTGTTCGCTTTCCAGTGGCTTTCCCCACACTACTTTCAAACATGCTCATGTCTCCCCTAGCCTAAAAAATCCTCCCAAACTTCATGGGTCCCTCCAGTTATCACCTCATCTCCCTCTTGTGACCCCTTTCCAAACTCCTTGAGCAAGTTGTCTACACCCATTGTCTCAAATTCCTCTCCTCCAATTCTCTCCTTGACCCCTTCCAATCTGGCTTCCGCCCCCTACACGCCACAGAAAGAGCCCTCTCAAAGATCACCAATGATCTCCTTCTTACCAAATCCAATGGCTTATACTCCATCCTAATCTTTTTAATTTATGCCCTGCTTTATGTAAATGCATATTCAATCCAAGACATTGGGTAGGGTATTTTGGATTGAAATTGAGGAAATTTAAAACTGTGGTAATGTTTTCACAGTGTTCACCTCCGCATCAAACAGAAACTTCTTATAATCAGCTTTAAAGCACTCAATCAGCCTACTCTCTCCTTCACCTCGCTAATCTTATACTACAGCCCAGCCTGCACACTTGGCTTCTCTAGCACCAGCTTGCTCAATGTGCCCCAATCTCATCTATTTTACTACCACCCACTTTCCCACATCTTCCCTCTGGCCTGGAACTCCCTCCCCCTCCATATTCACCAGACAACCACTCTCCCCACCTTCAAAGCCTTATTAACATCACATTTCCAAGAGGACTTTCCGAATCAAGCCCTCTTTCCAACTCCCTTTCGCTTCCGCATCATCTATGTTCTTGGATATGTGACCTTTGGGCAATTGGTGTTCACCCCACCCTCAACCTCACAGAACTTATGTGCATAACAGTAAATTTTTTTTATTTGCATTAATATCTGCCTTCCCCTTTGTGGCAGGAAGTGTGCCTACCAACTCTGACTCGTATTCTCCCAAGGGCTTAGTACAGTGCCTTGCACATGGTAAGCACTCAACATAATGGATTTGAGTGCTTTCTGTGTTCAGAACACTGAATTAAGCACTTGGGAGAGTACAAACAGTGTAACAGACATGTTCCCTTCCTACAATGAGCTTACAGTCTAGATGGAGAGACAGACATTAATATAAATACCTAACTTATAGATTTACACATAAGTGCTGTGGGGCTGAGGGTGGGGGTGAACAAAGGGTGCAAATCAAGGTGACACAGGGAGTGGGAAAAGAGGAAATGAGGGCATAGTCAGGGAAGACCTCTTGAAGGACATGTGCCTTCAATAAGGCTTTAAAGTTGGGGAGAGTAATCGTATGTTAGTTATGAAAAGGGAGGACTTTCCAAGCCAGAGGCAGGATGTGGGTGAGAGGTCAGCAGTGAGATGAAATTGAGGTACAGTGAATAGGTTGGAATTAGAGGAGCAAAGTGTGAGGATTGTGTTGTAGTAGGAGAGTAGTGAGATTGAGGGAGATGTGCTTTCTAATGGTAAGGGGTTTCTGTTCTATACGGAGGTGGATAGGCAACTGCTGGAGGTTCTTGAGAAGTGGTGAAACATGGACTGAATGTTTTTGTAGAAAAATGATCTAAACAGCAGAGTGAAATATGGACTGGAGTGGGGAGAGACAGGAGGCAGGAAGGCAGCAAGGAGACTGATATAATCTGGGTGGGTTAGGATAGGTGCTTGGATTCATGTGGTAGCAGTGTGGAGAGGAAAGATTGGATTTTAGCGAGGCTGAAATCAGTCAGTGATAGACTGAATTTGTGGGTTGAATGAGAGGAGTCTCCCCACATTTCATTCTTTGTGATCCTATCTTACCACTTCATCTCAAGTTTTATATGTAAGTGCAGCTGTAAATTCCACAGAATTAGGTAAGCTGTCTGGTTAAATCCAGCTCTACAGAAGGTTATACGCTGCTATTGGTCTTTATCCATTTAGTTTGGTCTGAATTTTGATACCATAATGCTGCCACATCATTGGGGCAGTTTTAAATGGTAATGCTGTATTCTTCTGGAGGTAACCAAACTCTTTTAGTTGGCAGAGTTCAGGTCTACTCATGGTGTCAATTTTTTTTTTAATGGTATTGAAGTGCTTACTATTTGCCAGAAAATGAACTAAGCACTGTGTAAATGATTTTGTAAGTTCTCCAGTTACTTTATATTTGTTGTTGACCCAGCATATTTCTTTCACCTGTCACAATGCAAAGACCCTGTCTGTGATGGTCCTGTCTGTGACTCATTTCAATGTCTTTCTCACCAACTGGACGGTAATCTCCTTTTGGGCAGAGAATGTATCTACCAACTCTGTCTTCCAAGAGCTTAATTCAGTGCACATAGTAATTGCTCAATAAATACCAATGTTTAATACCATGTTACTCTGATGGTCTTTGGTAGTTGGTCCAGAAAGACTCTGGCTAAGATCTTGCCAACAATAGATAGTAGTGAGAGCCCATGGAAACTTCTGGAACTAATACTCTTTTCTTTCTTCCTGGAGGTGATACTATTGGTTTTTATTAATCACTATGTACCAAGCAACTGAGTACATAAGGAGAAGCAGCATGGCCTAGTGACAAGAGACCGGATGTGACCTTGGGTAAGTCACTTAACTTTTCTGGGCCTCAGTTACCTCATCTGTAAAATGGAGATTAAGACTGTGAGCCCCACATGGGACAACCTGATTACCTTGTATCTACCCCAATACTTAGAACAGTCTTGGCACATAGTAAGCACTTAACAAATACCATCATTATTATACCAAAGAATCAGATCAGGCACAGTCACTGCGGGGCTCACAATTATATCATCCTTGGTACAGATGAGGAAACTGAGGTCCAGAGCAGTTAAGTGAGTTATAAATATTGAGATTATCAAAAAATAATTCCACATGAGATTCTCCCTCATTATGTTCAGCCTTGTAGGACTTTATGGGCTGGAGCTCTTTCAAACCTTTAGGCTCATTTGTGTCAGGCTACGATCTATTACCTCCTCAGCCCACTGAAGATAAAGGGATGAAATGTAGATGTGGGCCGGAGGCCCAGAGAGATACATCAACCACAGATTTCATTCTCCTGAGACTTTCATGAATTTGGATACCCTAGTTTCCTGGGCTCCATCATCCTTCTGATGTATATTGTCGTTAATACACTGGTATTGAGTGCTTATTGAGTGCAGAATTCTGTACTAAGTTTTTGGGAGAGTACAGTATGACTGAGTTGGTAGACAAGTTTACTGCCCACCAAGAGTTTACAGTCTGTCATCACAGCAAGCACCATCCTGATGATCTTGACCTGCTCAGGGTCCCAACTCCAAACCCTCATTAACTTTTTGCTTAACCAGATCTCTCTGAAGAATCAATATTTCACTTCACTAGATTTCCTGAAGATGGCAACTTCCTTTCTGGAGAAGAGCCACCTGTCACATTGCAGGTGGAGCCCAGTTGCCCTTTGTCTTTTAAGGATGGGCTGAGTAGATCCTCCTGGCCATCATGTCCTGTGACCATTGTGGGGCCATTTGTAACCTCCTGGGTTCCTCAGACCTCATGAGGCTCATGATCTGCTTTCAGGTGCCAACCGTGTCATAATAATAATGATGGCATTTATTAAGTGCTTACTATGTGCCAAACACTGTTCTAAGCGCTGGGGAGGATACAAGGTGATCAGGTTGTCCCACTTGGGGCTCGCAGTCTTAATCTCCATTTTACAGATGAGGTAACTGAGGCACAGAGAAGTTGTGACGTGCCCAAAGTCACACAGCTGACAATTGGCGGAGTCGGGATTTGAACCCATGATGTCTGACTCCAAAGCCCGTGCTCTTTCCACTGAGCCACGCTGCTTCTCTTGCATGAGCTGGAGCAGCAACCAAGTCTTCAATGCCCATGTTCTGCACAATACATTTCCTTTCTGGGGCTCCAGAGCGAGTCTTCACTTCTTGTTTGAAAAGCTAGCCATATTGAAACTCTCCCACGAGACCAATGGGGCCTACGAGAGAGCAGTGTTCGTGTTTGGATACCTATCCTCCAGGACCTCATCATAACTTCTCATTCACCTCACCTGCTTTGTGAACAGTTCAGAAAGAAGGGAAACTGCTCAGCCCAGCTTCTCTACCCATGAGATCCAGGTCAGAAGGACCTGGGTTCTAATCCTGGCTCCACCACCTGTCTGCTGTGTGACCTTGGGCAGGTCACCTCACTTCTCTGGGCCTCAGTTACCTCATTTGTAAAATGGGGATTAAGACTGAGCCCCATGTGGGACAGGGACTCTTCAACCCTATTTGCTTGTATCCACACCAGTGCTTAGTATAGTGCCTGGCACATAGTAAGCACTTTATAATTATCTGGTAATGGTTGTTCCATTATCTGCTCAGAGAATCTTTCTCTGCCTGACTCTTCTCATGCTGCTAAGCAAGACCAGGCAATGTCTGTGTTCTGCATAATCCTTTTTAATTTTTTTTTTTTGGTAATGGTATTTGAGCTTACTTTGTGCCAGGTACTATACTAAGTGCTGAGGTAGATACAGGCAAATCAGTCTGGACACAGTCCATGTTCCACATGGGGCTCACAGTCTTAATCTCCATTTTACAGGTAAGGGAACTGAGGCACAGAAAAGTGAAATGACTTGCCCAAAGTCATTCAGCAGACAAGTGATGGAGCTTGTATTAGAACCCAAGTCCTTCGGATTCCCAGGGCTGTGCTCTATCCAGTCTGAGGAACAAAGAAGTATCACCAGTGCCACGTTAGGTGCCGGAAAGGTATCTATTTTTCTGGTAGAAAGGGGAAGTTTTGTGGCAATTGAGACACAGATCCTCCTGCCACTAAATAGAATGTTGTTTTGATTTCTTTCCTCGGGTAAATGATTCCTAATTTCAACTTGGACATAAATGTAAGTTACCAAATTCAGTGGTTAGTGTTGAATATCTAGATATACTGACTTGATTAGCACATGACTCCGGCATGAAATCACCCCAAGGTAACCATGGAATTCCATCAGCAGATGTATTTTGATACACTAGCGCTATTGAAGCAATAAAGAACCTTAAATCCCACTGCAGGCAACCATAGAAAACCCTCTCTAAATGAATATGACCTGATGATGAACCTGCCATGCCTGATTTATAATACATATTATGTACTTCACTGAGTCACTGCCTGCTTTTTAAAAAGATAGCTCAAGAAGAAAATATTTCTAAGTGAACTTGTCTTGCTGTCTGTAGCTATACTCTACTTTCCCGACTGCCTTAATTCATATGAAATAATTTTCTCCCTGAAAAGTATACTATCCAAGCACACTCCTCCTATTAGTGTATAGTACAATGCTTTGCACACAGTAAGTCCTCAAAAAATGTTTGATATTTCAATATTAATATTTTATTTTTTTTAACTTTGAATGCTTTCAATATCAATTTCTGTCAGGCTGCCTTCTGCACTTACCTCAAAAAATTTCCTTGCTCCGTGTTCTTTTCTCTGGTGCTATTCCTTGTATCTTGTTCTGGCATTCTGTAGAAATGTTTGTGTATGCTCTTTGGGTTCATTTTTTTTTTTTCCCCGAAACCCTGTTTAAATCTTTTCATCTTGACTGATACTCTTTAGAGAGGCTTTGCTCTTGGAATCATTTCTGGCATTTGGGTAATCTTGGACAGATCTTTAGTCGGCTGTAGGCTTCATATATTCTACCTCGGGGATGTGGACATTGTCAGTGTTAGCATTGCTTTTTTGTTTTGTTTTATAGTATTAAGTGCTTACTCTGTGTCAAATGCTGTTCCAAGTTCTGGGGTAGATACAAGTGAATTAGGTTGGACACAGCCTCTGTTCCGCATAGGGCTCACAGTCTAAGTAGGTGGCAGAACAGGAAAACTGAGGTACAGAGAAATGAAATGACTTGTCCAGTGACACATAGAAAGCAATTGTAGAGTTGGGATTAGAACCCAGGTCCTCTGACTCCATCTGTGCTCTATCCAGAACATGAACTGTCTCTGGTATCATTTTGTTCCTCCTTTTGATCATCATCGATGATATTTACTGAACGCTTACTTTGTGCAGAGCAGGTATTAAGCTCTTGGGAGAGTACAATGCACTAGAATTGGCAGACCCATTCTCTGCCCGAAACCAGCTTACAGTCCAGAGGATGAGCTATAAACTTAGAAACCTGCATTTTTTTATGATTTCCATTATTCCTGTCTGAGAAAGTTCCAATCCAATTAGTTTCCTGAACTTGTAATGATAGTTCAGTGACTGACTCCCTAAATAGGCAAGATCCAGAACAAAAGTTTGGTAGGAAAGTGAGGTAGAAAAGGTGAACTCATTCGCTCCCACAGCTTCAACTATCATCTCTACGCTGATGACACCCAAATCTACATCTCTGCCCCTGCTCTCTCTCTCTCTCCCTTCAGGCTCGTGTCTCCTCCTGCCTTCAGGACATCTCCATCTGGATGTCTGCCCACCATCTAAAACACAATATGTACAAGACTGAACTCCTTATCTTCCCTCCCAAACCCCACTCTCTCCCTGGCTTTCCCATCACTGTAGACGGCACTACCATCCTTCCCGTCTCACTAGCCCACAACCTTGGTGTCATCCTCGACTCTGCTCTCTCGTTCACCCCTCACATCCAATCCATCACCAAAACCTGTCGATCTCACCTCTGCAACATCGCCAAGATCTGCCCTTTCCATCCAAACCGCTACCCTGCTGGTTCAATCTCTCATCCTATCCCGACTGGATTACTGCATCAGCCTCCTCTCTGATCTCCCATCCTCCTGTCTCTCCCCACTTCAGTCTATATACTTCACGCCACTGCCCAGATCGTCTTTGTGCAGAAACGCTCTGGGCATGTTACTCTCCTCCTCAAAAATCTCCAGTGGCTACCAGTCAACCTACGCATCAGGCAAAAACTCCTCACTCCTGGCTTCAAGGCTGTCCATCGCCTCGCCCCCTCCTACCTCACCTCCCTTCTCTCTCTACAGCCCAGCCCTCACTCTCCACTCCTCTGCCGCTAACCTCCTCGCTGTGCCTCGTACTCACCTGTCCCGCCATCAACCCCTGGCCCACGTCCTCCCCCTGTCCTGGAATGGCCTCCCTCCGCACATCCGCCAAGCTAGCTCTCTTCCACCCTTCAAAGCCCTACTGAGAGCTCACCTCCTCCAGGAGGCCTTCCCAGACTGAACCCCCTCTTTCCTCTTCCCCTCCCCATCCCCCCCCCGCCCTACCTCCTTCCCCTCCCCACGGCACCTGTATATATGTTTGTACAGATTTATTACTCTGTTTTACTTGTACATATTTACTATTCTATTTATTTTGTTAATGATGTGCATCTAGCTTTACTTCTATTTATTCTGATGACACCTGTCCACACATTTTGTTGTCTGTCTCCCCCTTCTAGACTGTGAGCCCATTGTTGGGTAGGGCCCATCTCTAGATGTTGCCAACTTGTACTTCCCAAGCGCTTAGTACAGTGCTCTGCACACAGTAAGCGCTCAATAAATACAATTGAATGAATGAATGGGGGCTGCAAAGGAATAAAGAACACTAAGCAAAACTGTTTATTTGGACTTTTGAATCATGGCCTCCAATAGGCATGTAGCAGTGTTGATTTACCCAAGAGGCCTATCTGGATGCCAAACGAGGTTTGGGATATGTTGGTTTTGGCTGCTGTTGTGACTGACTCTGGGCCCCGGTGGCATTGGCAGGGCACATTGAAATAGACCAATGCTTTTTCATTTGTCATTCACATTGAGCGCTTACCATGCTCAGAGTGCTGTGCTAAGTACTTGGAAGAGTACACTACAACAGAATTAGCAAGCATGTTTCTTTGCCTGTTCTTGAGGGGAAAAAATCCTGAAAATAATGAAACAGTCTGTCTCTTCCTATTTGGGTAAAATGTCTGTAAAAACTGTCCATCAAATCCTGGCCCAAGAAGGGAAAGATGAGGAGAAGAGAAGGCAACAACCATTGATTTAAAAGCAACTCAGGAATTGTATGCAGCAAAACTTCCTGTTAAAGGTGTGGTGTGGGAAGTCCTATATTTATTCATTCAATCTTATTTATTGAGCACTTACTATGTGCAAAGCACTGTACTAAGAGCTTGGGAGAACGAAGCAGCATGTCTTAGTGGAAAGAGCACAGGGCTGTGAGTCAGAGGACCTGGGTTCTAATCCCAAGTCTGCCACTTGTCTGCTATGGGACCTTGGGCAAGTCGCTTTCCTTCTCTGTACCTCAGTTCCCTCATCTGCGAAATGGGGATTCAGTACCTATTCTTCCTCCTACTTAAACTGTGAGCCCCATGCGGGACCCGATTAACTTGTATTTACCCCAGGGCCTAATGCAGGGTACATAGTAAGCACTTAACAAATACAATTAATATTATTATTCATTCATTCAGTCGTATTTATTGAGTGCTTACTGTGTGCAGAGCACTGTACTAAGCGCTTGGGAAAGTACAAGTTCCTTTAGAGAAGCAGCATGGCTCAGTGGAAAGAGCATGGGCGTTGGAGTCAGAGGTCATGGGTTCAAATCCCGGCTCCACCAGTTGCCAGCTGTGTGACTTTGGGCAAGTCACTTCACTTCTCTGTGCCTCAGTTACCTCATCTGTAAATGGGGATTAAGACTGTGAGCACCCTGTGGGACAGCCTGAACACCTTGTTACCTCTCCAGCGCTTAGAACAGTGCTTTGCACATAGTAAGCGCTTAATAAATGCTATTATTATTATTATTATTACAAGTTGACAACATATAGAGACGGTTCCTACCCAACAGCAGGCTCACAGTCTAGAAGGGGGAGACAGACAACAAAACAAAAGATATTAACAAAATAAAATAAATAGAATAAGTATGTACAAGTAAAATAGATGAATAGAGTAATAAATACGTACAAATATACATATATACAGGTGCTGTGGGGAGGGGAAGGAGGTAAGGTGGGGGGATGGGGAGGGGGAGGAGAGGGAGAGGGAGAGGAAGGAGGGGGCTCAGTCTGGGAAGGCCTCCTGGAGGCCCTTCATTATTATTGTTATTAGGATCTCATTTACTCTTATCTCACTCTGTTCTGCATCACCCTTGCACTTGGATTTGCACCCTTTATTCATCCCTCCCTCAGTCCCGCAGCACTTATGTACATATCCGTAATTTATTTAGAGTAACATCTGTCTTCTCATCCTCCCCACCCCTCCCCGGCCCAGACTGTAAGGTCCTTGTGGGTTGGGAATATATCTACCAACTCTGTTATATTGTACTCTCCCAAGCACTTAGTACAGTGCTCTGCACATAGTAAGCACTCAGATACGATTGATTAGCTAGATCTTTAATTTGCCTCTTGGCTTTTCTCATTAGTTCTCTCATTTTATACATGTTTGGCTCCTCTATCAGAGCCTTTTATGTGTTGTCCCTGAAATGACAGATGTTAACCTGAGTAATGCTGCTATAAAAGGACCACAGCCACCCCTGCTCATCCAAACCGGGGAAAAAAGCTGGGCTGATGCACTGACACCCTGGAAATATGGGTCTGATGATCTATATTTCTGGTGCTTGGGCAGGTTTAGTCATTGTGTGAAATCCAATTTGTTTTCCAATGAGCATTTTCCTCCAGCGCAGCCTTTGGCTAGTGAGCTCATTGCCAGCAGCACACAGAACTCAAGCCCAGATCTTAGTTGCTGTTTGCTATATGACAATCATGAACGTCAAGAAGGGCAAAAAGCACTAAAATAGAGAACAGAATTCAGACATATGCGTGCTTATTGTGGCTATTTTTTTTTTTCTAGACCATATTGAATGCTTACTTTGAAGTATATTTTGGTCACTTTGAAATGCAGGTCCGGGAGCTCTCTACATTTGGCAGCGAATCTTTCTGAGTGTGTTGTATGCTCAGCCCATCAACAGAAACTTAAGGGCCCCCAGGAAGTGAGTGTAAAGGAGGGAAAAACTGTTCTTTAATAGTCGGGGTGAGGCTGACTATCCAGAACAAGGTTGATTGCTTATTGAACAGTGACATCTGGACACAAGATTCATGGGTTGACTATCTTCACTTCTCAAGTGAAATAATGTCATGAAGGACAATTTGAGGCACTAAACTCTGTAATAATAATAATAATTGTGGTATTTGTTAAATGCTATGTGTCAAGCACTGGGGTGGATACAAGTTAATTGGGTTGGACACAGTCTCTGTCCCTCATGGGACTCAGTCTTAATCACCATTTTACAGATGAGGTAATGGAGGCTCAGAAGTGAAACGACTTGCCCAATGTCCCAGGGCAGACAAGTGGCAGAGCCAGGATTAGAACCCACGTCCTTCTGACTCCCAGGCTTGGGTTCAATCCACTAAGCCATGCTGCTGCCTGTGGGCAGGGATCACATTTACCAACACTGTCATATTGTACTCTAACAAGGGCTTAGTACAGTGCTCTGTATAGGTAAGCATTCAATAAGTACCGTTGATCTCAAGCACTTAGTACATTGCTCTGTATATAGTAAGTACTCAATATTTTTGATCTCAGGCACTTAATACAGTACTCTGCACACAGAATGCACTCAAATACCATTAGTTAAACTAAGATTTTATCTTAGTGATGTCACTAGGGCAAGGGGTAACTGACCCATAAAAGCCCAGTACTATGGGAGAGCTCACCAGGTGAGAATCAAAAACAGTCTGGCCTGGTGGATAGAGCATGGGCTTGAGTCAGAAGGACCTGCGTTCTAATTCTGGCTCCATAACATGTCTGCTGTGTGACCTTGGACAAGTCACTTCACATCTCTGTGCCTCAGTTGCCTCATCTGTAAAATGGAGATTAAGATTGTGAGTCCTATGTGGGACAGTAAACCCACTGTTGGGTAGGGACTGTCTCTATATGTTGCCAACTTGTACTTCCCAAGTGCTTAGTACAGTGCTCTGCACACAGTAAGCGCTCAATAAATATTATTGACAGGGACTGTGTCTATCCTGATTACCTAGTATCTACCCCAGCACTTATAGTGCCTGGCACATAGTAAGTGATTAACAAATACCATTATTTTTTTAAAAAAGATGCTAATCTTGGCTCTGCCACTTGTTTTCTGGGTGATCTTGAGCAAATCACTTAATAATAATAGTAATAATAATAGTGGTATTTGTTAAGCGCTTACTATATGCAAAGCACTGTTCTAAGTGCTGGGGGGGATACAAGGTGATCAGGTTGTTCCACTTGGGGCTCAGTCTTAATCCCCATTTTACAGGTGAGGTAACTGAAGTACAGAGAAGTTACGTGGCTTGCCCAAGGTGTCACACTGATAAGTGGCAGACCTGGGATTCGAACCCATGACCTCTGACTCTTTCCGGCACTCTTTCCACTGAGCCACTCTGCTCCCCCTAATAATAACTGTGGTATTTATCTACTCAAGTGCTTTGTACATTGCCTTGCACATAGTAACTGTTTAATACAATGCTGTTTAAGAAGGAGGAAAAAAAGGATGGAGGTGGCGGTAAGAAAAGGTGCCTTTGGCATGTGCCTTCCATAGCATCCTTGATAAAATAATCATAGATAGTTTCAAAGGCCAAGGCTGATTTTGTCATTTTTACATGGAAAATAACTGAAGCAATGCTGCCCTTCTAGATTCTATTTTAGGGAAACTAGTATTTCAAAGCATTTGAAAGCAGCATTCTTCACTCGTCTTTTAAAAGGAGAGGAACATTGTCTTGGGGAGCTCAGATACCTCTTCCTTCCCTCCTCTCTCCACCCACAGCAGTGGAGAAAGAGTGTGCTTAATGGACCGATTAAAATAGTACTGTATACCAGAGGGCCTTCAGCCCCCTGAGAAAGGGTGAATAATTTTCCCGTTGAATTCTTATCTGTTTACTCAACAACTTGAATGCTTAAAAGGTTGTGTTCTGCTTACTCTGTTTTCAGCTCCTTAAGAAAAGGTTTAGCCCCAATCGGCTTATTTTATTTCCTCTCTAAATCATATCTAGTCACCGCTTCTTACAAAGGGAAAGAAATATTGGCTGCAAATACTTATCGTAGAGAAGGTTTTCCTTTTTTTTTTTGGTATGAAACTATCAGCTTGGAGAAGTGTGTGTCTGCTTGCACAGGGTGCTGTTCTGAGGAGCTAGTGGGGGCTGCCTGGAAGTTTCTCTAAGTAGGAATTTTTAGAATTAATGATTTTTAAAAAGGGTAATTGGCTAATTAAAACCAGATAAGAACTGCCGGAAGACCAATAAGAAATCAATTCATATAAACCTTTCATGGGCTCTTGATTTGCCTGTGCTTCAGGATTTTTTTTTTCCTCGTGGATTCAGGATTTTCAGTGTCTGTAGCTGCTCTTTTCATCTGAAGAGGGATGACTACTACTCAGAGGACCTGAGTTCTAATCTCACTACTGTGTGTCCTTGAGCAAGTCACTCAACTTCTCTTTGCCTCAGTTCCCTCATTTGAAATACCTGTTCTGCCTTCTCATTTAGACAGTGAGGCTTACGTGGGCCTTGATTATCTGGTATCTATCCCTGTGCTTATTACAGTACCTGGAATATAGTAAGCACTTAACTAATACCACAGTTTTAGTAGGCGCATTTCCAGGCCCCAAATGGGGCTCACAATCTAAGAGGTATTGAATCCTCAACTCAGAGAGCTTGGGGTGGATGCAAATAAATCGGGTTGGATCCAATCCCTGTCCCATGTGGGGCTCACAGTCTCAATTCCCATTTTACAGATGAGGGAACTGAGGCCCAGTAAAGCGACTTGCCTCAGGTCACAAAGCAGACAAGTGATAGAGCCAGGTTTAGAACCCATGACCTTCTGACTCCGAGCCCCATGCTCTATTCACTACGCCATGCTGCTGCACAACAAAGATTATTGCTGGGTTAATTTAGTACTGTGCGGAGGTGTTTGTCACTGGATATTGAATTTTGGAAAAGTCCTGTAAGAAAAAGAAGCCTTTTTCCAAAGAACCGTTTCCTACACATTAGAGCCACCCACCTAAAGCTAGGGAGCTATTAAGCAAAGGAAGTTGAAACTGCTTTTTAAGTATGTATTTGCTGTGACATCATTAGACACAGAGATAAAAACAAGTGAACGTTCACCCCGATTTGACTGCTGCAGAATTCAGAAGCTCACGGATGTGACTCTTGAAGGGGACAGATGTCAATCACCACTCATTTCATTAGCTTTAATCTGATGATTGGTAATGCTTTATCCTCAAGCGGCTTTTTTTTCTTGAGGTCATGTTTTTTGCTATTGAACTGTTAGGTGGTGGGGAAAGAAGGTGAGAGAATGTTTTATGTGAACATTTTTCTCCACCTTCTCTTATTGCAGACAAATCCCCAGTCTATATCAATTTTGATATTTTTTTTCCTCTTCCTTTAAGGAAATTATGCCTCCTGGTTTAAATTATTCCCCTCCCTCTTGACATACACACATGGCAACTTGAACATGCTTGCACAAACATACACACGCCCAGATCTGTCCCAACTCCTATTTGCTTGTACATGCCCAGGCCTGCTTTTCTGGGCTCACATGTCTATTAGTACATACATGGACATGCTCTCACAGGCAGACTTGGGGATACACACACCTGTCTGATCTGGCTGGGTCAGGCCACAGATTCCTTGGCATCACAGTGGAGCCAAGAGAAGGGACAAAGGAGAGGGCAAAGGAGGAGGAAGGCCAAGAGACCTTCCTGACTAAGCCCTCCTTTCCTCTTCTCCCACTTCTGCATCTCCCTGACTTGCTCCCTTTATTCACCTCACTCCTAGCTCCATAACACTTATGTACGCATCTGTAATTTATTTATATTAATGTCTCTCTCCCCCTCCAAACTGTAAGCTGGTTGTGGGCAGGGAGTGTGTGTTATGTTTTTGTATTGTATTCTCTCAAGCGCTTAGTACAGTGCTCTGCACACAATAATCCCACAATAAATACAATTGACTGACGGGAAGAGGAGCCACTGCCACAGCCTCTCCTGTTGGACAAGGATCAGCATGGTGGTGAGGAGGGAGCCCTGGGATCCACAGGGCCAGAGCTCAGGAGCCTTGGGACCAGCTGGGAGAGGATGGGCAGAACCAATTCCTGGATAAAGAGTCCCAGCATGGAGAATGCAGGAGTCTGGAAGACTTCTGTGGAACTTATAATAAAGGGGCAGGAGTATGTTTATGATGAACAGCTTGGGCAAGAACTAAGTAGAGGCAGGATAGCCCCTTGTTGAACGTGGTAAGGGGTCACCTGCTGATGGCCTCATTTTGGTTGGATTTATGAGGTACTGTCCTTGCCGTTCTTGTTTTGCTACAAGCGGTTTTGAAATTTCATCATTGTTTTCACTGAGCCAGTCTCAGAAGTGGTCACCTTGCCACATCCATAGGCTGGAAGTAGCTCTGCAAAGTGCCTGCTTACCTTTTCCATAACTGGGGCTCCTTGCGCCAGTTGTCAGGACTGCTGTGTGCTGTTGGGAGGCCTGTTGTGGTGATTATAATAATGAGGTATTTAAGGGCTAACTGTGTGCCAGGCACTGTACTAAGTGCTGGGGTGGATACAAGCAAATCGAGTTGAACACAGTCTCTGTCCCAGGTGGAACCCACATTCCCAATCCCCATTTTACAGATGAGGTAATCAGTCATATTTATTGAGCACTTACTGTGTGCAGAACACTGTACTAAGCACTTGGGAAGTACAAGTTGGCAACATATAGAGACAGTCCCTACCCAACAGTGGGCTCACAGTCTAGAACGGGGAGACAGAGAACAAAACCAAACATTAACAAAATAAAATACAATAGATATGTATAAGTAAAATAAATAAATAGAGTAATAAATATGTACAAACATATATACAGGTGCTGTGGGGAAGGGAAGGAGGTAAGACAGGGGGGATGGAGAGGGGAACAAGGGGGAGAGGAAGGAGGGGCTCAGTCTGGGAAGGCCTCCTGGAGGAGGTGAGCTCTCAGTAGGGCCTTGAAGAGAGGAAGAGAGCGAGCTTGGCGGATGTGCAGAGGGAGGGCATTCCAGGCCAGGGGGATGATGTGGGCCGGGGGTCGACGGCGGGACAGGCGAGAACGGGGCACGTTGAGGAGGTTAGCGGCAGAGGAGCGGAGGGTGCGGGTTGGGCTGGAGAAGGAGAGAAGGGAGGTGAGGTAGGAGGGGGCGAGGGGATGGACAGCCTTGAAGCCCAGGGTGAGGAGTTTCTGCCTGATGCGCAGATTGATTGGTAGCCACTGGAGATTTTTGAGGAGGGGAGTAACATGCCCAGAGTGTTTCTGGACAAAGACAATGTGGGCAGCGGCGTGAAGTATGGATTGAAGTGGGGAGAGACACGAGGATGGGAGATCAGAGAGGAGGCTGATGCAGTAGTCCAGACGGGATAGGATGAGAGCTTGAACGAGCAGGGTAGCTGTTTGGATGGAGAGGAAAGGGTGAATCTTGGCAATGTTGTGGAGCTGCGACCCGCAGGTTTTGGTGATGGCTTGGATGTGAGGGGTGCATGAGAGAACGGAGTCGAGGATGACACCAAGGTTGCGGGCTTGTGAGACGGGAAGGATGGTAGTGCCATCAACAGTGATGGGAAAGTCAGGGAGAGGGCAGGGTTTGGGAGGGAAGATAAGGTAACTGAGGTACAGGGAAGTGATTTGGCCAAGGTCACACAGCAGACAAGTGATGGAGCTGGGATTAGAACCCATTACCTTCTAACTCCCAGGCCTGTTTTCTATCCTCTGTACCATGCTGCTTATTCTCTTGGATGTTTTAACTTTTTTTTTAACGGTATCTTAAGTGCATACTATGTGCCAGGTACTAGACTGTAAGCTTGTTGTAGGCAAGTAATGTCTCTGTTTATTGTTGCATTCTCCCAAGCACTTAGCACAGTGCTTTGCACACAATAAGTGCTCAATAAATATGATATATGAATGACTCTACACTTGTGTAAATATAAGATAATCAGGTTGGACATAGTCCATATCCCACATGGGGCTCACAGTCTCAATCCCCATTTAACAGATGAGGTAACTGAGGCACAGAGAAGTGAAGTAACTTGTCCAAGGTCGCACAGCACATGTATGGCAAATCTGGGATTAAAACCCAGATCTTTCTGACTCCTAGGCCCTTGATCTAGCCACCAAGGTGCTCTGCTTCTCTGTTGGCCATTGAGTCATCTTAATTGGCTTCATCTCACTGGTTTTATTGCCGAACAAGTGTGGAACACATCAGGTGGTCATTCCAGTACTCTATACTTCACATGACTGCAGTGACCCATACATCTTTGTCTCATTGCCAGATATTGATCTACTCTGTGAGATGCTGTTAGGTCCCAAGTGCAATGGTAATACCTTTTTTTCTTACTGAGGAGGTGCAAGCAATCTATGACAGCCTGGAGGAAATCACTTCCTGAAGAATTTGTTTGCTCCTTGACTTTTCTGCACTTGCAGATTGACCAGATATGTCCTGCCTTGCTCTGTCCTCTCCGCTCCCAGATTCCATCCACAAGACAGGAGAGCAAAATCAATAGCGACAGAAATAGCATTTGAAGAGTTAATGGTTATTAGACTCAGAAGCCTTTATTTCATTAGATCAAAATCAGGATGACTGAGCTGCAAGTCACAGAGCTTGGTCCAAGGTTTCAAACCACCCTTTATTCCCTGAGAGCCAAAGATAAGAAAAAAAATGTGGGATAAGAAGCTCCAGCTGTGACCCTGATGAGAGTTCTCTGTCGGCTTGTACGATCACGGCTGAGCTAGATTCCCAAATACAATAATGACCAAAGTTGGGATTTAATCAGTACCATAAATGGAAAGTTATTACAGAAAGTGCCAGAGTTGAGGTTTACAAGGTAATATTTTATGCCTCTGAGGTTCAGAAGTGCAAGTGCCAAGTTGGTGATCCGATTTATGGAAATCGGGCACCAGGTTTGATGTTTTCTTTGGTTTTTAAGCATTTACTTTGTGTCAAGTACTGTTCTGAGCACTGAGGTAAATAAAGGTTTATCAGATTGAACACAGTCCCTGCTCCAAAATGGGCTCACAGTCTAAATTGGAGGGAGGAGGATTTAATCCCCTTTTTACAAATGAGGTAATAGGCACAGAGAATAATAATAATGTTAGCATTTAAGTGCTTACCATGTGAAAAGCACTGTTCTAAGCGCTGGGGGGATACAAGGTGATCAGGTTGTGTAACGTGGGGCTCACAGTTTTAGTCCCCATTTTACAGATGAGGGAACTGAGGCCCAGAGAAGTCAAGTGACTTGCCCAAAGTCACACAGCTGACAATTGGCAGAGCCAGGATTTTAATCCATGACCTCCGACTCCAAAGCCCGGGCTCCTTCCACTGAGCCACGCTGCTTCTCATAGTCACAGAGCAAGCAATTGACAGAGTAGGATTAGAACTCGGGTCTTCCAACTCACAGGCCTGTGCTCTTCCCACTAGGCCATGATGTTGCCTGAAAGTTTTGTTTGGAGAAATGACTGGAGAAAGGGGTTTAGTCTAAGAATCACCCTTAGGTTCCCTCTTATCCCTAGTATAGATTAAATGGAAGGAAATTCTTTAACATATAGAACTACTTCTGGCTGGGCCGGTGGAGAGTGGGCAGGCATAGTATGCCACAGGAAGCTCCAACTGATGGATTTTTTTTTAGCTTCTGTCAGAGATGAACTGAATCCTCTCCCTGGGCCTGTGAGGAGGGCTTTCCCACTATTGGCAGAGGTGCTGGACTCTTCCCAGAATGTTCCAGGAACATTTTTTTAAATGATATTAGGTGATTAAATGAGTACTAAATGCTAGGATAGATACAGACTAATAAGGTTGGAAACAGTCTGTGTCCTACATGGGGCTCACAGTCTAAATCCCCAGTTTAAAGATGAAGTAACTGAGGCACAGAGAAGTTGTGACTTACTCAAGGTCACATAGCACACAGGTTGCAGAGCTGGATTTAGAACCCAGGTCCTTCTGAGTCCCGGGCCTGTGCTCTATCTATTGGGTCACACTGTTTCTTGAGCTTCTGGGGATGTGCGCACCTGTTCCCTTCCCAGCTTGTCAGGCCCGGGACTTTGCTATCCAACAGTACAGTAAAGTTAGGAACATTTGCACATTTCCTGAGCATTCTCTCAATTCCCAAGCGCTTAGTACAGTGCTTTGCACACAGGAAGCTCTCAATAAATACTACTGAATGAATTCCATCATCTGGGGTCATTTAATGAAGATGAGGGCTAACACTGGTCTGAGGACCAAGTCATGTAGTATGTATGTAGCCGGGTTATCTTTTTGCAGATGTCCAGTTTTAGCTAGTGATAATGGTGGTATGTAAGAGCTATGGTATGTACAAGAAAATTGGATTGGACATGGTCCCTATCCCACATGGGGCTCACAATCTTAATCCCCATTTTACAGATGAGGGAACTGAGACACAGAGAAGTGAAGTGAAGTGCCCAAGATCGTACAACAGACAAGTGGCCGAGCTGGGATTAGAACCCAGGCCTTTCTTCATTCAATCGTATTTATTGAACACTTACTGTATGCAGAGCACTGTATTAGGTGCTTGGGAGAGTACAATACAACAATAGACACATTCCCTGCCCACAACGAGCTTACAGTCTGGGGGAGGGTTAGAAATACATTAATATAAATAGATAAATTGCAGCGTGGCTCAATGGAAAGATCCCAGGCTTGGGAGTCAGAGGCCATGGGTTCAAATCCCGGCTCCGCCAATTGCCAGCTGTGTGACTTTGGGCAAGTCACTTAAATTCTCTGTGCCTCAGTTACCTCATTAGTAAAATGGGGATTGACTGTGAGCCCCCCCGTGGGACAATCTGATCACCTTGTAGCCTCCCCAGCACTTAGAACAGGGCTTTGCACATAGAAAGCGCATAACAAGTGCCATTATTATAATTATTATTACCCCAGTACCTAGGGAAGTAGTGTGGCCTAGTGGAAAGGGCCTCAGTCATCAGACTTTGTTGGGCTCTGAGCTTTACCAGCGCTTAGAACAGTGATTCGCACATAGTAAGTGCTTAATAAATGCCATCATTATTATTATAAGTGCTGTGGAAGAACAAAGAGAGCAAGTCAGGGTGAAAAAGAAGGGAGTGGGAGAAGGAGAAAGGGGAGTTTGGGAAGTCCTCTTGGAGGAGATATGCCTTCCATAGAAGGGGAGAGTAATTGTAGGATTTGAGGAGGAGGAGGGGGTTCCAGGCTAGAACCCCCAGGCAGGATGTGGGTGAGGGGTTGGCAGTGAGATAGAGGAGACTGAGGCACAGTTAGTAGGTTAGCATTAGAGGAGTAAAGTGTGTGGGCTCGTTTGTAGTAAGAGAGGAACGAGGTGAGTTAGGAGGGGACAAGGTAATTGAGTGCTTTATAGCCAAACATCTGATTCCCAGGCCATGGTCTATCAACTACCGAGAGCTCACCTTCTCCAGGAGGCCTTCCCAGACTGAGCCCCCTCCTTCCTCTCCCCCCCCCGCCCTACCTCCTTCCCCTCCCCACAGCACCTTTATATATGTTTGGACAGATTTATTACTCTATTTTACTTGTACATATTTACTATTCTATTTATTTTATTTTGTTAACATGTTTTGTTTTGTTGTCTGTCTCCCCCTTCTAGACTGTGAGCCTGTTGTTGGGTAGGGACTGTCTCTATATGTTGCCAACTTGTACTTCCCAAGCACTTAGTACAGTGCTCTGCACACAGTAAGCGCTCAATAAATACAATTGAATGGATGAATGAACTAGGCCATGCTGCTTCTCTAAAGTTGACCTTTGTAGGAATGACATTCAGTAGTATCATCGTTATTATTTTAATTGTGATATGAAGTATTTACTATGTATCAAGCACTCTTCTAAGTGCTGAAGTGGATACAAGTTAATCAGGTCATCATGGGCAAGGAACTCTCCCAAGCACTTAAGATGGTACTCTGCACATGGTAAGTGCTCAAATACCATTGATGATGATGAAGGCAGGACGAAGCCCAACAGAGCTATGCTCTTTGGGTGCTCAGTAAATACGAGATGACAGGATATGCCACATATGTAAAAAAAAAAAAAAAAAATGGCTGTGACTGTACTTTGGAACAGCCAGAAGCCATTCCCGGGTGATTGTGATAAACGGATACTGGGAAGCTGTTCAACACTAGGTATTTTTTATTCAGGGTACAGAATCAGTGGGCTTAAGGTTCATCATCCTTTGGTAATAAATAAAATTATGTGGAAGGTCGTGATCGTTCATTTAAACAACCATAGACATGACCCTTTGTAAAATCACAGCTCCTCCAAAAGGCCTTCCCTAATGAAGTCCTCATGTCCTGTACTCCCAAATCAATTGGATTTTCAATTGGATTTGTATCCTTTACCACCTTCAACCCAGCAGCACTTTTGAGAAGCTGCATTCATTCATTCAATCTTATTTATTTTTTTAGACTGTGAGCCCACTGTTGGGTAGGGACTGTCTCTATATGTTGCCAACTTGTACTTCCCAAGCACTTAGTACAGTGCTCTGCACACAGTAAGCGCTCAATAAATACAATTGATTTTATTGAGAGCTTACTGTGTGCAGAGCACTGTTCTTAGCGTTTGCAAAGTACAATACAGCAATAGAGACAATCCCTTCCCACAATAGGCTCACAGTCTAGGGGGTGGGGGGCAGCATGATATAATGGGTAGAGCGAGGGCCTGGGACTCAGAAGGACATGGGTTTTAATCCTGTCTCTGCTACTTGCCTGTTATGTGACCTTGGGAAAGTCACTTCACTCTCTCTGCCTCAGTTATTTGTGAAATAGGGATTGAGACTGTGAGCCTCACGTGGGCTAGGGACTGTGTCCAACCCGATTTGCTTGTTCTGCCCCAGGGCTTAGTACAGTGCCCGGCCCATAGTAAATACTATATACTCTCTTAAATACCTTTTTTTTAATGTTCAGATCTGTAATTTATTTTAATGTCCATTTCCCCCCTCTAGACCGTAAGCTTGTAGGTCGGGAACAATGTGTTTACCATTTATCCATTCATTCAATCGTATTTATTGAGCACTTACTGTGTGCAGAGCACTGTACTAAGCACTTGGGAAGTACAAATTGGCAACATATAGAGATGGTCCCTACCCAACAACGGGCTCACAGTCTAGAAGACAGGCTCATTGTACTGCCCCAAGCATGTAATACGATTCTGAATGCACAGTAAGCTCTTAATAAATACCATTGATTTAATTTTTTTTTTTTTTTTGGATTGATTGCTCCAGTTTTTCCTCTCTCAGCCTTGAGGTTTCTGATCTTTAGCTGTAAGATCTTGGCTAACTGGTCCTTGCTTCTCCTGAGTGTGGTACATGCTTTCATCTTCTGCCTGTGAGAACTCACCTTGCCTTCGACTTAATTGCCATTTGCAGGCGTAATGCTCCTTGGGACCGATTAGATGGCTGACTGTGAAGCCGATCCCATTAAGGAAGGGTCTGCCTTTCAGAAACTGCCGGTGCCCCATTCCTCAAATCATCCAGCAGTTTCACCATCTCCTCAGGGCGATGTTTCAGAGTGGAGGTACATGAAAGTGCTTCAGTGATCTGGTCTGCCTGGCAAAATTGCCATATTTCTCCTTATTAGCGCTGAATGTGTGGGTTCAGCTCCTCTGGATTCTTGACAGATCCAATCGCCGGCCTGGCAGGAAGGTTTTTTTAGGTGGCATTTAAGCCAGTGAGGGGAAAAAGGTTGCTGCTGCCAAGAAGACAGATTGCTAGAATTACACCTGAATCATTCTCTACCCGCTGTAGGTTGTTTTGCATTCTTTAATTTCCCTTTGCTGCTTTTTGTCACTTGTCACTTCCTTATGAGAAGCATCGTGGCCTAGTGGATATACCACAGGCCTGGGAGTCAGAAGTATTTGGGTTCGAATCTCCACTCCTCTGTCACTCGTCTGCTGTATGACCTTGGGTAAGTCACTTCACTTCTCTGGGCCTCAGTTTCCTCATCTATAAAATGGGGTTTAAGACTGTGGGACAGGGACTGTGTCCAAACTGATTTGCTTGTACCCATCCCAGTGCTTAATACAGTTCCTGGAACTAAGAGCTTAACACATCACTATAATAATAATAATAATATGAGATATCAGGGCGCTGACCCATTCACAGCTGCTGAGCCACTGAGAACTTTCTCACCAGAAGGTAAGAAGGTGGTGATCTCCATTTGTAACGTAAGGATTTAGAGGAGTAGTATTTCCTAAGTGCAGAGCACAATTTTGTGCATGTAGTACACTCACAGTAAATCATAGTGATGGTTTTCATACACCAAATACACAATTAGTACTTTGTCTCTTCTAATATGCTTTTGAAAATCTCTTTTTTATGTTTAGCAGCTTGCTTCGTGCCTATTGATGAATCGTAAATGTTGTCTCTGCTGAAGGTGCTCTTTTCCCCCTAGCCTGAAAAGTGGTCCTGTTATTAACCCCTTCTACACTGATTACCTATTTAACCTGTTCCCTGGAGAACACTAACAATGACTACTTGCAGCTCTGCCATTATCAGCCTTATCTCTGAAGCTCACAGAGGTTTTGCTAAAATTGAATCTCCTATTTCTTATCACCCTTATGCCGACATGATCTGCCTGTAACTCTTGGCATTACTGCATGATGTGCATTTTCATGGAATTTCCTTCTGACCACCTCTGGTTTGGTTCTAATTTGGCTCAGTGGGGTATATTGCTGTAGTAAAAGAAAAAGGCAGAATGTATAGGTTATATTTTCATTTTATTTAAATATGGTCACATTATTAAACCCTCTTTTCCCCAATTCTCCCTCCTTTCTGCAGCATCTATGAACTTGGATCTGTTCCCCTTTAGCCTGAGTCAGAAGGACCTGGTTTCTAATCCCGGTTCCATCACTTGCGGGCTGTGTGATCTTGGGCAAGCCACTTAAATTATCTGTGCCTCAGTTCCCTCATCTGTAAAATGGAGGTTGACTGTGAGCCCGACTGTGGGACAGGGACTGTATCCAACCTGATTTGCTTGTACCTATCACGGCTTTATCATAGTGCATCTACCCCAGCTCTCAGAACAGTGCCTAGCACATAGTAAGTGCTTAACAAATAGCATTATTACTATTATTATTAGCCCACTCTGTCTCATAGCACTTATGTACATATCTGTAATTTATATTAATGTCTGTCTCCCCATCTAGAGTGTGAGCTAATTGCGGGCAGGGAATATGTCTTGTACTGTCCCAAAAAGTACAGTGTTCTGCACACAATAAGTGCTCAATAAATACTTTTGAGTAACTTTATCATGTCACCTGGAAATAAGATGGCATACTTAATGGGCTGGACATTACAACAGAGTATGTTATTGGGGATAAAGGTATGAAGAACGTATTCTCCTCTGAGATAGTAAGCTCCTCGAGGAAAAGGATTATATCTACTAATTCCATTGAATGATATTCAAATGCTTTTGATTCATATGGTGAAGAACCTTGCCATGCATGTACAATCAATCAATCAATCGTATTTATTGAGTGCTTACTGTGTGCAGAGCACTGTACTAAGCGCTTGGGAAGTACAAGTTGGCAACTTATAGAGACAATCCCTACCCAACAGTGGGCTCACAGTCTAAAAGGGGGAGACAGAGAACAAAACCAAACATACTAAGAAAATAAAAATAAATAGAATAGATATGGACAAGTAAAATAAATTAATAAATGCATGGAGTAATAAATATGTACAAACATATATACATATATACAGGTGCTGTGGGGAAGGGAAGGAGGTAAGATGGGGGATGGAGAGGGGGATGAGCATCCCCCTCTCCAAAGAGCTGCAGGAAGAACTGGTGGCTGGGGAAGTTGGACACAGTCCCTGTCCCGCATAAACCTCCCAGTCTCAATCCCCTTTTTACAGATGAGGTAACTGAGGCACAGAGAAGTTAAGTTGAGAAGCAGTGTGGCTCAGTGGAAAGAGCACGGGCTTGGGAGTCAGAGGTCATGGGTTCGAATCCCGACTCCACCACATGTCCGCTGTGTGACCTTGGGCAAGTCACTTAACTTCTCTGAGCCTGTTACCTCATCTGTAAAATGGGGATTAAGACTGTGAGCCCCACGTAGGACAACCTGATCACCTTGCATATTTTGTTAATATGTTTGGTTTTGTTCTCTGTCTCCCCCTTCTAGACTGTGAGCCCACTGTTGGGTAGGGACCGTCTCTATATGTTGTCAACTTGTACATCCCAAGCGCTTAGTACAGTGCTCTGCACAAAGTAAGCGCTCAGTACGATTGATTTCATCCCCCCCAGCGCTGAGATCAGTGCTTTGCACATAGTAAGTGCTTGGCTCAGTGGAAAGAGCACGGGCTTTAGAGTCAGAGGTCATGAATTCAAACCCTGGCTTTGCCAATTGTCAGCTGTGTGACTTTGGGCTAGTCACTTCACTTCTCTGGGCCTCAGTTCCCTCATCTGTAAAACGGGGATTAAGACTGTGAGCCCCCTGGGGGACAACCTGATCACCTTGTAACCTCCCCGGCGCTTAGAGCAGTGCTTTGTACATAGTAAGCGCTTAATAAATGCCATCATTATTATTAAGTGGGTTGCCTAAGGTCACACAGCCGATAAGTGGCAGAGCTGGAATTAGAACTCAGGTTGATCTGACTTCCAGTCCCGTGCTCTATCCATCAGGCCAAATCCCGCTTGTCTAGGGCATGTGTATACCCTTACTTGCACATATCTATTCTATTTTATTTTGTAGTATGTTTGGTTTTGTCTCCCCCTTTTAGACTGTGAGCCCACTGTTGGGTAGGGACTGTCTCTATATGTTGCCAATTTGTACTTCCCAAGCGCTTGGTACAGTGCTCTGCACACAGTAAGCGCTCAATAAATACGATTGATGATGATGTGTATGTCAGACCACCACTCTTCCCACTTCCAAAGGCTTATTAAGGTCACATCTCCTCCAAGAGGCCATTCCCAGTTAAGCTCTCTTTTCCCCAACTCCTTCTCCCTTCTGTGTCATCTACATACTTGGATCCGTGGCCTTTGGGCATTTGGTATTCACCCCACACCACTTACATACAGGTCTGTAAATTAGACATTATAGTAATGTCTATCTCCCCCTATAGACTGTAAGCACATTGTGGGCAGGGAGTGTGACTCAGTGGAAAAAGCACAGGCTTTGGAGTCAGAGGTCATGGGTTCAAATCCTGACTCCACCAATTATCATCTGTGTGACTTTGGGCAAGTCACTTCACTTCTCTGGCCCTCAGTTACCTCATCTATAAAATGGGGATTAAGACTGTGAGCCCCCCATGGGACATCCTGATCACCTTGTAACCTCCCCAGTGCTTAGAATAGTGCTTTGCACATAGTAAGTGCTTAATAAATGCCATTATTATTATTATATAGTACTCTCCTTAGTGCTTAGTAGAGTAGTCTGCACACAATAATTACTCAAATACCATTAATAATGGCATTTATTAAGCACTTACTATGTGCAAAGCACTGTTCTAAGCGCTGGGGAGGTTACAGGGTGATCAGGTTGTCCCACGTGGGGCTCACAGTCTTAATCCCCATTTTACAGATGAGGTAACTGAGGCGCAGAGAAGTTAAGTGACTTGCCCAAAGTCACACAGCTGACAATTGGCGGAACCATTAATGTTTGAGCAGCTGCAGTTGTCATAAGCACATTTAAGACAACCATTTGGGTTATTCGGTCACAATTAATATGATTCTATCACCTAAACAGTAAGAGTGGCTGCAATTAAATCTTAGTTGGTGAGCCAGAACTTCCCAGTAGTTCCTAGAAGGATTACCATTTTCCCTTTTGTGAAGTGCTTCAACTGGTTATATAACATGATTCTGAGAGAGGGAGGGAGGAAGAAGTGTTTGTGGCTGAGTTTTATATAAGTATGATATAAAAAGAGATGTAGGCTAGCATTATTGCAAATAACAGAATTCTGTTTCTGTCAATGTGCGTGTTTTATTGCTTACTTCTGACTGGTTCATGTTTTGCTGGGCCCTCTCCCTCTAGATTAAACAATGAGAGAACTATTAAAGGGAATCAAAAACTGAGTGGGATTTCTCAGAACGCATTTTTTTTGTTTTTCTTGGAATTGGCCTCTGATACTAATCTTCTCACCGTACCTCAATCTCCACTATCTTGCCGCCGGCCCCTCTCCTGGAATGCCCTCCCACCTTAAATTCGAAAGACAATTACTTTCACCCGTTCAAAAGCCTTATTGAAGGCACAGCTTCTCCAAGAGGCCTCCCTGGCTAAGCCCCCCTTTCCTCTTCTCCCACCCACTTCTGCGTTCCCTTGACTTGCTCTCTTTATTCATCCCCTCTCCCAACCACACAGCACTTATGTACATATCTGTAATTTATATTAATGTCTGTCTCCCCCTCTATTCTGTAAGCTCATTGTGGGCAGGGAATACCTGTTTGTTGTGGTATTCTACTCTCCCAAGCACCTGGTATACAGTGTTGTGCACACAGTAAAGCACTCAATAAATGTGATTGGATGAATAAAGTCACAGGCTTGTGATAGCTTGGTTTTCATTCACAACTAGACTGCTTATCCCCAAGTAGATTTCCAGATGGATCTGCATGCACGGGAAGTAACTAGCACACGTGTGTGTGTGTGTGTGTGTGTGTGTGTGTGTGTGTGTGTTCATTCCCTGGGGATTCAAAGGGTTAAGGGCAGTCTACTTCTAGCTTTGTTCTCCTGTACCTGTCACTCTACTTTGTTTCATCAAAATCTGATATTTCTCAAGGTTGTTTGGTGTATGTAGGTTTCATAGCATTACAGTTTTTTTTAAAAAATCTGGTATTTAAATACTATGTGTCAGTTACTGTAATAAGCACTGGGGTTGATACAAACTAATCAGTTTGGACTGTAAGCTTGTTATGGGCAAGGAAAGTGTCCACTAATTCTAATATAATAATAATTTTGGTATTTAAGCGCTTACTATGTGTGAAGCACTGTTCTAAGCACTGGAGAGGATACAAGGTGATCAGGTTGTCCCATGTGGGGCTCACAATCTTAATCCCCATTTTACAGATGAGTTCACTGAGGCCCAGAGCAGTTGTGACTTGCCCAAAGTCACACAGCTGACAAGTGGTGGAGCTGGGATTTGAACCCATGACCTCTGACTCCAAAGCCTGGGCCCTTTCCAATGAGCCATGCTACTTCCCCAAGCTCTTAGTGGAGTGATCAGCACTGCTCAACAAATAGGTTGACCAGTCCATGTCCCACATTGGGCTCACTCTTTTTATCTCCGCAGTATGGCTTAGTGGATGGAGCATGGGCTGGGAGTCAGAGGGTCATGGGTTCTAATTCCGGCTCTGCCTCATCTGCTGTGTGACGTTGGGCAAGTCACTTCATTTCTCCGGGCCTTAGTTACCTCATCTGTAAAATGGGGATTAAGAATGTCAGCCCTATGTGGGACAGGGACTGTATCCAACATAACTTGAATCTACCCCAGTGCTTAGAACAGTGCTTGGAGTACAGTAAGTGCTTAACAAGTGCCAGAATAATTACTGGAGAAGCAGTGTGGCATAATGGATAGAGCACGAGTTTGGGAATCAGAAGGTCATGGATTCTAATCCTGGCTCTGTCACTTGTCTGCTGTGTGACCTTAAGCAAGTCATTTCACTTCTCTGTGCCTGTTGCCTCATCTGTAAAATGGGGATTGAAGCTGTGAGCCCCATATGAGACAGGGACTGTGTCCAACCTGATTTGCTTGTATCCACCTTGGTGCTTAGTACAGTGCCTGGCAAATAATAAATGCTTAACAAATACCATAATTATTATTATTATTAGATGAGGGAGCTGAGGCAAAGAGAAGTTAAGTGACTTCCCCGTGTTCACAACAGCAAGCAATTGGCAGAGCTGGGATTAGAGCTCAGGCCTTTCGACTTCCAGGACTGTGTTCTTAGTACAGTGCTCTGCACACAGTAAGCGCTCGATAAATACGATTGATTGATTCTATCCACTAGGTCACGCTGCTTCTCCTTGTAACACTTAGGGTGGGCCAAGTGGATAAAATCTTGTTTGGATTGTTTCTCCACAAGCCTGTGGGCTCTATAAGCAATGATCATTGGTTCTTTGATGGCTGAATCTGCCCATTGGGCTTTTTGAATGTTTTCAGGTGATGCACTGTTCTGCCTTTTAGCTATCCACCGCTTTGGGAAGGAGAGCCCAGTGCTTGCCTCAGTTGTGTTTTGGCTTATGGGGGCCCTGATAGGCATGGCACTGGCACTGGAGATGGAAAATTAGTGGAGTTTAATGGAATAGGGAGATACTTTTGCCTCCTCTTGGGGGTCTACAGAAACTCTGACTTCACTGTGAGCATGGGGCAAGAAGGGCCTGAAAGTTCCAGGACCTGAGTTATAATCTTGACTCTGCCACATGCCCGCTATGTGACCTCAGATGAGTCACATACCTTCTCTGGGCCTCAGTTTCCTCATCTGTAAAATGGGGATTCAGTACCTGTTTTCCCTCCTTTTTAAACTGAGACTTATGCGGGACAAGGATTGTGTCTGACCTGATTATTTTACATCTGCCCTATTCATTCATTCATTCATTCAATCGTATTTATTGAGTGCTTGCTGTGTGCAGAGCACTGTACTAAGCGCTTGGGAAGTACAAGTTGGCCACATATAGAGATGGTCCCTACCCAACAGTGGGCTCACAGTCTAGAAGGGGGAGACAGGCAACAAAACATATTAACAAAATAAAATAAATAGAATAGTAAATATGTACAAGTAAAATAGAGTAATAAATATGTAAAAACATATACAGGTGCTGTGGGGAGGGGAAGGAGGTATGGCGGGGGGATGAGGAGTGTTTGTACAGTGTTTAAATCACAAATGCTATTATCATTATTATTATTATTATTGTTATTATTTATCAAGATGGTGAGGACAGAAGAGGCCAGTAGTGGGGCTGGGATCAACCCACATGCTGAGTATGTGAAGAGGACAAAGGGATTTTCTTGTTGCCATTTAAAGCACAGTTATTTCTCATCTTCAGAGCTTCAGAGCCAAAAAAAAAAAAAAGAAAACCAAGGCAGTTCAGGATTGCTTTATGAAAAACCTTTTGCTGTTCCCTTTCAGAATGGTAATAGGTTATGCCATTTGGAAGAAATGTAAATTTGAAGGAGGGGTTCCCCTTCTTTCCATACTTGCTGTAATCGGTTGCAGTAGTAGAAAGGAGGGGAAGGTATGGGTGAAGGCGGAAGGGAACTGCTGATTAATTTCTAATCTAGGGGATGAGAAAGGATCTTTCTCTTGGGTTTGCTGTGCCTTAATTACACTAAATCCTGCTGGACATTTTTCAATCTAAGCCCCCTGCCAAGGTTGTGAGTAGAAGTAGTATGTATGAAAGACTATATGTAGTGTGTGTATCAATCAATGAGTGATATTTATCAAGCACTTACATGTCCAGAACATTTGCACTAAGCTTTAAGGAGAATACAAATGTGGAAGAAGACACAATCTTTATCCTCAGAATTGGCAATCAAATGGAAAAGTGGAGTGGCCTAGTGGATAACACATGTGCCTGGGAGTCAGGAGGACCTGGGTTCTAAACCTGTCTCTGCCAAGTGTCTGCTGTGTGACCTTGGGCAAGTTCCTTCACTTCTCTGTGCCTGCTAACTATTCTGTAAAATGGGGATTAAGACCGTGAGCCCCACGTGGGACAGGGACTCTGTCCAACCTTAATAACTTTTCCCTGCCCCAGTGCTTATAATAGTGTCTGGCACATAGTATGCACTTAATAAATACCATAAAAAAGCTACAACATAAGCAGAAAAAAGTGGAAATGGACTTATTGTGCTTGTGGGACACAAGAAGTCCTGTGGACTAGATGAAATGAGAGATTGCAGGGATATTGATAGTAGCAAAGTAAATTTGGGGGTTGTCCACACAGAGGTGGTAGCTTAAACCCTGGGAGTCGGGAAACTCCCCAAGGGAGGAGGTGTGAAGTGAGATGGGAGGGGGATCCAGGACACTCTTGAGGGACATCATCAGCAGGAGAAATGAGAGCTGGAAGAGAAGTCAGTGGGGGGAAAACAAATCAAACAGCCAAAGAGGGGGGGAGAGAGAACTGTTTCCATAGGGAAACAGTGTGGCCTAGTGGATAGAACACAGGCCTGGGAGTCTGAAGGACCTGGGTTCTAGTCCTGGCTCCGCTATTTGTCTGCTGTGTGACCTTGGACAAGTCACTTCACTTCTCTGGACCTCAGTTACTTCACCTGTAAAGTTTGGATTAAGACTGTGAGCTCCATGTGGGACATGGACTGTCCAACCTAATTACCTGACTACCCCAGTGCTTAGTACAGTTAATAAATATTTTAAAAAATCTGTGGTTGGAAATGATTTGGATAGAGTAGAGCTCATTATATTTGGTAAGAAGGTGATCTTGGAGAGATTGTAGTGGAAACCACTGTATAGACTCTCCTTTTCTAGACTTGTAAGCCTGTAGAGGGCAGGGAATGTGTCAACAGTGTACTCTCCCAAGCGCTTAGTACAGTGCTCTGCACAAAGTAAGTGCTCAGTAAATACCGTTGATTGGCAAGAAGGGTATAGGAATGAGATACTAATGGGGAAAAGATGCAGAGGTCTTGGGTGTTTGAGCACTTTGAGCAGCATAGGGACAAGGGCAGGAAGATTGGCTGTGTAATGCCATGGGACCCAGAAAAACCTTTTTTTTTTTTTTCTAAGTAAAATGGAAATGAGCATGTTTTGAAGGAAGATGGGATGGAGTCATAAGAGGTTAAAGATGGCATTTATGGAGGGAAGAAATAGAGCAAGTGGGTTTTTAAGGGTGTAAGGAGATGTAAGCAGAGGAAAGGGTTAAGATTTTGAAAGCCGGTGAGAGCTTGTCTCTTGAGAGAGCTTGGAAAGATGAGGGAGTGTCAGGATGGGAGGTGATTACAGCAGGTTGTTGATTAGAGCTTTGTAGGGAGAAGTGGACTAGATAAATGCAGGTGGAAGAGCAGGGTGAATTGTCTTTACCTCTTGTTCTGTTTTGTTTTTCCTCCTGTGGTTTCTCAGGTCATTTCTGTGGCTGTTTGGATGTCTCTATTGTCTACATACACTGGAATGAACAGGGGAAGAAGCCAACCACACACTCTGGTTCATCAGTTTCCTTTAGCATCCAGCTTTTAATTTGAAGAGCATTCCTTTGTTTAGTTCTTGGAAACCAGAAGTCATTTTTAAGGGATAAATAAATCAGAGTGAGCACAGAATAGTGCAGAATAATCTGAGTAGGCATACACAGTGTGTTTGCTTTTGTGTGTCTGTGTCTAAGATAACAAAAGCAGCACAGCATAGCCTATTTGAAAGAGCACGGGCTTGGAAGTCAGAGGACCCGAGTTATAATTCTGGCTCTATCACTTCTCTGTTGTGTGACCTTGGGCATGCCACTTAAATTTTTTGGTGCCTCAGTTTTCTAATCAGTTAAGTGTGAATTAAATCCTCCTCCCTCCCGCTATGAGCCACAGGGATTATCTGGTATCTACCCCAGTGCTTAATACAGAGTGCTTGGCACATAGCTCTTAAAAAGTACCATTATTATTAATAATAAAATGAAATAGATTGTCTACTTTGAGTTGCTGAAGTGGAAATAGGCTGAATTTCTGTTGTCTGATCTGGACAGAAATCTTGAGCAATCAATAATACCTTGATGGACAGAGCCCTTTTCCAGAAAGACTCTGATGGTTTGGTCTCCACCGTTCAAGAGTTTGCACTCTTGTGGAGGGAGGATTCAATAAGCACAAAGCACATCACTAGTATAGATGTATTGCAAATTAGATCTGATGCTGGTCAGAAATGCGTGCATATAAATATCACACAGGAACACGGACAGAGATGAAAGAAACATATTGTGGGCAGAAACATAAATTCTGAGGCAATGATATGACGAGAGTCAAGTTAGGGTAATCAGATCTCCTCGAAAATCAGCCAAGAAAGCGAGGACCTACACCCAATTCTTATTTCTGTCTCTCAAATGTTTTGGGGCTTTCGTAAACAAGGCTTCTTGTATTGCTATGCTGAAGGACTTCCAGGTACAAAGTGAGAAAGTGCATTAATGTTATAGCCAGTGTCTCCTCGCCCAACAAATCCCTGCCTCAGGAGCAAATGCTCTTTTGCCAGAAGAGAATTAGAGGAGATTTGCTTTGGCTCTAATTTTCATACTCTGAGAACTGATTTCTGAACACACATTCCTTCCACCCTTTTAACTACCCATCTATTATACTCTAAATTCTGCCCTCCACCCACTTTTCCACCACAGTTGACATTACTAAAGTCATCCCAGACTGAGCCCCCTTTTTCCTCTCCTCCTTCCCATCCCCCTCCCTACCTCCTTCCCCTCCCCACAGTACCTGTTTATATGTTTGTACAGATTTATTACTCTATTTTACTTGTACATATTTACTATTTATTTTGTTAATGATGTGCATCTAGCTTTATTTCTATTTATGCTGATGACTTGACACCTGTCCACATGTTTTGTTTTGTTATCTGTCTCCCCCTTCTAGACTGTGAGCCTGTTGTTGGGTAAGGACCGTCTCTATATGTGCCAACTAGTACTTCCCAAGCACTTAGTACAGTGCTCTGCACACAGTAAGTGCTCAATAAATACGATTGAATGAATTAATGAATCCCAGTGTCTGAAGTTTGTAACTGACATTGTCCATCTCTTTCAATTTATGGTATTTTGTTAAGCACTTACTATGTGTCAGGCAATGTATTAAGCGCTGGGATAGATGCAAGCTAATCCGATTGGACATGACACCTGTCCCACATGGGGTTCACAACCTTAATCCCCATGTTACAAATGATTTAACTGAGGCACAGAGTAGTTAAGTGACTTACCTAAGGTCAAGTGACAGAGCCTGAATGAGAACACAAGTCCTTCTGATTCCCAGGCTCATGCTTTATACAATAATTAGTTGAATGCTAAATCCTGTCAGTGACCCCTCCACAGTTTTTTGGATTCTCCCCTTCATCTCCATCCAAACATCCCCCACTTTATTCCAGTTACTTATGCTCCTGCCTTAACTACTGCATCAGCCTCCTTGTTCCTTAAGCTCTTTAGAGTACTAAGTGCTCCTAAATGCTCCTTAACAGTGCTTGGCACATAGTAAGCACTTAACAAATACCATGATTATTATATACATGAGCCCCATGTGAGACAGGGACTGTGTCTGACATGATTATCTTGTAACCCAGTGCTTAGGAGTATAGTACTTGGCACATAGTAAGTGATGACCAAAAACCGCAATTGTTATGTCTATCATACTATTTAAGCACTTACTCATCTAAATCATCATTTTCACCTTCTCTTTCATTTGTAAAGTATTGTATCTGTCTTCTCCAATTCCCTACTCCTTGAGGGCAGAGATCACATCTTCTAACTCGAATTCATTCAATCATTTATTGAGTGCTTATTGTGTGCAGAGCACTGTACTAAGCGCTTGGAAAATACAATTCAGCAATAGAGACAATCCCTGCACACAGCGGGTTTGCAGTCTAGAAGGGGGAAGACAGACATCAAAACAATAATAATGATAGCATTTATTAAGTGCTTACTGTGTGCCAAGCACTGTTCTAAGCACTGGGGAGGTTACAGTGTGATCAGGTTGTCCCACGGGGGCTCACAGTCTTCATCCCCATTTTCCAGATGAGGTTACTGAGGCACAGAGAAGTTAAGTGACTTGCCCAAAGTCACACAGCTGACAAGTGGCGGAGCCAGGATTTGAACTCATGATCTCTGACTCCAGAGCCCATGCTCTTTCCACTGAGCCATGCTGCAAGTAAACAGGCATCAATATAAATAGAATTATAGATATATGCACATCAAAACAAGCAGACAATAATATAAATAGAATTATAGATATGTGTATATATATACACATACACACACACACAAGTGCTGTGGGGCGGTGGGGTAGAGGAAAGGGAGCTGAGGAAAAGGGAGTCTTAGTTTGGGAAGGACTCTTGGAGGAGGTGAGCCTTCAGTAGGGCTTCGAAGGTGGAGGAAGTGTGGTTGTTCGGCGGATTTGAGGAGGGAGAACGTTCCAGGCTAGAGATAGGACATGGGCCAGGGGTTGACTGTGGGACAGGCTAGAATGAGGCACAGTGAGAAGGTTAATGCCAGAGGAGTGGAGTGTGTGGGCTGAGATGTAGAAGGAGAGAAGGGAGGTGAGGTAAGATGGGACAAGTTGATGGAGAGCTTTTAAGCCAATTGTGAGGAGCTTTTACTTCATGCGAAGGTTGTTAGGCAACCACCGGAGATTTTTGAGGAGTGGGGTGACATGCCCAGAACGTTTCTGTAGAAAGATAATCCAGGCAGAAGAGTGAAGTATGGACTGAAGTGGTGAGAGGCAGGAGGTTGGGAGGTCAGAAAGGAGGCTGATGCAATAATCCAGTCGGGATAGGATGAATGATTGAACTAACATGGTAGTGGTTTGGATGGAGAGGAAAGGACAGATCTTGACAAAGTTGTGAAGGTGAGACTGGCAGGCATTGATGATGGATTGGATGTGTGAGTAAAAGAGAGTGTTATCAAAGATGACACCAAGGTTACGGGCTTGTGAGATGGGGAGGATGGTTGTGCCGTCCACAGTGATTTGAAAGTCAGGGAGAGGACAGGGTTTGGGAGGTAAAATAAGGAGCTCTGTCTTGGACATGATGAGTCTTAGGTGGCAGGAGGACATCCAGAGAGAAGCATTCAGGACATCGAGAGAAGCAGCGTGGCGCAGTGGAAAGGGCTTTGGAGTCAGTAGTCATGGGTTCAAATCCCTGCTCTGCCACTTGTCAGTTGTGTGACTTTGGACAAGTCACTTAACTTCTTTGTGCCTCAGTTACCTCATCTGTAAAATGGGAATTAAGATTGTGAGCCCCCGTGGGACAACCTGATCACCTTGTAACTTTCCCAGTGCTTAGAACAGTGCTTTGCACATAGTAAGTGCTTAATAAATGCTATTATTATTATTATTATCCAAGTAGAGATGTCCTGAAGGCAGGAGGAGATGCTAGCCTGGAGGGAGGGAGAGAGAACAGGGGAGGGGATAATAGATTTGCATGTCATCTGGATAGAGATGATAGTTGAAGCCGTGGGAACAAATGAGTTCACCAAGGGAGTGAGTGTAGATGGAGAATAGAAAGGGACCAAGAACTGACCCTTGAGGAACCCCTACAGTTGGGGAACGGGAGGAAGAGGAGGAGCCTGCAAAGGAGATTGAGAATGAATGGCTAGAGAGATGAGGAGAACCAGGGTGTAATCAGTGAAGCCAAGGTTGGATGACGTGTTGAGGAGAAAGGGATGGTCCGCAATGTCAAAGGCAGTTGAGAGGTCGAGGAGGATTATGATGGAATAGGAGCCTCTGGATTTGGCAAGAAGGAGATCGATCAATCAATCAATTGTATTTATTGAGCTCTTACTAAGCGCTTGGGAAGTACAAGTTGGCAACATATAGAGACGGTCCCTACCCAACAGTGGGCTCCCAGTCTAGAAGGGGAATCTTTGGTGACCTTTGAGAGGGCGGTTTTGGTGGAGTGGAGGGGGCAGAAGCCAGATGGGAGGGGGTCCAGGAGAGAGTTGGAAGAGAGGAATTGGAGGCAGCGAGTGTAGATGACAAATTGTACTTTCATAGGGCAATGCAGTGTTCTACTCAGTGCTTTGAGAAGCAGCATGGCGTAATGAATAGAGCATGGACTTGGAAGTCAGGAGGTCATGGATTCTAATGCTGGCTCTGCCACTTGTCTGATGTGTGACCTTGGGGAAGTCACTTCACTTCTCTGGGCCTCAGTTTCCTCATCTGTAAAATGGAGACTGAGACTGTGAGCCCCATGTGGGACAGGGACCGTGTCCAACCCAATTTGTTGCATCCACCCCAGCGCTTAGTACAGTGCCTGGCACACAGTAAGTGCTTAACAAATACTACAAATTATTATTACCCACAGTATCTTACCAATTGTCAGTGATTCATTCAATCGTATCTACTGGGCACTTAGTGTGCACAGAGCACTGTACTAAATGCTTGGAGAGTACAAAACAAATGGCATCTCCCCTTGAGAAAACTGGACAAACCTCGATCCTGAGACTTGAGGACTGGAGGGATTGCATATAATAGCGATTTGTGCAACACAATTTGCACCGTTTCTTCCCTGCCAGTCAACTCCCTGCCGGGGCATAAAGTGCAGTGAGTGGTGGGGTAACACCTTTCCCAGCACTCATGAAGGTTTTTTAATGTTCATGACACATAGCTGATAGAACGGCAGCTTAGTGCTGGTGCTGAGCTGTAGCATCGTGAGCCAGAAGGTAGTTGGTTGCCTTGGGAACCGCTGTGGTCTTTCTGTCTGTATTAGCTGGCTGTTACTTCAGGACTTTTTGCTGGGCTGCTCTGCCTCATTGGATATCCAGTTGATTCTTTGGTCAGAAACCTTCACCGCTGTTTGCATGCCAAGCTGACCTGGAGCTAGGACCCAGGTTCTTCTGATTCCCAGAGCACTGCAATTCTTTATAAAAAATAGCATATAAGTATTTACCATATGCCAGGCACTGTACGAAGTGTTGAGGTAGATACAAGATAATCAAGTTTGACAGAGTCCTTGTCCCATTTGGGGGTTACTGTCTAAGCATGGCTTAGTGGAAAGAGCAAGGGCTTGGGAGTCAGAGGTCATGGGTTCAAATCCCGGCTTCACTGCTTGTCAGCTGTGTGACTTTGGGCAAGTCACTTCACTTCCATGTGCCAGTTACCTCATCTGTAAAATGGGGATTAATACTGTGAGCCCCACGTGGGACAACCTGATAACCTTGTATCTACCCCAGCTCTTAGAACAGTGTTTGGCACGTAGTAAGCACTTAACAAATACTATGAGTATTAAGTTAGAGGGAAAAGGATTTAACCCCCATTTTACAGATGAGGGAACTGAAGCACAGAGAAGTTAACTGACTTGCCCAGGGTCATACAGCAGACAAGTGGCCCTGGCAGCAAGGGCTGGGGATTTCCAAGGGCCCTTTTTAGACTGTTGAAATCAGTTCACTCACTAAGGAAGAATCTGAATGCCAGTTTCACTGACCAGAGAATTCTCTATTCTCCATACCTGAAAATATGCAGTTAAGGAATTTGAAATTTCTGAGCAAAATATTTTTTAGTAAGTTGCCTGAATACTGGAAAGTGAGGTGTGTTTGGTTTTTTTTTTCCCTAGAGAATGGGCTGAGGGAAATGTGACTTTCCTGTTCAAATATTGGTTGAGTGAGCAGAGTAGCAGCATGGTGTAGCAGATAGCCAACGGGCCTGGAAGTAAGAAGAACCTGGGTTCTAATCCTGGGTCCACCACATATCTGCTATGTGACCTCGGGCAAATCATTTAACTTCTCTGGGCCTCAGTTGCCTCATCTATAAAATGGAGATAAGTGTGTGAGCCCTATGTGGGACAAAGACTGTGTCCAACCTGGTTACCCCAGTGTTTAGAACAGTGCTTGGCACATAGTAAACACTTAACAAATCCTGTAAGTATTATTATTATCTTTTCATTACTGTTATCATCTTTATTCAGTGCTTACTGTGTGCCAAGCACTGGAGTAGATGCCCATGGCCTAGTATTCTGAAAAAGGCTTTCCAGAAGGCATTTTCTAGTAGCTCTTCTAAAAGCTTTTGTCAGAACTGGTCTTGTGTTTTTTCTTCTGACAATAGCCATAGCCATGCAGCGGCAGAACAGGCAATGGTCACTGGAGCTGCCAAATCAAAATGATGGGAAATTAAACAATGTGCAGAAACTCTGACAGTTCTAAAGGACAGTGGGGGGAAGATTGAGGTTTTATTTTCAGAATCTTGATGCTCATTTTTTACCCCTTAAAAGAACTCGTGAAATTTACTGGGCAGAAAAAAAAAAGCGTTCTTTAAAATCTGGTGAGGGTCAGGCACTTTGCAAGCCAAGACAATGTGAAAAGTTCAGCCCACTGAACCCCATATTTAAACTTGCTCTATAGACTTTTATCTTTTTTTTTAAAGTTCTCCTTAGGAAAACGATTTGTGCTAAATTCCTAAAGTACTGTTTCCACTTTCATGTTTACACCATCACCGAACAGAATCAAACTATTTTTGGTGGGAAAACAAATATTCTCCAGGCTGAGAATCAAAGGGCCAAGATTCAGCCTGACTGAGATAGCAAACCTTAGCTGGAGGAGCTGGTCTTTCATTTTTCCTTAATGTTTTACTTAGCATTAGGACCTCAAATTCATATTAATTACTGTCAGATCATTAGTTTATTATTGCTTATTTTAGCCGATTCCCTAGATATTGTGCACAAGGCCCTGGGCAGTTTCTTGTTTTCCATCATCTGATTGGCTCCAGATTAAGGTTTATACATTTTTTTTATCAACTTTGATTTTTAGTCCCCATCTGCTGAACAATTATTTTCTCTCTACATTCCTGACAGGCTTGTTATGTCTAAATAGGGTGTGTATATTTAATCATCTTGTTCTTCTTTTCTGTTTTCCCATTTAAATAAATTGCTCTTCAGAACAGTCACTCTTCTCTCCACCCGTTCCCCCCTGTCCCCGACTCCCCCCAGGCGCAGTAATCAGAAGCCATTTCTCAGATAACGTTAAATTGACCAGAATATAAGCCTTTATGCTGGAGGTTCACTAAGAATTCTTTATTATTCTTCAAAGGTCTCTGTTAGGGTTTTTTTTTTGTCTGATTCATTTATTTTTGGATACAAATTTTTTTTCATGCATTCATCAGTTTTCAGTTTCCCTTTGCTTAGTGAATGCACTGTGTTGAGCTGTGGCAGGAGCATTTCGTCAAATATGTTTTGAGAGTTTTAACCTTATAGAATGGGACTGCATTCTTCTAATATAATTTAGCTGTAGTTTGTGCTTAGAGGAGTCAGGTGGAAACCTTGCTTCCCAGAACTCTGGAAGCACAGTTCATTTTCAAACCGATAACAATGTGCCCCTTCACTCAAGCTTGAAATATTTGAACTGAGTCCAGGTTTTTCTTGGACTATCATTGGGGTTAAAAAAAAAAAAAAGTAGTTACTAAGTCAATCAGTTGTATTTATTGGGCACTTACAGTGTGCAGAGCCCCATACTAAGCACCTGGGAGAGGACAATGTAACAATATAACAGCCACCTTCCCTGCCCACCAAAGTGGCCAAGAAGCCTGGAATGAAAATCTGTCACAGAGCTGTCGACCAATTAATTAGTCAATCAGTCATAGTTACTGAATGCTTACTTTGTGCAGAGCACTGTACTAAGTGCTTGGGGAAGTAGAATTTCATAGAGTCGGTAGATAAGTTAGAACAACCCTGCCTAGCTTGTAATTCTGAACTTTAGAATCATAGAAATGGCCACTAGTGTTTCTCTGGGCCTTTATTTTGTCAGAAATTCATTCATTCCATCGTATTTGAGTGCTTACTGTGTGAGGAGCACTGTACTAAGTGCATGGGAAGCTCAAGTCAGCAACATATAGAGACTGTCCCTACCCAGCAACGGGCTCACAGTCTAGAAGAGGGAGACAGACAACAAAACATGTAGACAAGTGTCAAAATCATCTGAACAAATAGAATTATAGAAATGATTGACTTTCTAGGACTGCTTTAGAACTTGATTCTCAAGTTTGGTGGATGATCTGCTGTGTTTGGGGGAACTCATGCATAAACTGATTTTAGAAGCTGTTGTTCAATGTATTAATTTTCCTTTAATTTATACATTAATCAGTAGTATTGTGTGACAAGGTCTGTGTCCACCCTGATTATCTTCTATCTACTTCAGTGCTTAGTACAGTTCTTGGCACAACCTAATTATCTTCTAACAACCTCAGTGCTTAGTACAGTTCTTGGCAGGTAGTAGGAGCTTAACGAATGGCATCGTTATGATTATTTTCGAGTGCCTACTGTGTGTAAAGTACTGAGCTAAGGACTTGGGGGAGCCCAATAGAATTAGAAGATATCTCTGCCCTAAAGAACCTTACAATCTGGTTGGGGAGAGAGACATCTATATAAATTACTGGTAGGAGGAAGCAGTAGACTACAAACCCTCATTGCCTTTAATTGCTCTTAATGGAGTTAGCATTTTGTCTCAGTATTTTTCCATTAGGGTGTGTGGGAAAACCAGGAGTTGAGTACAGTGCTTCAGTCTTAGAGAAGCAGCCTGGCCTGATGGACAAAGCACGGGCCTGAGAATCGAAAGGACCTGGGTTCTAATTCATTTGTACTGAGCGTTTACTGTGCGCAGAACACTGTACTAAGCCCTTGGGAAGTACAAATTGGCAACATATAGAAACAGTCCCTAGCCAACAATAGGCTCACAGTCTAGAAACTAGAAAATTCTAATCCCAATCTAATTGCTTGCACAGTGCTTGGCACTTAGGGTTTAAACTGATACACAGTTATTATTGTGATGTTAATGAAAGTGAGATTTTCTCTTAACTGGTGTGGCCAGTAAACCTCTGTATGACTAACAACTTGCCACATCATGCATATGCAAATACTGCTCTTCATTGCATTGCTGCATGTGTTCAGTACAGAAACTGACACCTTTTTTTTTTCTTCTTCTTCTTATTTTCTTCCTTTTTTCATGACTTTCCCAAGGCTCTTCTCTGGCACAGTTGCCCATTTTTGATTGCAACATGCCAGACTGCACTGTTCCATGCTGACCCCAAATATTTGAGGTTTAGCTTCATTACACCTTTAAGGTTCGTGGAGTCTTGCTGTTGATCCACTTTGATTCTAAGCTTCTTGTGGGCAGGGATCATGTCTACCAACTCTATTGTATTCTCTTAAGCACATAATACAGTGCTTCTCCCTCAGTAGGTGCCACTGATTGGAAAACATTGCTCTGGGAGTCAGGAAGCCTGGGTTCTGGTCCCAGTTCTACTGCTGGGGCTATAATAAATAATAACTGTGGTATTTAAGTGCTTATTATGTGCCGAGCACTGTACTAAGCACTGGAATCGATACAAGATAATCAGATTCCACATGGGACTCACAGTCTAATAATAATAATAATATTAATGATGGCATGTGTTAAGCACTTACTATGTGCAAAGCACTGTTCTAAGCACTGGGGAGGTTACCAGGTGATCAGGTTGTCCCATGGGGGGCTCATAGTCTTAATCCCCATTTTACAGATGAGGTAACTGAGGCACAGAGAAGTGAAGTGACTTGCCCAAAGTCACACAGCTGACAATTGGCGGAGTTGGGATTTGAATCCATGACCTCTGACTCCAAAGCCCGGGCTCTTTTCCACTGAGCCACGCTGCTTCTCTAAGTAGGAGAAAGAACAGGTATCAAATTACCATTTTTGCAGAGAAGGGAACTGAGGCACAGAGAAGTTCATTCAATCATATTTATTGAGAGCTTACTGTGTGCAGAGCAGTGTACCAAGTGCTTGGTAAGTACAAGTCGGCAACATATAGAGGTGGTCCCTACCCAACAATGGGCTCACAGTTTAGAAGGGGGAAACAGACAACAAAACAAAATATGTAGACAGGTGTCAAAACCATCAGAATAAATAGAATTACAGCTATATGCACATCATTAACAAAATAGAGTAGTAAATATGTACAAGTAAAATAGAGTAAAAAAATCTGTACAAATATATACAATTGCTGTGGGGAGGGGAAGGAGGCAGGGTAGGGGGGTTGGGGAGGAGGAGAGGAAAGAAGGGGCTCAGTCTAGGAAGGCCTCCTGGAGGAGGTGAGCTCTCAGTAGGGCCTTGAAGGGAGGAAGAGAGCTAGCTTGGCGGATGGGCAGAGGGAGGGCATTCCAGGCCCGGGGAAGGACGTGGGCCGGGGGTCGATGGCAGGACAGGCGAGAACGAGGCACAGTGAGGAGATTAGTGGCAGAGGAGTGGAGGGTGCGGGCTGGGCTGGAGAAGGGAGGTGAGGTAGGAGGGGGCGAGGGGATGGATGGACAGCCTTGAAGCCCAGGGTGAGGAGTTTTTGCTTGATTTGAAGTGAAGTGATTTGCCCAAGGTCTCCCAGTAGGGATGGGGCAGAGCCAGAATTAGAACCCAGGTCTTCTGACTCCCAGGCCCTTGCTCTTTCCATTAGGCCACACTGCTGTGGCATCAGTGGTGAAGGTTTCTGAGCAAAGGACTAGTTGGGACATTGGGGAAGCAGCTTGGCTCAGCGGAAAGAGCCCGGGCTTTGGAGTCAGAGGTCATGGGTTCAAATCCCGGCTCCGCCGCTTGTCAGCTGTGAGACTTTGGGCAAGTCACTTCACTTCTCTGCGCCTCAGTTACCTCATCTGGAAAATGGGGGTGAAGACTGTGAGCCCCACATGGGACAACCTGATCACCTTGTAACCTCCCCAGCACTTAGAACAGTGCTTTGCACATAGTAAGTGCTTAATAAATGTTATTATTATTATTATTATTATTATTATTATTATTATTATTCCCTGAGGCAAACCACCCCAGCAAGTATCTTAAAAATTAGCTGGTTCATATGGGTACACAGGTGCATGATTTAGACTCACTCATCTTGTGAGATTAGGGATGCCTTGTTAATAATGATAATAAAAATAATAATAAGATGCAGCAGCATGACAGTGGATAGAGCACAGGCCTGGGAGTTGGAAGGACCTGGGTTCTAATCCCAGCTCCGTTGTTTGTCTGCTATGTGACGTTGGGCAAATCACTTAATTTCTGTCCCTCAGTTACCTCATCTGTAAAATGGGGGTGAAGACTGTGAGCCCCATGTGGGGCAGGAACTGTGTCCAACCTGATTGGTTTGTATCTACCCCAGCATTTAGTACAGTGCCTGGCACACAGTGAGTGCTAACAAATGCCAGAAAATAACAAGGAGTCCTTGGCCAATCCAAACATTTAGTTCAGTGCTCTGCACATAGCAAGTGCTCAATAATTATGACATTGATTCAGAAGCAATCTGACTCCAAAATAATAATAATAATAATGATGGTATTTATTAAGGGCTTACTCTGTGCAAAGCACTGTTCTAAGCACTGGGGAGGCTACAAGGTGAACAGGTTGTCCCACGGGGGGCTCACAATCTTAATCCCCATTTTCTAGAAGAGGTAACTGAGGCCCAGTGAAGTGACTTGCCCAAAGTCACACAGCTGACAATTGGCAGAGCCGGGATTTGAACCCATGACCACTGACTCCAAAGCTGGTGCTCTTTCCACCGAGCCACGCTAATAACCCCCACTGTCCTGGCATACCTTCCCACCAGGTTAATTATGGGATGAGAGACTTCTTCCCCATCAGTAGCCTATTTCTCAGAGTCTGAGGAAGCTCACCTTTCTATCAGACCTGGGAGAGAAGGACCAGGTTTTGTGTCTGTCTCCTCCCCAAGAGAACACTGAGTTTATTTTTATAAAATGTCACATTTTGTCTTCACATTTTCATCAGGCCCAGCTGTAGCTTCATTAAGGGCAATGGCAGATATTTTCACCTTTACTCTCTGGCTGCCCATTTTTCATGACTTTTTTGTTTCTCTTCCCAGCTTCATATCATTTCCCTTCTCTACTTTAAACTCTGGCCATAAAATATCACTCCCAGAAGCTTTTCATTGACTTCCAGTTCTGGATTTTCCTTCTTCCCTTCTCAAAAGAAAATCCAGAATGCTGCAAATTTCCTTCCCATATAGCCTCTATTGTAGGTCTGAAGTAATCCATTTTCACCTCTCTTACCTGTAATAAATGACATTTGAGTACTTGCTGTGTGCAAGTGTGCAGAGCACTGTACTAAACCCTGGAGGAGTACAACAGAGTTGATAGACATGGATCCCTGCCCACAAAAATCTTATAATCTAAAGGGATTCTTGACTGCAGCCTTCAAGGAGATTTACATCTTGCTAAAGATAAGTTGTCAGAACTTGTGTTAATGTGTGATGATGGTATTTAAGTGCTTATTATGTGTCAAGCACTGTTCTAAGCTCTGGGGTAGACAAAAGCTAATCAGGTTGGACAAAGTCCCATCCCACAAGGGGACCACAGTCTTAATCCCCATTTTACAGATGCGGGAACTGAGGCACAGGGAAGTTAAGTGACTTGCCCAAGGTCACACAGTGACAAGTATATATTTGTGTACCTCTAAACTGCAAGCCTGTTGTGGCCAGGAAATCTGTCTAGCAACTTTGTTGTGCTCTCCCAAGGGTTTAGTACAGTTCTCTGCCCACAGTAAGGGCTCCATGATTAATCACCCCCCTCCCCCAACCCTATTACATTAGAAATCTTTCAGAAGGCACAGTTGGCATGTCTTGTATTCCCCCTTTGTGATTCTGTCGTCGTGCCTAATCATAATTATGGTATTTAAGTGCTTACTATGTGCCAAGCACTGTTCTAAGTGCTGGGGTAGATACAAGGTAATCAGGTTGTCCTATGTGGGGATCAGTCTTAATCTCCATTTTACAGTTGAGGTAACTGAAGACAGAGAAGATAAGTGGCTTGCCCAAGGTTACACAGCAGACAAGTGGCGGAGTCGGGATTAGAACCCACTTCCTCTGACTTCCAAGCCTGGGGTCTTTCCACTAAGCCACGCTGCTTCTAGTACAGGGACTCTGCATTATCAAGCATATGAGTCACCTTTCAAGTAAAAATCTCTCGGGTTTGAGCCTGTGTTCAGTGCTGAGCAGGAGGAGCTAAATACATATGGGAGGATAGAAGTCAGTTTTGGGAGCTGAGATTGAAGTCGAGTAATCCTAATAGAGTGGAACTTGGAAAATCTGGAATTTTATCGAGAGCAGTTTCCTAGAGTGGCCACGGGGCTGGAGATTTACAGAATGGAATGGAGTGTAGTAATGCATGAGAGAAGACAGTGTGTCTGTTTATTGTTGTCCCCTCCCAAGCGCTTAGTACAGTGCTCTGCCCCCAGTAAGTGCTCAATAAATATAATTGAATGAGGGAAGTACTAAAAACTGGGACACATCTTGGCAATGGAAAGGCAATTGGCAAATCTGATCCCCTTTCAACAGGTCTGCTGCCAGATGGAAGCATTCGTGATCAGGAAGTGTGAACTATTTAGTTGGGTTAGTGAATGAGATCTGAACGTTTCCAGCCAAGTTCATTTACCAGATTCGTTGTAATGCTAGAGTACGAATGAAGAACAGATGCAGCCAAAGCTCAATTTCCTGTGGCAGAATGAGGAGAGCATGGCTGATTTGACTTCCAAAGAGAATCCCCAAACCTCATTTTAGCTGTTAGTTTCAGTTTCCTCTAGCACTGACCCTTTTAACCAAAGCGGATAACAAGAAGCCAAAATGATTGTTTTTTGAGTTTCATCTCCTTTCTCTATCCCTGCCCACCCGCTGCAGGAAGCACTACAAGCAGTAAAATAGTTGACTGGCTGGAAGAGAGAAGGCATTGCAGGGGAAATGGGGGTTCGGGTGGTCAGACATGGTGTAATTAGGAATTGGCTCCGTTATCAGGTGTTTAAACCCCTCTGCATCCGAAGCTACGTGTGCCCTAGTGAGTCGGGTGCAAACTGACTCTATAATTGTCAAATGCTTCCTGCCTCATCCTGATTTCCCAGGTTATAAATCATGACCCATGACCCCAGGTGCTCAATCAATCAGTGGCATATATTGAACAGTTACTGTGGGCTGAGCACTGTACTAAGCGCTTGGGAGAGTACAATGCAACCAAGTTGGTAGACACGTTCCCTGCCCACAAGGAGCTTACAGTCTAGAGAAGCAGCGTGGCTCAGTGGAAAGAGCCCGGGCTTTGGAGTCAGAGGTCATGGGTTTGAATCCCGGCTCCGCCACATGTCTGCTGTGTGACCTTGGGCAAGTCACTTAACTTCTCTGAGCCTGTTACCTCATCTGTAAAATGGGGATTGACTGTGAGCCCCACGTGGGACAACCTGATCATGTTATATCCCCCCAGCGCTTAGAACAGTGCTCTGCACATAGTAAGCACGTAACAAATGCCATTATTATTATTATTATTATTATTATTATTATTAGAGAACCCAGAAAAGGGTCCAAACCCCTCCTGGCTCCCAAAGATGATGGTTTTTTATGAATAACTGGATTCACTTTATACACAGAATGTCTTCTCCCCAGCCCCCTGCTCTGTGTCAAGAAGGTGAGAGCTGGGGGTTGCTCCAGGAGACCCATTAGCCCTCTAGACTGTAAGCTCACTGTGGGCAGGGAATGTGTCTGTTGATGTAGAGAAGCAGCGTGGCTCAGTGGAAAGAGCACGGGCTTTGGAGTCAGAGGTCATGGGTTCAAATCCTGCCTCCACCAATTGTTAGCTGTGTGACTTTGGGCAAGTCACTTAACTTCTCTGTGCCTCAGTTACCTCATCTGTAAAATGGTGATTAAGACTGTGAGCCCCCTGTGGGACAACCTGATCACCTTGTAACCTCCCCAGCGCTTAGAACAGTGCTTGACACATAGCGCTTAATAAATGCCATTATTATTATTATTATTATTATTTTTAAGTGCTTACTAAGTTCCAAGCACTGTTCTAAGCTAATCAGCTAATACAAACTAATCAAGTTGGGCACAGTCCGTATCCCACATGGGGCTCACAGTCTTAATCCCCGTTTTACAGATGAGGTAACTGAGACCCATTGAGGTGACTGGCCCAAGGTCACACTGCAGACAAGTGGCGGAGCCGGGATTAGAACCCAGGTCCTTCTGACTCGCAGGCCTGTGCTCTATGCACAAGGCCTAGCTGCATCCCAGCAAGTGCAGAAAGGTGGGGTGCAGTTTACTGCAAAGTGAGTGCAGGACATTTGTTCATGTAGGGCCCATTTATGGCTAAAGTGGCCACAACATAGTACCAGCACTCTGCTCTATTCATTAATTAATTCATTCAATTGTATCTATTGAGCGCTTACTGCGTGCAGAGCACTGGACTAAGTGCTTGGGAAGTACAATTGGCAACATATAGAGACGGTCCCTACCCAACAGCGAGCTCACAGTCTAGAAGGGGGAGACAGACAACAAAACATATTAACAAAATAAAATAAATAGAATAAATATGTACAAGTAAAATAGAGTAATAAATATGTACAAACGTACATATATACAGGTGCTGTGGGGAGGGGAAGGAGGTAAGGCGGGGGGGGGATGGGGAGTAGAGGGAGATGAAGTAGGGGGCTCAGTGTGGGAAGGCCTCCTGGAGGAGGTGAGCTCTCAGTAGGGCTTTGAAGGGAGGATGCTTGGCGGATGAGCAGAGGGAGGGCATCCCAGGCCAGGGGGAGGACGTGGGCCAGGGGTCGACGGTGGGACAGGCAAGAACGAGGCCCGGTGAGGAGATTAGCGGCAGAGGAGCGGAGGGTGCGGGCTGGGCTGGAGAAGGACAGAAGGGAGGTGAGGTAGGAGGGGGTGAGGGAATGGACAGCCTTGAAGCCGAGGGTGAGGAATTTTTGCCTGATGCGCAGGTTGATTGGTAGCCACTGGAGATTTGTGAGGAGGGGAGTAACATGCCCAGAGCGTTTCTGGACAAAGACAATCCAGGCAGCGGTGTGAAGTATTGCCATGATCCATAGACCGTAAACTTCTTGAAGGCAGGGATTGCAGTTTCCAACTTGTATTTTCCCAAGCACTTAGTGCAGTGGTCTGCCTGCAATAAGCAATCAATGAACACCATTAACCAAGACCTAATAATAATAAATTATGGTATTTAAGCACTTACTATGTACCAAGCACTGTTCTAAGACCTGGGGGAGATACAAGATAATCAGGTTGTCCCATGTGGGGTGCACAGTCTTAATCCCCATTTTACAGATGAGGTAACTGAGGCACAGAGGAGTGAAGTGACTTGCCCAAGTTCACAAAGCAGACAAGTGGTGGAGTTGGGATTAGAACCCATGACCTTCTGATTCCCAGGCCCATACTCTATCTACTACACCATGCTTGTCTACTCAGTACTTAGTTGCTTGATTCTTTTTCAATCACTTGAATCCGTCCTCGAATTTTTATCTTATGTATATGACAGTCCATGTGTGCTTGTCTCCCCTAGAGCTGGGAACCCATATCCCCTGATTCCCAAGCCTGTGCTCTTGCCACTAGGCCATACCACTTCTTGAATGCCTCAGTGGTCTTTCCTGCCCATGCTATACATTGTATCCTCCCCAGCGCTTAGAACAGTGCTTGGCACATAGTGCTTACAAACACCAAAATTATTATTATTATTATTACAAGGTAATCAGGTTGTCCCACATTGGGCTCACGGTCTTAATCCCCATTTCACAGATAAGGTAACTGAGGCACAGAGAAGTTAAGGACTTGCCAAACAGTCAAAACAAAGTCAAACAGCTGACAAGTAGCAGAATCGGGATTAGAACCCACGACCTCTAACTCCTTTCTACTAAATCATGCTGCCTCTCTAAATGATTGGTTAGGTTACTTCATTAGCATTTGATGTATCACTTTTGATGCTGATCTCTTAAATTACTTGCCACTCAATGGTGGCGTTAGGTCTTTTCTATGTGTCAAGCACTGGGCTTAGATCTCAGACACATGCAAGATTAGAAAATAGGTTGGATGTATTCCCTGTTCCTCTTGGGATCCACAGCTTGAGTGGGAGAACAAATATTTTATCCTCCATTTTACAGAGAAGGAAACTGAGGCACAGAGAGGTTAAAGGATATGTCCAAGATCACACAGCAGGGAAAGAGCAGAGCCCGGACTAGAACTTGTGCCTCCTGACTCTCAGCCCCATGCTCTTTCTGGAACTTTTGGAGATGCAGTAAGTGTTTCAGACCAGAGTAACATTCAGCACAGCAAAGATGAGGGGTAGGTAGGCAAAACTGATAAGAATCGTCGAAAGCAGCTAAAAATTATTTCCTTACACTATTTCTCAGGTGTCTTTTTCCTGCTAGGTATAGGAAGTATTTTACTGTCTGTACTGTATCACATTGTAAGACATTTGCTAGCTCTGTTGCACAGAGGGGAAAAAAGAGAAGCTCAGAAATGTGATGGTATTGAATCCCTGCCCAGGCAGATGCTACTGTGGGGTTGGCCAGGGAAAGAAAGCAGAACCCTATTAAAAGAACAGATTGAAAAGAAATGCCACATTCCAGACACCTAGCGATCATTCTCCCTTAACTTTTTGGTTACCTTTCCTTTAACTATGTGTTTCTCAGCTTGGAGATGTGACGGTCTGAAAGGCTTCAAGCTGCTGCCTGGTAGGATGGGATTTGGGGTGACTCACGACTCTCGTGTCTTATGTAAGCAAGATGCCAACGGCTGAACTTTCCCACTCTACACTGTGCCCCAATTCATTTGAAGATAATCCCGAGGAAGCTGCAGGTCCTAATCTCTGAAAATACTTGGGTATTAAATCCAGATTTCATAAGGCAAATATATATCTGGCAAAAACATGGGTGAGGCAAGAGGACTTGTGGATTGAAATGTTCCCATGAAAAGTTTGAATGTAGGGTCACCTCCCACTGCAGCGTGGGGGACCCAATCTTTAATCTGGTTGGAAGGCTAATAGGTTGGCCTAACAAATAAGTAGATTTATAGATGTAGATAGGCCCACGTCCCACCCCCCCGGCCTGGAATGCCCTACCTCTGCACATCTGCCAAGCTAGCTCTCTTCCTCTCTTCAAAGCCCTACTGAGAGCTCACCTCCTCCAGGAGGCCTTCCCAGACTGAGCCCCCTCCTTTCTCTCCCCCTCTTCCCCCTCCCCACCCCCCCCGGCTTATCTCCTTCCCCTCCCCACAGCACCTGTATATGTGTTTGTACATATTTATTACTCTATTTTACTTGTACATATTTATTCTATTTATTTTATTGTGTTAATATGTTTTGTTTTGTTGTCTGTCTTCCCCTTCTAGACTGTGAGCCCGCTGTTGGGTAGGGACTGTCTTTATATGTTGCCAACTTGTACTTCCCAAGTGCTTAGTACAGTGCTCTGCACACAGTAAGCACTCAATAAATACGATTGATGTATAGATTTACAGGGGGAGGAGTGTGAGAGAGGAGGCAGGTGAAAAGGCTATGGTCAGAGAGAGGGATTTCAGAGTTGGTGAGGGTGGAGATAGTGCAGCGGTAGATGATGTCAAGGGTGTGACCAAGTTGGTGAGTGGGTGAGGTGGGGTGGTGCAGGAGGTTGGAGAAGTCAAGGAGAAATAGAAGGCGGGCAGCAGAGGAGTCACCAGGTATATCCATGTGAGGGGTTGCCCATGTTCTGAGTGGGTTTTGCTTTGTCCCATGGCATGGGAGAAGGCAGAGGGTCACACTGCCCCTATTTGTCAATCAATCAATCATATTTATTGAGCGCTTATTGTGTGCAGAGCACTGTACTAACCGCTTGGGAAGTACAAGTTGGCAACATATAGAGACAGTCCCTACCCAACAGTGGGCTCACAGTCTAGAAGGGGGAGACAGAGAACAAAACCAAACATATTAACAAAATAAAATAAATAGAATAGATATGTACAAGTAAAATAAATAGAGTAATAAATATGTACAAACATATATACATATGTACAGGTGCTGTGGGGAAGGGAAGGAGGTAGACGGGGGGATGGAGAGGGGAACGAGGGGGAGAGAAAGGAGGGAACTCAGTCTGGGAAGGCCTCCTGGAGGAAGTAAGCTCTTAGTAGGGCCTTGAAGGGAGGAAGAGAGCTAGCTTGGCGGATGTGGAGAGGGAGGACATTCCAGGCTAGGGGGATGACGTGGGCCGGGGGTCGACGGCGGGACAGGTGAGAACGAGGCACGGTGAGGAGATTACTGCACCACTGGTTTCTGGTATAACAGAAATTTTATCTTAAAATCCAATTATTCTTTTGGTGTGGTCTTATCTTAAGATTCTATAGGTATTCCCCAGAATTCCAGATCATGCACATGCTCATATTGTTGGCTAAAATGCAGGAATATGTCCCAAATTGACTGTACCTAGTGACTAGGAATCCAGAGGACTGACTACTGATTCTCCCTTAATCAATCATTCAATTGTATTTGTTGAGCGCTTACTGTGTGCAGAGCACTGTACTAAGTGCGTGGGAAGTACAAGTTGTCAACAGAGACGGTCCCTACCCAACAGTGGGCTCACAGTCTAGAAGGGGGAGACAGAGAACAAAACCAAACATATTAACAAAATAAAATAAATAGAATAGATATGTACAAGTAAAATAAATAGAGTAATAAATACGTACAAACATATATACATAACCACAACTGCCTTGCTACTAATAAGAGTGTTAGCTACCAGCCCCTTCTTTGAGTGTTCCATAGGCAGTTAGTGGTTTTTGCTTAATTTGGGGGTGGTTCTAGCACATTACAACTCAAGCTGCGGTTGGGGCTTTTGTGAGTGAGCACCATTTCGAGAGCAATGGCCTTGACTTTTAAAGAACAAACTCTTGAGATTAACTGAGACTATTCCTACTCTCAGCACCGTTCAAGCTCATTCTTGGTACCAGGCACTGTCTCCCTAACCTCCTCTTTCCAATCTGAAAAGCCATTCCAGATTAGAACCACAACCCTAAACTGCAATCGTTCTGCAGCCTCAGAAGTAGTTTGTTCAATCATTTGTACTGATTGAGCACTTACTGTGTACTAAGCACTTGGAGAGTACAATATAACAGAGTTGGTAGACACCTTCTCTGCCTACAAGGGCTCACCTTCATAGTTTGTTCAATCGTTTGTACTGATTGAGCACTTACTGCGTACTAAGCACTTGGAGAGTACAATATAACAGAGTCCAGAAGGGCTCACCTTCATAGTTCTTCACCCTTCAGTCTCCTGGTAGGATGTAAATTCACTTTGGAACTGACAGCACTAGAAGGATTGAAGACTTCCAACTGTGTATGTATCTGCCTTTCATTGCTCTCATTCTCACAAGTCTCAGGTATTTTACTTTTTTGAGTTCAAGCTTGGGCCTTGGATTATAGTATTGAAAGTATATCACGGCACTTAAAGTCCTTTATCTTTGCCCTCCATTGAGGGAGACACAGATAGGATATAAGTGAACTATGTGAACTGAAACTTGGTTTCTTTCCCTCCCCTTTACCACCAGTTGCTTTTGACTCATAGTCATATTTAATGAGCACATACTGTGTGCAGAGCACTTGGGAGTAGAATATAACAGACTTGGTAGACGCATTCCCTGCTCACAATTTAAGTCCATCCTTTTCTACCATTGTAGGAAAAGTGAAATTTATCCACTTAAATGTGATATTGCAGAGGCAGCTATACTGGAAAAACAAGATCATTTTTATCAAGAGCCCTCTGAGGCCTTTGTGTTCAAGAAACGTCCAAAAGTTCCTATTGTGTTTTTTTTTCTTGCTTATCTAGAGAACTGTGAATCTTTGCCTAACTTGGCAGATTTTTATGTGTTGCAACAAATTAGCTTTATTCCCTATCCTGTATGTCTAGACTAGACTTTAGGCAATGCTGAAATAACCAACTGTCATATGTAAAAAAAAAAAAAAATCTGTGGTTAAAGTTGAGAGGATGCTTCTATTCTCACTCCTTATCACAACCTGCTTCTCTTCACAAGCTTCTGTGGCAGGTTTGTGTGCATGTATGTGCACTCACCCACATTCAGCAGAAAAAATGAACATGGCCAGCTCTTCTTGTATGTCGGCCCGTGTGTGAGGTTGTTAAAGGTAGATGCAATTTAAGGAGTAGAAAGAACAAGTATCTTAGACCCATTTCACAGGTGAGGAAACTAAGACGTAAGAAGGGCAAATGACATACCCAAGGTAATTCAGCAGGAGAGTGACAGAGCTGGGACTGGAACCCTGATCTCTTAACTCCTAGCATGGTGCTCTTTCCACTAGACAACACTACTTTGTGTTGGAATCCTGAAAATGGCAAAGGTCCTGCTGGGGTCTGCCTAGCATGGCGAGCACTCCATTCTGGGACAGGAAGAACGACACAGGCTTCTCTGACCTTTTGGGGCCAGTCGAACAGCATCACTGCCCTGAACTCCTATACTTCTTGTGCTATTAATCACTGGTATTCATTGAGCACCAAAGGTGTACAAAACACCAAACTAAGCCCTTTGGAGAGTATAATAGAGTTGGTAGGCATGATCCCTGCCCTCTAGAGGCTTACAGTCTAGTGGTGGTGGGGAGACATTAAAATAAATTATGAATCTGAGAAGCAGCAGAGTATAATAAGGATTTGAGCAAAACTGTGGGAGTTGAGGGGGTATTAAATAATAATAATAATGATTAAAGTTCTTAGTGAAGCAGCCTAGCCTAATGGATGGAGCACTGGCATGTGAGTCAGAGGACCCGGGTTCCAATCCTGGTTCTCCCACTTGCCTGCTGTGTGACTTTGGGCAAGTCCCTTAACTTCTCTGTGCCTAACTCATCTGTAAAATGGAGATTCAGTATTTGTTCTCCCTCCAACTTAAATTATGAGCTCCATGTGGGACCTGATTTTCTTACCCCAGCTCTTAGCATGGTGCTTGGCACAAAGTAAGTGCTCATCAAGTACTAATTATTATTATTATTTCTACTAATATTGCATATCCAAGTGGTGCAGAAGGGAAGGCAAGTAGGCGGGGAGAAGAGAGGTTAGTCAAGGAAGACCTCCTGGAGAAGATAATGATTGTAGTAGGGCTTTGAAGATGCTGTAGATTGTGCTGGCCTGTCGTATATGAAAGGGGTTGGAGAATATGACCAAGGAGTTGATGGCAAGAAATGAGATCGAGACACACTTAGGGAGGAGGGTGTTACATGCGTGAAGTCTGCGGGCTGGATTGTAATGGGAGAGGAAGGAGGATATAAGTGGGAGAGAGCTGATTGAGTGCCTTAAAGCTGACAGTCAAACTTCTGCTTGGTGTGGAGGTGGATGGACAACCATTGGAAGTTTTTCAGGAGTGGGCAGATCTGAGCAGAACTATCTTTTTTTTTTTTTTTTTTTAGAAACACATTAGTATTTAGAAACGGGTCAGCAAGGAGGCTGATACTGTAGTTGAAGCGAGGTGAGGTATGACAAGTGGTTGGTGAATCATATTGCAGTCATCTTTCCAGCCGTTACTAAATTCAGCTGTGTCTCTCTTGGGTCCTTGAAAGTTTCTAATTTCTTTAACTCGTATTATTGAGTCAGAGTATTTTAGCAAGCTCTGACTTGTTGATTTGGAAGTTGGGTTTCTGTAGGTCTTATTGCTGGCCAACATTCAGAGCACAGGATGTAATCATTAATGGGGTTTCCTTCCTATTTCCAGCTCAAGTAGCTCTGCAGGGTTCAGCGATGTGTAGACACTTATGTCATTGAGGAATCTCAGGAAATCTGTCTCCTATAGGTATTTGGTGTAAAATTGTGGTCACTGATCTAATAAATGAGAAAGAGGAGCTATTTTAGGATAAGGAGAAGCAGCTTAGTGGAAAGAGCCCGGGCTTGGGAGTCAGAGGTCATGGGCTCTAATCCCTCTTCTACCACTTTTCAGCTGTGTGATTTGGGCAAGTCACTTAACTTCTCTGGGCCTCAGTTCCCTCATCTGTGAAATGGGGATGAAGCTTGTGAGCCCTATGTGGAACACCCTGATTACCTTGTTTCTACTCCAGCACTTAGAACAGTGCTTTGCACATAGCACTTAACAAATGCCATCATTATCATCATTATTATTATTATATTTATGGTCAAATTAAAGGATGAATTGCATACCTATTAAAGTAACAAAGTTAGCTCTTGGGAGGAACTACTTTTCAGTTAGTAGTATTTGAGTGCCTATTGTGTGCAGAACACTGTACTAAGCATCAATAAAATGTATTTAGTGATTACTGTGTGTTGAGCACTGTATTAAACACTTGGAAAAGTACAATATAGCAGAGTTGGTAGACACTTTCTCTGCCCACAACAAGCTTACAGTCAAGAGGAGACAGACATTAACATAAATAAATTCCAGATATGCGCCTAAGTGCTTTGGGGGTGAGTAAAGGGAGCAAATCCAATGCAGTCCACCAATAGGCATTCAATAAATACTTCTAATACTACTACTTCTGTGAGAGAAATTAGGTCAGTGAGAAATGAGAAACAGCATGGCCTACTGGAGAGAGCACAGGCCTGAGAACCAGAGGACCTGAGTTCTAATCCTGGCTCTGCCACTTGCAAGCATTGGGAGAGTATAGTAAAAGTGTGGACGTGATTCCTGTCATCGAGGAGTTTATAGTCTAGCAAGGGAGACAGATACTAAAAATAATAATATAATAATGATGGTATCTGTTAAGCCCTTACTATGTACCAGGCACTGTACTAAGCACTGGGGTAGATACAAGCAAATAGGGTTAGACACAGTCCATGTCACAGATGGGGCTCACAGTCTCAATCCCCATTTTAAAGATGAGGTAACAGACACAGAGAATTAAATTGATTTTTCCCAAGATCACACAGGAGACAACTGGCAGAGCTGGGTTTCGACCAACCTTTCCTCTCCATCCGAACTGCTACCATGTTAAGACCATCACTCATCCTATCCCACCTAGATTACTGCATCAGCTTCCTTGCTGACCTCCCAACCTCCTGCCTCTCCCCACTCCAGTCCATACTTCACTCTGCTGCCCGGATCTAAAAGACTGGTTTGATTTGAGATGTAAGACTCGTTCGATTTGAGATGAAGGGGGTAATTATACATGAGAAGCAAATGCGGAGTAAGGGGTTCTAGAGGAGCAGTGTGGCCTATTGGAAAGAGAATGACCCTGGGAGTCGGAGGACCTGGGTTCTAATCCCAGCTCTACCACTTATCGGCTGTGTGACCTTGGACAAGTCACTTCACTTCTCTGGGCCTCAGTTCCCTCTTCTGTTAAATGGGGGTTAATGTTGTGAGCCCCATGTGGGACAGGAACTGTGTCCAGCCTGATTAAGCTAAGTAAGCACTTAATAAATACCATCATCACCTGCTGTGTGACCTTGGGTAAGTCACTTTTCTGTTCCTGTTACCTCATTTGTAAAATGGGGATTCAATACTTGTTCTCCTTCCTACTTAGCGCTGGGTGCGACAGGGACTGTAGTTGACCATATTATATCTTACCCAGTGTTTTGAGAAATGTTTGGCTTATAGTAAGTGCTTTAGAAATACCACTTTTAATTATTATTATTATTATTACCACTGTGGGCACTTTAATAGTAAAAGGGAAGAATATATGTAAGTTTTGGGCGGGGGGGGGGGGGGGGGGGGGTTAGGGGAACATAGGCTCTAAAGCGAAATGCTTCCTAATCATAGAGAGAATCCTGTTAGCCACCTTATTTGCACAATTTCAGAATTTTTTTTAATGGCATTTAAGTGCTTACTATGTGATCACTGTTCTAAGTGCTGGATTAGATACAAGTTAATCAGATTGGTCAGAGTACCTGTCCCACATGGGGCTCACAGTCTAACAGGAGGGAAAAACAGGAATTGAATCCCTATTTTACAGCTGAGGAAACTGAGGCACAGAGACTGAGTTAAGTGTCTTAGCCGAAATCACAAAGCAGACAGGTGGCAGAGCCAGGATTAGAACTCAGATCCTCTGGTTCCCAGGCCTGTGCTCCCTCCAGTAAGCCATGCTGTTTCTCACTGGGGAACTGACCTAATTTCTCTCGTAGAAGTAGTAGTATTAGAAGTATTTATTGAATGCCTATTGGTGGAATGCACTGTACTAGGCTCTTGGAAAGTTCAGAATAAAGAACTGAAGCATCTCCTGCCACAGGGATCTTACAGTCTAGTAGGGAAGGCAAATCCCAAGAGGTTTAAGGAGGCTGGAACCAGCTGCTCTGGTAGATTAACCAGTTCAAGTGGGAGGATTAAGGGTGAGAGTTAGGATCGAGGTTGCCATTTCCCAATTTTGGCAAGAGTTTTAATAATAATTGTGATTACTATTACAATTTTATTGTTATTCAGGTGCTTACAATGTATCTAAGCACTGGGGTAAATACAAGTTGATCAAGTTGGATACAGACCCTGTCCCACTTGGGACTCACAGTCTAAGTGGGAGAGAGAACAGGTAATGAATTCCCATTTTACAGTTGAGGAAACAGGTGCAAAAAATCTGAGTGATACTAATAATTATAATTATGGTATTTAAGTGCTTAACTATGTGTCAGGCACTGTACTAAGTGCTGGGTTGGATACAAGCAGATCGGGTTGGACACAGTCCCTGTCCCACATGGGGCTCACATTCTCTATCCCCATTTTACATATGAGGTAAGTGAGGCCCAGTGAAGTGATGATGATGGCATTTGTTAAGCGCTTACTATGTGCAAAGCTCTGCTCTAAGCGCTGGGCGAGGTTACAAGGTGATCAAGTTGTCCCACAGGGGGCTCACAGTTTTAATCCCCATTTCACAGATGAGGTAACTGAGGCACAGAGAAGTGAAGTGACTTGCCCAAGGTCACACAGCAGACAAGTGGCAAACCTGGGATTAGAACCCATGATCTTCCGACTCCTAGGCTTGTACTCTATCCACTGAGCCTTACTTAGCAGCATGTGATTTGTGTAAGGTCATGCAGCAGAGAAGTGGCAGAACTGGGATTAGAACCCAGGTCCACACCTTTTCCACTAGGGCACAGCGCCTGGTTTCCGTCAATTTCCTCCCACCCATTGAATGTTTAATCCAGAAAGCACTGTGTGCATTTAGCCATCCTTCATATTTAAAAGTAATGTCTCCTATGGTCAGATCCTACCCGTATGTGTGGATATGGTTGAAGACCTACACATCATTCCTCACTGACCATAAGCAGACCATCTCTTGCTACACTACTATTTGACATCTGTGGTGTTGCTTGGCAGTCCAATCTACATAAGAAGCAGCATGGCTTGTGGATGGAGCCAGAAGGATCTGAGTTCTAATTCTGCCTCTGACACTTGTCTACTCTGTGACCTTGGGCAAGTCACTTAATGCTTCTATGTCTGTTACCTCATCTCTAAAATGGGAATTGAGACTGTGAGCCTCATGTGGGACAGGGAATCTGTCCAACCTGATTAACTTGTATCTACCCCAGCACTTAGTACAGTGCCTGGTACATAGTAAGTGCTTAACAAATACTATTTGTTTTTTTTTTAAAAGTCAGCTGGTCTCTCTGCCGTCAATTATGGCTTGCGGGAAATGCTGCTGAAACTGTTCTAGAAAACAGATAAACCTTTGGCTTATTCCAACAGCTATGTAGACTCTATACGGGGAATGAAGTTAAGTTCCCTGTTACTCCCAGACTTTGTAAGTCTACCAAAAGACATGGTGGTCTTGATTCAATTTTTAAATTCTTTGTCTAACTTGGAGAGTTGGAAACTATACTGCCTAGATAAGTATATTGATGCCAGCATTATTTATTGAGCACTTATTGTGTGCATAGCACTGTACTAAGCACTTAGGAGAGTACAGTATAACAGAAACAATCCCCATCCACAGCGGGATTACATTCCAGAGGGGGAGGCAGAGATTGGTATAAATAAATTACGAATATGTGCATAAGTGCTGTGGGACTCGGAATGGGGATGAATCTAATAATAGTAATAATAGTAATGAATAATTTTGGTATTAAACACTTTCGATGTGCCAAGCACTGAGGAAGATACAAGGCAGTCAGATTGTCCCACATGGGGCTCACAGTCTTAATCCCCATTTTCCAGATGAGGTAACTGAGGCACAGAGAAGTTAAGTGACTTGCCCAAAGTCACACAGCTGATAAGTGGTGGAGCTGGGATTAGAACCCATGACCGCTGATTCCCAAGCCCACGCTCTTTCCACTGAGCCATGCTGCTTCTCTGAATGAAGCATTCATCTCTGAATGAATTCATTCATCCGCTCCTATGAATAAAAGGAGTAAGTCAGGGTGACACAGAAGGGAGTGGAAGAAAAGGAAATGAGGGCTTAGGGAAGGCCTCTTGGAGTAGAAGTGCCTTCAGTAAGGCTTTGAAGGTGGGGAGAGTAATTGTCTGTTGGATATGAGGAGGGGAGGCATTCCAGGTCTGGGGCAAGGTGGACAGATCAAGGTACAGTGAGTGGGTTGGCATTAGAAGAGCGAAGTGTGCACGCTGGGTTATATAGTAGGAGAGTGGTGAGGTATGAAGGGGCAAGGTGATTGAATGCTATTAAGATGATGGTAAGGAGTTTCTGTTTGATGCAGAGCTCAGCACACATTAAGTGCTCAATAAATGCGATTGAATGAATGAATGACTGAGCCCCCTCCTTCCTCTCCCTCTCCTCCCCCTCCCCATCCCCCCCGCCTTATCTCCCTCCCCTCCCCACAGCACCTGTATATATGTATAGATGTTTGTACGTATTTATTACTCTATTTTATTTGTACATATTCTATTTTATTTTGTTAATATGTCTTGTTTTGTTGTCTGTCTCCCCCTTCTAGACTGTGAGCCCGCTGTTGGGTAGGGACCGTCTCTAGATGTTGCCAACTTGTACTTCCCAAGCGCTTAGTACAGTGCTCTGCACACAGTAAGCACTCAATAAATGTGAATGAATGAATGAATTAATGCAGAGGTGGATGGGACAACCACAGGAGGTCCTTGAAGAGTGGAGAAACATGGCCTGAATGTTTCTGTAGAAAAATGATCTGAGAGCAGAATGAAATATGGACTGAAGTGGGGAGAGACAGGAGGCAGGGAGGTCAGCTAGGAGGCTGTTAAAGTAATCAAGGTGGGATAGGATAAATGCTTGGATTGAGCTGTGTTGCCAATGAACATCTTTCATTGTGGGCATTTCAGGGTGCAGGCTGGTATATAAACTTGATTATCAGAACTATTTTCATTTATTGATAATCATACTTATTGGGCATTTACTGGAGTAAGCACTAGGGAGAGTACAGCGTGGCTCAGTGGGAAGAGCCCGGGCTTTGGAGTCAGAGGTCATGGGTTCAAATCCTGGCTCTGCCACTTACCAGCTGTGTGACTTTGGGCAAGTCAGTTAACTTCTCTGTGCTTCAGTTGCCTCATCTGTAAAATGAGGATTAAGACTGTGAGCCCCAAGTGGGACAACCTGATCACCTTGTAACCTCCCCAGTGCTTAGAATAGTGCTTTGCACATAGTGCTTAATAATAAATGCCATCATTATTATTATTATTATTACTATTATGACATGAGTTGGTAGACACGTTCCCTGCCCACAGTGAGTTTACAGTCTAGAGATGGGTTTACAGTCTCGAGATGAGCTTATTAAGTGCTTACTGAATGCCGTGGACTGTTCTAAGCACTGGGGTAGGTATAAGTTAATCAGGTTGGACCCAGCCCCTGTCCCACATGGGCTCACAGTCTCTTGCTAATAGACCCACACTACTTTTTCTGTTGTTAAACTCGCTGGGGTCTTCAGCTCAGCTCTCAGAAAGCACCAGAGAAAATAGTACAATTATCCTTAGTTATATGCCTATAAAATATATTTCAGTGGTTATTTACTAACATTTATTAATTATCTGCGCTGTGCAAGGCATTTTACTCAGTGATAGGGCAAATACAAGAAAATTTAAACTGTAAAGTTCTGGCCAGAGAGGGCTTGCAACCTAGATGGGGAAGACCATGTGCATAATCAAAAATGTAAACTAAGTGAAAGCAGTTTAAAATTGAATAATAAAAACCACTGACAATGATAAATGTCAACTAAGCAGTGCTTGGATTGACAAATTCATGGCTTCTTCACTGGTCCAGGCAAATAATCCAAAGTTATGAAGTTGGGCAGGGCCTCCCTCCTGCAGTGTTTGACGGGAGAGGGCAAGCTGATCGGAGCAGATAATCGTTCCTTGAGTTTCCTGGGATCCTAATAATAATTGTCATCATATCTGTTAAGTTTTTACTATGTGGCAAGCATTGTACTAAGCATGGGATAAATGCAATACAATCAGATCGGACTCAGTCCCTGACCTACCTGGGTTTCACAGTCTCAGTTGAAGGGAGAACTTGTACTGAATCCCTGCTTTACAGATGGGGGATACTGAGGCACGGAGAAGTTAAGTGATTTGCCCAAGGTCATACAGCAATCAAATAGCTGATCTGGGATTAGAACCCAGATCTCCTGATTCCCAGGCCTGTGCTCTTTCCACTAGGCCCTGTTGCTTCTTCCTGATAGCATGAGGTGTCTTCTGGATACTTGGCTCTGACGTTCCACCCACTCTCTGCTTTTACAATTCTTCAGTTACCCCCCCGAAACCTCTGTCCAAGAAGAGGGGCTTCCATGAGGTTACTGATGGTCCTGAGAAAAGCTATTCCTGTCTTTAGGACTCTCCCAAGCGCTTCATACAGTGCTGTGCACACAGTAAGCACTTGATAAGTCAATCAATGGCATTAATTGAGTGCTTACTGTGTGCAGAGCACTGTACAATGTAAGAGAGGTAGACACATACCCTGTCAGACTGATTTTGCCTGCGTGCCCCCTCCTACCTCACCTCACTTCTCTCCATCTACGGCGCAGCCCACACACTTTGCTCCTCTAGTGCTGACCTTCTCACTGTGCTTCCATCTCGCCTGTCTTGCCGCCTCCCCTTGCCCACTGGCCTAAAATGCCCTCCTTCCTCAAATGCGACAGACAGTTGCTCTCCCCCCGCACCCCTTCAAAGCCTTATTGAAGGCACATCTCCTCCAAGAGGTCTTCCCTGACTAAGCCCCCCTTTCTTCTTCTCCCACTCCCTTCTGGACCACCCGGACTTCCTCCCTTTGTTCTTTCCCGCTCCCAGCCCCATCGCAGCCCTTATGTATATATCTGTCATTTGTATTGAGGTCTGTCTCCCCATTTCTGTACTATAAACTCATTGGGGGCAGGGATTGTCACTGTTTTTTATTGTATTGTACTTTCCCAAGAACTTAGTACAGTGCTTTTCACACTGTTAGCCCTCAATAAATACAGTTGACTGAGTCAGTGGAAGGCAGCAGTGGCAGATGTCCCATAGATGATGATTTGTGCATCTTTGGACTTCTTTCCCTTCCTCCAGCTCTGTCTTTTATGGGCAGTCGTGGGTGACTTTTATGGCGATTGCACAGGCCCCTTGCTCTAGGGGCCCCAACTCCTCCCATCCGGCAGGACTACCCAATCTGGCCAATTTGCTCCTTCTTCCACCATGTCAGTCTGAATCCTGTCCAATAACAGCCAGTCAACACCCTATCCTACTACCCCAGCCATTCATGGCTCATTCAAAATTAGTCCATCAATCAAAGGTATCTATTGAGCGCTTACTGTGTTTAGAGCACTACAGTAAGCATTTGGGAGAATACAATGCAACAGACTTAGTTGACAGGTTCCCAGCTCACTAGATGTTTACAATTTAAAAAAAGAAGATGGCAGCATGGCCTAGTGGTTAGAGCAGGGGCCTGGGAGCCAGAAGGACAAGGGTTCTAATTTGTGCTCCACCACGTGTCTGCTTTGTGACCTTGGGCAAGTCGCTTAACTTCTCTGGGCCTCACTTACCTTATCTGTATAATGGGGAATGAGTATGTTGCCAACTTGTACTTCCCAAGCGCTTAGTACAGTGCTCTGCACACGGTAAGCGCTCAATAAATATGATTGCTTGATTGAGTGTGAGCCCCATGTGGGATGACTGTGTCCAAACTGATTATCTTATATCTACCCCAGCTCTTAGTACAATGCTTTACACATAGTAAGTGCTTAACAAGGACCATTATTATTACTGATAATAAAATAATAATTATGACATTTGTAAAGCACTTACTATGTGCAAAGAACTGTTCTAACTGCTCAGGGGGTGATACAAGGTGATCAGGTTGTCCCACGTGGGGCTCAGTCTTCATCCCCATCTTACAGATGAGGTAACTGAGGTTCAGAGAAGTTAAGTGACTTGCCCAAGGTCACACAGCAGACATGTGGTGGAGCTGGAATTAGAACCCATGACCTCTGACTCCCAAGCCCATGCTCTTTCTACTGAGCCGTGCTGCTTCTCTACTAATTACTACTAAATTAATATAAATTATGCATATGCACATAATTGCTGTGGGGCTGAGGGTAGAGTGAACATCAAGTCTTATAGAGTACGGATCCAAATCATCATCATCATCAATCGTATTGAGCGCTTACTGTGTGCAGAGCACTGTACTAAGCGCTTGGGAAGTACAAGTTGGCAACACATAGAAACAATCCCTACCCAACAGTGGGCTCACAGTCTAAAATGCACAAATGCCAAATGCACAAGCGATGCAGAAGGGAGAGGGGAAATGAAGACTTAGTTGGGGAAGGCCTCTTGGAAGAGGTGTGATTTTAATAAGGCTTTGAGGGTGGGAAGGTTGGTGCTCTTCAATCCATACTTCATGCCTTCAATCCATACTTCATGCTGCTGCCCGGATTATCTTTGTCCAGAAACGCTCTGGACATATTACTCCCCTCCTCAAAAACCTCCAATGGCTACCGATCAATCTGCGCATCAAGCAGAAACTCCTCACCCTGGGCTTCAAGGCTGTCCATCCATCACCTCGCCCCCTCCTACCTCACCTCCCTTCTCTCCTTCTCCTGCCCAGCCCGCACCCTCCGCTCCTCCACCACTAATCTCCTCACTGTACCTCGCTCTCGCCTGTCCCGCCATCGACCCCCGGCCCACGTCATCCCCCGGGCCTGGAATGCCCTCCCTCTGCCCATCCGCCAAGCTAGCTCTCTTCCTCCCTTCAAGGCCCTGCTGAGAGCTCACCTCCTCCAGGAGGCCTTCCCAGACTGAGCCCCTTCTTTCCTCTCCCCCTCGTCCCCCTCTCCATCCCCCCGTCTTACCTCCTTCCCTTCCCCACAGCACCTGTATATATGTATATATGGTTGTACATATTTATTACTCTATTTATTTATTTATTTAACTTGTACATTTCTATCCTACTTATTTTATTTTGTTGTTATGTTTGGTTCTGTTCTCTGTCTCCCCCTTTTAGACTGTGAGGCCACTGTTGGGTAGGGACTGTCTCTATGTGATGCCAATTTGTACTTCCCAAGCGCTTAGTACAGTGCTCTGCACATAGTAAGCGCTCAATAAATACGATTGATTGATTGATTGCTCTGTCGTCTGTGGAGGTCCAGGTCAGAGGAAAGACATGGGAAAAGGGTGAGCAGTGAGCTAGATGAGATTGAGGTACAGTAAATTGGTATTAGAGGAGCTAAAAGTGCAGACTGGGTCAGAGTAGAAAATCAGAGAGGTAAGGTAGAAGGGGGCAAGGTGATAGGGTGCTTCAAAGCCAGTGGTAAGGAGCTTCTGTTTGATATGGAGGTGCATGGGCAACTCTTGGAAGATTTTGATTGGTGGGGAGATAGGGACTGAACAGTTTGTACAGAAAATGATCCGGGCAGCAGAGTGAAGAAAGAACTGGAGAGGGGAGAGACTGGAGGCAGAGAGGTCAGTGAGGAGACCAATGCAGTAGTCAGGTGGGATAGGAGAAGTGAGTGGATCAGCACAGTAGCAGTTCAGATGGACGGGGGATTCTGCATACTCCAACAAATTTACCTTTCTCCCTGTTAAGACCGAAGAATCAGCCATCAGGGCTAGCAGGGAATGACTGGCACCAGCCGAGAGTGCTGCTGAGGAAGCTGAGCCCCAGCACTTTTTTTCGAGGTGCCTTTGTTTCACTTCCCAGGAAGTGGCCCCATTTCTGTTCTGGAAGAAACCAGTGAAACATGGATGTGTTTATGCCTGCCAAATAAACAGGTATTTACCGGCAGTGGCATTTCCATGGTTCCCAAACAACTAAATGGATTTCCACCATCCTCTCCATTTCCACCTGGGCACACCAGGAGGCTGCCTGATCTCCCATAATAGGCTGAATGCCACTCTTGATTTGGGGCGTGGGAACTTGTTAGGAGCCACAGTAAAGTGTGGTAGCTCAGACACAGCATGGAGAACAATAGGGGTCTCAGAAATGCTGTTTGGGTTTTTGCTGTTGTGCTTTCTCCATCTTTTAAGGAGCCTGCCAATACATACTCTTGTTTTCTTTCTAAATATTGTTCACCGTGTTTCCTCTGCCAGATGGTCACATAGTCTAAGGAGCTTCCAAGTGCACTTTTTGCAACTGGTTTTATCCATTTTCTTTCTGACAGGTTTTAATTTACTTCCCTCCCTCACTGCCCCATACTGTGCTTCCAGAAGAGTTTAAAATGAATCCGATTTTTCAGGCTGCAACAGCTCCCATTGATTGTAGCATTGCAGCTCTGGTAATAAAGTTTGATAATATGAGTCAGAGGGGACAAATGGTTTAGGCCCTGGGTAATCATGGACCATTCTTTGGGCATCTGCTGATTCTTAGAACAATACTTCATTGTCAGCGTTGCATTTTCAGAGGGATTTTAGCAGTGGTGAGAGTGAGGATCATCACAGATACTTATGGCTCCTTTTCATTCCCCTAAAAATGCCAACACAGAAAATTGTTGGGCTCCCTTGAACTGGGACTCTAGGTACAAATGGAGTAGAATTTAAGTTCCTGATGACAGTATTTGATCCTTAACAGTGTCTGCAGTCGGGGTTCCTTCGTGTGGAACTAGATTTCTATTAATTGGCTTTGTTGACATTATGACTAACGGGTTAGAACAGGTTAGCCTCAGTGGTCATTCGTTCTAAAATAATAAAAGGAAAATCAGACTGGAATGCAGATTCTTTGAACTGCATAGGCTCTGGCCATCCTGAAAGTATTATTAAATGTTAGAGTAAAAAATTACTTTTGAAACTGCAATGTGCCATTGATTTTTTTTTTTGGCCTTTTATTAGGGTGCTATTCTTTTCAATGGATAAATGGACTTTTTCAGTTTATTTTTTAGGTTAGACAGGAGTCTGTCGTTTGTGATGTGGCAGTTATAGTTAACTGATGTGACGTGTCCGTTTTTGGTTCCACTTTTACGTAAGCAGTACGTAGTGTCTGTACATTATTGCTGATGGAAGACATTCAGACTTGTCCTAATAATAACTATGGTAATAGTTAAGCACTTACTATGTGTCAAGCATTGTTTAAAGCACTGGGATAGATCCAAGATAACCAGGTCAGACACAGTCCTTGGACCACATGAGGCTTGAAGTCTAAGTAGGAGGAAGAATAGGAAAGTATTGAATCCCCATTTTAAAGCTGAGGAAGCCGAAGCACAGAGAAGTTAGGTGACTTATCCAAGGTTACACAGCAGGCAGGTGGCAGAGTTTGGGATTGAACCCAGGTCCTCTGGCTCTCAGGCCCATGCTCTTTCCACTAGACACTGCTGCTTCTTTGTTCCCCAAGACAAGATCAGATTTTTCTGTTGAAATGGGAATTGCCGATCTGTACAGACTTTAGAAGATTAAGAAGTGCGATTAGCACTGGCTTCAACAATCAATCATTTTAATGGTTCTTCCTGAATGCTTATTCTGCATGTTTTGTTTTGCTGTCTGTCTCCCCCTTCTAGACTGTGAGCCCATTGTTGGGTAGGGGCCGTCTCTATATGTTGCCGACTTGTACTGCCCAAGTGCTTAGTACAGTGCTCTGCACACAGTAAGCACTCAATAAATATGAATGAATGCAGACAATAGAGTTGGTAGCCTCACTCAGTGCCCTCCAGGATCTGATAATCTTGGGCCTGTTGCTCTCATCTGGGGCTGTAAAATCTCTAGGGCTGAAGGCCAGGAAGTTCCTTGAGGGGCTAGAGCTGATAGGGCCAGACCAGTAATAATATCAATAATAACTGTGGTATTTAAGTGCTTACTATGTGCCAAGCACTGTCCTAAGAGCTAGCTATTACACACAGGGCTCACTTTTCATCCCCATTTTACAGATGAGGTAACTGAGGCATAGAGAAGTGAAGCAGCGTGGCTTAGTGGAAAGAGCTTGGGCTTTGGAGTCAGAGGTCATGCGTTCGAATCCCGGCTCCGCCACATGTCTGCTGTGTGACCTTGGGCAAGTCGTTTAACTTCTCTGAGCCTCAGTTACCTCATCTGTAAAATGGGGATGAGGACTGTGAGCCCCCCGTGGGACAACCTGATCACCTTGTAATCTTCCCCAGCGCTTAGAACAGTGCTTTGCACATAGTAAGCGCTTAATAAATGCCATTATTATTATAAGCGACTTACCAAGGTCATCCATAAGACAAGGGGCAGAACAGGGATTAGAACCCAGATCTTTTGGACTCCCATGCACTTGGCCATGCTGGCCAATGCCCACTGCCACTTGGGCAAAGAGCTCTGACAGTCCTGGCTCTGTGGGTCTCTCCTGGTCAGTCTCTCTGCTGGAAGCATTAAAGGAGACCCCGATGAAGGAATCAGGGGAGCACTGCCTCTCTAATCCCCACCCCATTAGCCCTTTATCCCTTTTTCTGCCTTTCCTCCCTTCATTTCTCCTCCTCCCCACTTCTCTGGCCCTGTCAGTCCCCTTTCTTTTGTAGTATCTGTTAAGATCTCACTATGTGCCAGGCACTGTACTAAGTGCTGGGATAGATCCAAGCTAATCAGGTTGGATGCAGTCCATGTCCTACATGCAGATAATAATAATAGTAATAATGGTATTTAAGTGCTTACTATGTGCAAAGCACTGTTCTCAGCGCTTCTAAGCGCTGGATCAGTTTTAATCCCCATTTTACAGATGAAGGAACTGAGGAACAGAGGAGTGAAGTGTCTTGTCCAAAGACAAACAGCAGACAAAGGGCAAAATCAGGATTAGAACCCAGGTCCTTCTGACTCCGACCTGTCCTCTATCCACTAGGCCGTGCTGCTTTTCACACTGCTCTTCTGGGCTCGTTCCCATTCCACCCAAGAGGGGGATATTTTTTTCCTTTTTTGCCAAATATTGTGGCATTTGGTAAGTGCTTATTGTGTACCAGACATAATAATAATGATGGCATTTGTTAAGCGCTTACTATGTGCAAAGCACTGTTCTAAGCACTGGGGGGGATACAATGTGATCAAGTTGTCCCAAGTGGGGCTCATAGTCTTAATCCCCATTTTTACAGATGAGGTAACTGAGGATCAGAGAAGTTAAGTGACTTGCCCAAGGTCACACAGCAGACTTGTGGTGGAGTCGGGATTCGAACCCATGACCTCTGACTCCAGAGCCCGTGCTCTTTCCACTGAGCCACACTGCTTCTCTGACATTGTACTAAGCAGTGGGGTGGGTTCAAGCTAATAAGATTGGACATATTTTCTGTCCCATGTGGGGCTCACTGTCTCAACCCCATTTTGCAGGTGAGGTAACTGAGGCCCAGAGAAGTAAAGTGATTTGCCCAAGGCCACACATTGAACAAGTGGAGGAGACAGGATTAGAACCCATGACCTTCCGACTCCCAGGCCTGTGCTCCCGCTACTCCATGCTGCTTCCAGAGTCACTTCTACTTTCCCGATCCCACACAGAAACCAGGAGTAATGGTGGGAGTAGTTTTCTGAAAACCCTGATCAATACTCCTCTGAAATCCTGTGGCCCTTTCTATTTCCATCAATAACGTGGCTGAGAAAAAGAGAAAAGATATAAAAATGAGGTGTTTACCTAGGGAGAAAAAGTGACAGAGAAGCTGAGAAGGCTGAGCCGCTTCAGAATTTTACCTGTCCTTGGCTTTTATTAGGTACGGATTGATTTCTTTGAGAGCTGGCCTTATTTGAATTTGTGTTCCTGGTTTCAGTTCCGTACTTCAAGTTTCTGAGCTGTTTATTATGATTAAAAATGACTGCAGTAGTCTCAGGCAAATCACTCCTACTCTTCTGACATTCACCAAGACAACCTTCTTTACAAAGATGGAAATGTGTTATTTCTTTGGGCATGTGACTGGATCATCTGTGATTGAATTTTTAGAATATCCAAATTCTTCCTGCTTTGATTTCTTATTGTGATAATGAAGAAAGGCCAGAATGTCACTTTTAAAGTTGAAAAAAGTTTGTTGGAAATGAAGGCTTTCTGAGAGATGAGAGGGTCCGGAGAAGGAAGAATGGGCAGCTTGATAAGTCTTCAATAAAAATGTTTTTGCTTCAGAAGTGTCTGCCTCACTCCACAGTTTTAAAATAGCATTTGAAAAATCTAATGCCTCTAGCTACTCTTTTGTAGAAAACCAGATCCATTAAAAATGCCCAGATTTAGTCCTCTATATTGTTATTGTGTGAGAAGAGAAAATACGTTATTGTCAGAAAAATTTTTGGTCTTTTATCTTCAAAACTTTTAGCCATAATAAAGGATGGGTTCTGCTCCTTGTCATTTAGAGTAGAAGAAATATGCATTGCATTTCATGCTTAGATAAAATCCACATGTTTCCTCTAAAGAAATTCCAATTCATCCCCTTAAATGATAAAAAGAATATTTAAAAATTCTAATAGGGAATATCTTCCACATTTCTTTTATTTATTTTAAACATGCCCATAACTTCACTGTCCTAAAAAAAAATAAGCAACCTTCCCTTCTACCCTTCCTCTCCAAACTCCTTGAGCGAGTTGTCTACACTTGCTGCCTCAAGTTCCTCTCCTCCAATTCTGTCCTTGATCCCCACCAATCTGGCTTCTGTTCCCTTGGCTCCACAGAAACCACCCTCTCAAAGGTCACCAATGATCTCCTCCTTGCCAAATCCAATGGCCTCCACTCCATCCTAGTCCTTCTCGACCTCTCAGCTGCCTTTGACACTGTGGACCACGCTCTTCTCCTGGAAACATTATCCAACCTTGGCTTCACTGACACTGCCCACTCCTGATTCTCCTATCTCTCTGGCCGTTCATTCTCAGTCTCCTTCACGGGCTCCTCCTCTGCCTCCTGTACCGTAACTGTGGGGGTCCCTCACAGTTCAGATCTGAGTCCCCTTCTATTCTTCATCTACATACATTCTCTTGGAAAACTCATTTGCTCACACGGCTTCAACTATCACCTCTATGCTGATGATATCTAGATCTCCAGCCCTGATCTCTCTCCCTCTCTGCAATCTTGCGTTTCCTTCTGCCTTCAAGACACCTCTACTTGGATGTCCTCCCATCATCTCAAACTTAATATGACTAAAACTGAACTTCTTACCTTCCCACCCAAACCCTGTCCTCCCTCTCACTTTCCCATCATTGTTGATGGCACCAATCAATCAATCAATCAATTGTATTTATTGAGCGCTTACTGTGTGCAGAGCACTGTACTAAGCACTAGGGAAGTACAAGTTGGCAACATATAGAGACAGTCCCTACCCAACAGTGGGCTCACAGTCTAAAAGGGGGAGACAGAAAACAAAACCAAACATACTAACAAAATAAAATAAATAGAATAGATATGTACAAGTAAAATAAATAAATAATTAAATAGAGTAACAAATATGTACAAACATATATACATATATACAGGTGCTGTGGGGAAGGGAAGGAGGTAAGATGGGGGAATGGAGAGGGGGATGAGGGGGAGAGGAAGGAAGGGGCTCAGTCTGGGAAGGCCTCCTGGAGGAGGTGAGCTCTCAGTAAGGGCCTTCCTTCCTGCCTCTCTCACAAGCCCATAACCTTGACATTATCCTTGACACCCTCTCTTGTTCCACCCACATTGGTGTAGTAAATAGAACATGGGCCTGGGTTCTAATCCCAGCTGTGCCACTTGCCTGCTGTGTGACCCAAGTCCCTTCACTTCTCTGTTCCTCCGTTACCTCATCTGTGAAATGGGGATTGAGACTGGGAGCCCCACGTGGAACAGGGACTGTCTCCAACCCGTTATGCTTGTATCCCCCCCAGTGCTTAGTGAAGTGCTTGGTACACAGTAAGTGCCTAACAAATACCAGAATTATTATTACTATAATATTCAAGCCATCACTAAATCCTGTCAGTTCTACCTTCACAATATCGCCCCTTCCTCTCCATCCAAACTGCTACCACATTAATGCAAACACTTATCCTATCCCGCCTTGATTATCTTGATTATTGTATGAGCCTCCTTGCTGACCTCCCTGCCTCCTTTCTTTCCCCACTCCAATCCATACTGCATTCTGTTGCCCAGATCATTTTCCTTCAAAACCGTTCAGACCATGTTCGCCCACTCCTCAAGAAACTCCAATGGTTGCCCACCCACTTCCACATCTAACAAAAATTCCTCACCATTGCTTTAAAGCACTTAATTACCTTGCCCCCTCCTACCTCACCTTGCTACTCTCATACTATAACCCAGCCAGCACACTTTGTTCCTCTAATGCTAGCCTCACTGTACGTTGATCTCTTCTATTTCATCACTGACCTCTCGTCCACATCCTATCTCTGGCCTGGAACACCCTCCCTCCTCATATCAGACACATAATTGCTCTCCCCCACTTCAAAACCTTATTGAAGGCACATCTCCAAGAAGCCATCCCTGAACAAGCTCTCCTCTCCTCTTTTCCCACTCCCTTCTCTGCTGCTGTTACTTGCTTCTTCATTCATCCTCCTTCCCATTCCCACAGCCCGTATGTATTTCTATATCTATATATCTATATATCTATATATATATATCTCTATATATCTCTATATCTGTAATTTATTTATATTAACTTCTGTCCCGTGCTCTAGGCTGTGAGCACGTTGTGGGCGTGGAATGTGTCTGTTGTTATTTTGTACTCTCCCAAGCACTTAGTACAGTGTTTTGCACACAGTAAGTCCTGAATAAGTGCGACTGAACGAATGAATTTCAATTATTAACCTAACTCTGACACTTCTCTACTGTGTGATCTTGGGCAAGACACTGAACTTCTCTGTGGCTTTTTACTCCTCTGTGAACTGGGGATTCAATTCCCGGTTCAGTGAGAAGCAGCATGGCTTAGTGAGTAGAGCACGGGCTTGGGAGTCAGAAGGACCTGGGTTCTAATCTTGGCTCCACAACTTGTCTGCTTTGTGACCTTGGGCAGGTCCTTGGGCCTCAGTTACCTCATCTGTAAAATGGGGATTAAGACTGTGACCCCTATATGTGACAGGGACTGTGTCCAATCCTGTTAGCTTGTATCTACCTCAGCGTTTCATTCAGTGGCTGGCACATAGTAAGTGCTTAATGAATACCACAATCATTATACCTGTCCTCCTCCCTTCTTAGACTACTACTTAGTAGATAGTAGTAATAGTAGTAGATACTACTTAGTAGATACCAGTACATAGACTGTGAGCACCATGTGGGACAGGGACTGTATCCTACAGATCATTGTATATCTACCCAGAGTTTAGAATAGTGCTCTTCAAGCAATAAATACTGAACAAATACAATTATTATGTAACCCAGGAAGAATAAGGCACCTGTTTTAATGTTTTGAAGTCAAAAGTCTTTTAACATGCCAATTTAGATACTTTCCCCACTTGATTTCCACTAGTTATTTATCCAATAGAAACAGCTCAGAAAAGGGGAGGGTTTTTGGAAATTCAGCAATCCACTACATCCTCCTTAATTTGTTTTAATGAAAATGACATTTTCTATGCATAAAAATTCATTGCTTTAGATTATCTTTTAAACAGTTTTTCTAAGAGTTATCGTGCTGTATGATTTTGAAAGCATATTAGGCAGAATTAGATTGCCTCTCTGGTTTTCCCCGTGAGTTCTAAATGCAATTTTGGGGTTTGGGTTTTTTTGGTTTTTTTTTTTTTTTTGAGAACAGGATAATAGTTTCCCTTAACTGTTCAATTGGCTATAAACAAACACAAAAATTTCCAGAAGAGTCGGAGGTAGTGGTATTTTTCGAGCACCCACTTGGGTGCTTTTAGACTGTGAGCCCACTTTTAGACTGTGAGCCCACTATTGGGTAGGGACTGTCTCTATATGTTGCCAACTTGTACTTCCCAAGCGCTTAGTACAGTGCTCTGCACACAGTAAGCGCTCAATAAATACGATTGATGATGATGCACTGTACTAGTGATTTGGGATTACAGAATAACAAAGTGACATGTTTCCTTCACACAGTGAGAGACCAAGCATAAGATATTTAATAATACTAAACTGTGGTGTTTGCTAAGCTCTTACTATGTGCCAGGTACTTTCCCAGGCACCTAGCGCTGGGGTAGATACAAGGTAATCGAGTTGGACACAGTCCCCATCCCACATAGGACTCACAGTCTTAATCCCCATTTCATAGATGAGGTAACTGAGGCACAGAGAAGTTAAGTGACTTGCCCAAGGTCACACAGCGGACAAGTGGCACACCTGGGATTAGAACTGAGGTCCTTCTGGCTCCCAAGCCTGCACTCTCTCCATTAGGCCATGCGGCTTCGTGTTCTACAAATGAATGGTCAAAATAAATGAATTGAACAGACATATGTAGGCTAAGATCATGCCTATTAACTCAGTTGTATTTTCCCAATTACTTAATGCAGTGCTCTGCACACAGTAAGCACTCAATAAATACCATTGTTTGATATTTTATGCATGTGTTCTATTAAGTGCTAGGCTAGATTTAAGGGATGATAGGTCCAAGATGATGGAAAATTAAATAGGGAAGGCTTGTTGGATGATGTGGTTTGAGGGTTTAAATGGTGGGAGAGCTATGGACTGTTTAATGTGGGGAGGGAAGGAATTCTGAGCTGGGGAAGAGCATGGCCTAGTGATAGAGCATAGTCCAGGGAGTCAGAAAGACCTGGGTTCTAATCCAGATTCATCACTTGTCTTTGGTGTGACCTTGGCCAAGTCACTTTACTTTAAGAAGCAGTGTGGCTCAGTGGACAAGAGCACGGGCTTTGGAGTCAGAGGTCATAGGTTCAAATCCCAGCTCCGCCAACTGTCAGCTGTGTGACTTTGGGCAAGTCACTGCTCTGTGCCTCAGTTACCTCATCTGTAAAATGGGGATTAAGACTGTGAGCCCTCCATGGGACAACCTGATCACTTTGTAACCTCCCCAGTGCTTCAAGCAGTGCTTTGCACATAGTAGGTGCTTAATAAATGCCATCATTCTTATTCTTATTATTTACTTCTCTGGGCCTCACATGTCACATGTAAATTGGGGATTAAGACTGTGAACCCCATGTGTGGCATGGACAGTATCCAACCTGATTAGCTTGCATCTAGCCCCACTCTTAAAACAGTGCCTACCTCATAGTAAGCACTTAACAAGTACTATTAAAGAAAGTGTGAGTGAAGGGATGGAGGCAGAATTAAATGTGAAGTACGGCAAGGAGGTTTGGTTGAGGGGGGAGAGAAATAGGGGATCCATGTACGATCAGTGTTTTGCATGTGAGTGGTTGCCCCTATGGATTTTTTAGTTCAAGCCAAGGAGGGTCACAAGGACCACTGTTTCTGTAAGATTCTTTGTATTGTGTATTTACGGCAACGTAAAGACCCCCTGCTTTCTTCCCAGACTTTACATATACAAATCTGGTCCTTTCAAGGGTCTGTCTCCTGGTTAGACTTCTACCTTTCTATGTTCCCTTTCCATCTCCCTTGGCGTTTCCTCGTTCTCAAAGACCCTGCCTTCTTGAATTGTTCATCTGTGGGCTCCAACATTTCTTGAGTCTTGAGTCTATAGACTCTAATCTCATTGCGGGCAGGGGTTGTATCTACCAATACTATTGTATTGTACTAGTAATAATACCATTATTCTTATTATTACTACTTTTCCAAGTGCTCGGTACAGTGATCTGCGCGCAGTGAGCACCCAAATACTATTGACCTTACTTCTTAAATTGATCTTATCTTACTTTTTAATCCACTTGAACTATGTTTTCCTGTTGCCACCATTCTCCTGGCAAGACCAGCTTTGTGAAGTTGAGTTCCAACTAGGCTGGCTCTGTTAATAATAATAATTGTGGTATTTGTCAAGTACTTAGTATGTGCCAGGCACTGTACTAAACACAGGGGTGGATACAAGCAACCTGTGTTGGATACAATACCTGTCCCCATGGGGCTCACAGTCTTAATTGCCACTTTACAGATGAGATAACTGAGGCCCAGAGAAGTGAAGCGACTTGCCCAAGGTCATACACAGCAAACAGATGGCGGAGCCAGTATTAGAACCCTGGTCCTTCTGACTCTCAGGACCGTGCTCTACCCTCTAAGCCACGCTGCTTCTGTTGGTGCTCATTGGCAGCCCAAGAACTTCATGAAGACTGTGAGCCCCTCGTGGGACACCCTGATTACCTTGTATCTACCCCAGTGCTTAGAACAGTGCTTTGCATATAGTAAGCGCTTAACAAATACCAACATCATTATTATTATTCATGCCAACTGTTGCCAAGCCTAGCCTAGAAATGTGGTGAAGGAAACTCAGCCAGAAGCTAATTCATTCATTCATTCATTCAATCATATTTACTGAGCGCTTACTGTGTGCAGAGCACTGTACTAAGCGCTTGGGAAGTCCAAGTCAGCAACATATAGAGATGGTCCCTACCCAACAGCAGGCTCACAGTCTAGAAGGGGGAGACGGACAACAAAACAAAACATATTAGCAAAATAAAATAAATAGAATAAATACAAATAAAATAGAGTAATAAATACGTACAAATATATATACAGGTGTCCCCTTCCCCCACGTCCCGCCATCCTTAGCTGTTGCTGCCCTTCCTAAGATGGCGAAAGGGGAAATTCAGAGGGCTTTAAAAGCCCCATGGGGGCAACTGGATCAGGCCCAAGCCTCACTGCTGAGGTTGAGGGTATGCATCTGCCCAGCAAACCGAAGAGATAGAGCTTGGAGAGCTTTGAAACTATGAGGAGATTTTGATGCTGAGGGGCACGGAAAGCAGGTGGAGGGTTTGAAGGAGAGGTGTGATGTGGTCCGGATGATGCCTCTGGAGGAGGCATTGGACGGCAGCATGGAGAAGAGATCAGAGAGGAGGGAGGCTGGAGTCTGGGAGACAGACAGAAGACTAATGCGAGAATCTTGCCCAGGCAAAGACCAGAACTTGTACTGGGGCCTTCATCGAGCGGCAGAATGGCTAATGGAAAGACCACAGGCCTGGAAGTAGGAGAACTGTGGTTCTAATCATGGCTCTTCCACTTGCCTGGTGTGTAACCTTGGGAAAGCCACTGCATGTCTCTTTGTTAGTTTCCTCATCTGTAAAATGGGGATTCAATACCAGTCCTCCTTCCTACTTGTCCTGTCAACGCCACATGGGGGCAAGGCTTGCTTCTGACCTGATTAACTTGTATATATCCCAGTGATTTTTTTTAGTGGTATTTGTTAAGCACTTACTATGTGGCAGGCACTCTGCTAAGCACTGGGATATATACAAGCTAATCAGGTCAGAGGCAACCGTTGTCCCATGTGAGGCTCTTAGTCTTAATCCCCATTTTACAAATGAGGGAACTGAGGCCCAGAGAAGTTGAGTACCTTGCCCAGGGTCACACAGCAGACAAGTGGTAGAGCTAGGATTAGAAGCCAGGTCCTTCTCACTCCCAGGCTCGTGTTCCATTCTCTAGGCCATTCTGCTTCTCTGCTGCAAAATGGGGATTAGAGAAGCAGCGTGGCTCAGTGCAAAGAGCTTGGGCTTTGGAGTCAGAGGTCATGGGTTCACATCCCTGCTCCGCCAATTGTCAGCTGTTTAACTTTGGGCAAGTCACTTAACTTCTCTGTGCCTTAGTTACCTCATCTGTAAAATGGGGATTAAGACTGTGAGCCCCCCGTGGGACAACCTGATCACCTTGTAACCTCCCCAGCGCTTAGAACAGTGCTTTGCACATAGTAAACACTTAATAAATGCTATTATTATTATTCTTGTTATAATCCTGTTCTCCCTCCTACTTAAAGTGTGAGCTCCATGTGGGACCTGATCATCTTGAATCCAAACCAACACTTGGAACAGTGTTTGTCCCATAATAAACACTTAATTACAATCATGCTGACTCCTCTCGAGTCAGAAAATCTGCCTGTTCTTGTCCTCAGGACGGACTGGAAATCCAGTTATTCACCATCCCCGATGAGGGGGTTGGTGATGGAGCATGATTACTTAACCACATTTTGTGTCATGCCCATTAACTGAAGTAGGAGAGAGGGAGCACCAATTTACCTATAAGCCCACAGGGCTGATATGTCTTCTTCCAGTTTTTCTTTCCCCATCCCATCTCTACTACTCCCTGCAGTTGACTGCCACCTTCGTCTTAGCCAACCGGGTGAGCAGAAAGCAATTTTGAATAAATTCAATTAAAAAATGATTCCAAAATAGTGACTATTGTGTGCATTTGTTCTTCCCCTCCCATTTTTTAATCTTCTAAGAGATCAGATGGAAGCTTTATTTCAGGCAAGAGACCAAAACAAGTCCTAAATCAAATACCTTGCTTGACATTTGGGATGGTGTAAAATAGAAAAAACAAAACAAAAACTTTCCTTCTAGAGCCTAATAGCTTAAGCAAGGAAGGGAAAGATTCGAGACCATAAGCTTGTTGTGGGAAGGGATTGTGTCTATGTTTTTCTTGTGTTGTACTCTCCCAAGCATACAGAAAATGCTCAATAAATGCAATTGATTGAAATTCAAAGATGGACCTGGTGATGGGATGGAAAGAGCTAGTGAGAGAGTGACTCTCTGGGAAGAGAAAGGGACAGCTCAATCTGCTCCTTGTTCTGGGAAATGGGAGCGCTGCTGGTACAGAGGGCCTGAAAGCAGAATTAAAGACAAGCAGAAGCAGATTTCAGTTGTTCTTGCTCCTTGTATCCCCAGGGTCATTACTTGTGGCAAGCAACTGTTCTTGTGTTATGGCAGGAAAATAAAATCCACCACTCAAGATAATCTGGGGGAGACTTGTTGAATGATGATGATGGTGTTTGCTAAGCACTTACTATGTGTCAGGGGGAATTCTAAGCACTGGATGGCTGCAAGTTAATTAGGTTGGACACAATCCTTGTCCCACGTGGGGAGACTTGTTGAATGAAGATGATGGTATTTGCTAAGCACTTACTATGTGTCAGACGGAATTCTAAGCACTGGATGGCTACAAGTTAATTAGGTTGGACACAGTCCCTGTCCCACATGGCCACGGTGCTTCTGGAGGCAAACAATTTTAGGACACACATTCCTGTGCCTTCCTCATCGGGGGTAGGTAGAGGATCTCATTTACGGCTCCACAGAAACAACGAGCAATCTGGGGCAGGAGCAGTAATGGTGGAAGAATGGGGGGCGCCTGTCCTTTGCAGGTAGCAGACCACCTCAAAGTAAGATTGTTTGACATATTGTTTGTTTGACAGATTGTTTTAGACTGTGAGCCCACTGTTGGGTAGGGACTGTCTCTATATGTTGCCAACTTGTACTTCCCAAGCACTTAGTACAGTGCTCTGCACACAGTAAGCGCTCAATAAATACGATTGATGATATATGCTCTAGGGGATGAGGGAGGAAATGCCAGCCATGCTTTAAAAATGCATGTTTTCAGGAGTAATCAGTTTCCTTATCTGGAAAATGGGGATTCAATACCCATTCTCCCTCCTGCTTAGACTGTAAGCCCCATGTGGGACAGGGACTGGGCCTGACCTGCTTGTATCAGTAGGGACTGTCTCTATATGTTGCCAACTTGTACTTCCCAAGCGCTTAGTACAGTGCTCTGCACACAGTAAGCGCTCAATAAATATGATTGATTGATTGATCAACTCCAGTGCTTAGTCAGTCGTATTTATTGAGCACTTACTGTACAGAGAACTGTACTAAGTGCTTGGGACAGTATTGGAGAAGCAGCATGGCATAGTGGATAGAGCCTGAGCCTGGGAGTTAGAAGGTCTTGGGTTCTAATCCCAGCTCCGCTACTTGTCTGCTGTGTGACCTTGGGCAAGTCACTTCTTTGGGTCTCAGTTACCTCATTTGTAAAATGGGGATTGAGACGGTGAGTCCCACGTGGGACAGGGACTGTGTCCAACTCAACTTGCTTGAATCCATCCCAGCGCTTAGTACAATGCTTGGCACATAGTAAGCACTTAACAAATACCATAATTATTATTATTGTGAGCTCATTGTGGGCAGGGAATGTGTCTGTTACATTGTACAATCCCAAGTGCTTAGTAAAGTGCTTTGCACAGAGTAAGTGCTTAATAAACATAATAATAATAATAATTATGGTATTTGTTAAGCACTTTGTGCCATGCATTGCTCTATGCACTGGGGTAGATACAAGGTAATCAAGTTGTCCCACGTGGGGCTCACAGTCTTAATCCCCATTTTACAGATGAGGTAATTGAGGCTCAGAGAAGTTAAGTGATTGCCCGGGGTCACACAGCAAACAAGTGGCAGAGCTGGGATTAGAATCCACATCCTCTGCCTCCCAAGCCTGTGCTCTTTCCACTAAGCCAAGCTGCTTCTCTGTGATTGAATATGATTGAATAAATGAATGAATACAATTCAGCAATACAGCAGGCACCTTCTCTGCCCACAATGAATTTACAGTCTAGATGATGAGCTAAGGCTGTGCTTGGCACATGGTAAGTGCTTAATGAATGAGTGTGTGTGGTCCAAGACTTTTTTCCAGTTCTAATTCATATTATTCTAAGAGATTTGTGACTCCCACTTGCCGTCCCCCACTCCCTCTTGCACCTCCAGGCCTTTCATTTTTTTTCCTCAAACCACAGTCAAGCACCAGACAGGTAGACTGATTCTTCCTTTTTGGCCAAAGTGCACAACGAGCAGTAGCGATAACCTTCCAGTCTCCAGTGACCGGTGATTAAATATCTCATTTAGCAAATAAAAGTGAGAGCCTTTTTTCCCCCTTTGTTTCTCTGAAGGAACTGAGATGTGTCCTTTCTGAATTCTGAGTAAGAGTAAATAGAAATAACCTTTCCCTGCTAAGAGGAGCCATTAAGTGGAAGAAGAGAATGGTCACATTTGTCTTCCTTAGAAGGTCATAACAAGCAGGTTGTGAATGTAGTCCAGGGTATTTACAGAGGTAAAAACTTCTTAAATGCTGGCAGCCAGTAATGCCAACCTTCCCTTTTATCCCATATTATATTTAAGGCTTAGCTGGGTTTTACCAGAGGCCTAGTTTTTCCAATTTATATGTGTATTTTTATTTGAAAATCTATAATCCTGTAGTAGGGGAGGAAGAGAGAGCTGCCCTTTGGTTTGATTTGCTAATGGTGAGAGTGCATATTTTTGTTTGGTGTTCGTTTAGACTTGCATAACTCATGCTTATGTGTGTATTTTTGAACACATTCAGTACTGGTTATGAAGGGTCAGTCCAATTGTTATGTATGTAATAATGAAAGAGTTGGCCTTGATTTTCAGATTGGATTTGTAAAATAATCCGTTCTCAGACAGAAGTTTCAGTGATGAAGTCTCATTGTGTTTTAATGTGTGTGTGGGCTTTATTCATCTGTATTTTTCCAGATTTTTCTTGCTATTACTCCTTATATCCATAACTGAACGTTTGTTACTTGTGACAGGCCACTGTTCCTTTGTTTTTATGCCTTGAAGGTGAAACCCACCACTCATGATGATCTGGGTTTCCTCCTCTAGACTGTGAGCTCATTGTGGGCAGGGAGTATGTCTGCTTGTTCGTTCATTCAGTCGTATTTATTGAGTGCTTACTGTGTGCAGAGGACTGTACTAAATGCTTGTTATTATAGTGTACTCTCCCAAGTGCTTAGTACAGTGCTTTGCACACAGTAAGCACTCAAGTACAGATGAATGAATTAAAGGGCACACTACTGCTTGACACTTGATCCATTGTGAATGCTTAACAAATACCTTCATCATCATCATTTGGTATTCGCCCAAACCCTACAGCACTTATTTACATATTTTTAAATTGCATGTTATAAATTATTTATATTAATATGTCTCCCCCTCATGACTGTTAACTCATTATGGGCAGGGATCACGTCTGCTAATTCTATTATATTTTACTTTCCCAAGCACTTAGTACAATGCTCAGCACATAGGAAGTGCTCAAAAAATACCATTGATTGATTGAACAAATGTTGGTCAAGTTCAGCAGCCCAGCAAAATTGCCACTTATCAACAGTTGGTCTCCAGGTCTATCGTTGGGGGAGAAATTCTTTAGATAAATTGTGACAGCAACAGAACTTTGATTTATGTACCATAAAAATGGAAGGAATAAGCAAGGTAGGCAAATGAGAAGAGACTGTCTTTTTTTTTTTTTAATGGCATTTGTAAAGAGCTTACTATGTGCCACACACTGTACTGAGCACTGGAGAAGATACAAGCTAATCAAGTTGGAATCAACCCATGCGCCACATGGGGATCACAGTCTTAAATGGCATTTTACAGATAAGGTAACAAAGGCACAAAGAAGTTAAGTGACTTGGTCAAGGTAACACAATAGACAAGTGGCAGAACTGGGATTAAAATGCAGGTCCTTCCAACACCCAGGCCCATTCTCAATCTACTATGCTATGCTGCTTAGACTCTAAATCGGCGGACAGGGAATGTCTACCAACTCTATTATATATGATACTCTCCCAAGTGCTTAATAAAGTGCCCAGCACACACTATGTTCTCAATACAATTGATTGTCAGCAAAATCTACATAAATTTCCAAGCCAGAGTAGTTGCAAAAAAAAAAAATTGGGTTACATGAATCTGAGTGGACCTGGTTTGTGATTTTTACACCTTTTGGGGTTACAACTGTTCTAGGATATCTTCTGCTGGGTTGATTTTTTGAATTTATTGTCTTCATGATCCCGTTAGTTTTCTTTCTGCTGCCATTTAAGCTTTTCATTCATTCATTCAATCGTATTTATTGAGCGCTTACTGTGTGCAGAGCACTCTTCTAAGCGCTTGGGAAGCACAAGTCGGCAACATATAGAGACGGTCCCTACCCAACAACGGGCTCACAGGCTAGAAGGGGGAGACAGACAACAAAACAAAACATGTAGACAGGTGTCACAATCATAAGAACAAATGGAATTAAAGCTATATGCACATCATTAACAAAATAGAGTAGTAAATCTGTACAAGTAAAATAGAGTAATAAATCTGTACAAATATATACCAGTGCTGTGGGGAGGGGAAGGAGGTAGGGCGGGGGGGATGGGGAGAGCTTGCTCTCCTGCTGTTGACAAGATTGGTTTCTCACTCCTCAGGGATGACTTCCTGCCTACGTTTGCATAGTTAGAATTGCAGCAGGAGTTTCTTGAGATGCTGAGGCTTGAAGCCCAGGGTACCGGAGAGTCTGGAAGCTTTAGGGTATCTCGAGCGTGCAAGACTAAAATTGTCCACGTGGACTGGTGATCAACTGCGGAATTCAGTACGTTTGACTACATTCCATTCAATCGTATTTATTGAGCACTTGCTGTGTGCAGAGCGCTGTACTGAATGCTTGTGCTAAGCTAATAAACAGACGTCATCCCCTGCCCACAACGAGCTTACAGTCTAGACTACAACAATTAAACTTCTTCACTGATGATCTTCAATCAATCAATCGTATTAATTGAGCGCTTACTGTGTGCAGAGCACTGTACTAAGCGCTTGAGAAGTACAAGCTGGCAACAGAGACAGTCCCTACCCAACAGTGGGCTCACAGTCTAGAAGGGGGAGACAGAGAACAAAACCAAACATACTAACAAAATAAAATAAATAGAATAGATTGGTACAAGTAAAATAAATAAATGGAGTAATAAATATGTACAAACATATATACATATATACAGGTGCTGTGGGGAAGGGAAGGAGGTAAGATTCGGGGGATGGAGAGGGGGACGAGGGGGAGAGGAAGGAAGGGGCTCATTCTGAGAAGGCCTCCTGGAGGAGATGAGCTCTCAGTAGGGCCTTGAGCACAATCAATCCAATTTGAGGGCTTACTGTGTGCAGAACACTGTACTATGTGCTTGGGAGTGTACAGTGTAGTGGAAGGCCTCTTGGAGGAGATCAATAAGTTGATTGTATTTATTGAGCACTTACTATGTGCCCGAAAGCTGTACTAAGTGCTTAGGAGAGTACAATATGACAGTACTTTATCATTCAATTCTTATTTGGAAAGATGGTCTGTTTCATTTTATTTTAATTTTTAAAATATATTTAAGTATTTACTATGTACCACACACTGTACTAAACACTCAGGTAGATACAACCTAATCAGGTTGGACACAGTCCATGTCCTACATGGGGCTCACAGTCTCCCTATTTTACAGAGGAGGAAACAGAGGCATAGAGAAGTGAAGTGACTTGCCCAAGGTCACACAGCAGACAAGTGACAGAGTCAGGATTACATTTTGAGGATTTTGATTTTGAGGATTTTAGATTTTAAGAAGCAGCGTGGCTTAGTGGAAAGAGCATGGGTTTGAGAGTCAGAGGTCAAGGGTTCTAATCCTGCCTTTGCCACTTGTCAGCTGTGTGACTTTGGGCAATCATTAACTTCTCTGTGCCTCAGTTTCCTCATCTGTAAAATGGGGATTAAGACTGTGAGCCCCACATGGGACAACCTGATTACCTTGTATCTACCCCAGTGCTTAGAACAGTGCTTGTCACATAGTAAGTGCTTAACAAATGCCATTATTGTTATTATTAAGTGCTCAACTAATTAGGAATGGGAATGGGGAAGAGCGTATCCCAGACTATTCCTGCCATGCAGAATCCAAGAAGGAATGAGCGATGAGGAGAACTTGGCTTTCTTTCTGTCAAGCATGATAGTGACTGATCAGAATCTCTGGATTTGAGGGAGCAATGAGGAAATAACTGTTGGTATCATGAAAACTGGGCCAGTGTTCAGTATTCTCAGAAACTGGTGGAATTACATGGCACAGCTGTTTTGGTCCTGCGAGGGTTGCTTGACTGGCAGGGAATGGGAAGGAGTGGGAGAAGGGAAGAAAGGCAGAGAAGGGTCTCCTGCTCCTCATCTCTCCTCAGCTCAGTCGGGGGGCCAAAGAGGGAATTCCAGGCAGGGGCAAGGAGGAGGGAAGAGACCAGAGAGCTAAGTGAGAATATGTGATTTGGCTCGGCTGCCATGCTTCTGGTTTGCTTAATGCCCTTTTGGCAGTGAGGTTATGTCCTTACTGCATGATGAAATTTGAAAGTAATGTGCTTATTTGGTTTTCTGGGCTGCTATCCCTTTGGCCATGATGCAATTCTTCTAGCAAACTTAATCCTGTGAGGGAAGAATAGGATTAACTCCTACAGATTATATGTCCCTCCTGGCCCCATTTTACAGCTGGGTCTACTAGTCATGATAAACACGCCTGACTTGTTTATCTGTTTCTGAAGCCAACTATAAATCCATTCAGTCCATGTTTGCCCACTCCTTAAGAACCTCCAGTGGTTGCCCAACCACCTCTGCATCCAACAGAAACTCCTTTACCATTGGCTTTAAAGCATTCAATCACCTTGCCTCTTCCTACCTTTCCTTGCTGATTTCATACTACAACTCAGCCCACACACTTCACTGACTATCTCACTTTTGCCCACATCCTGCCTCTGGCACAGAACTCCCTCCCTCTTCATATCCCAGAGTAAGCCCCGCTTTTCCTCATCTCCCACTCTTACTCCCTTTGCTCTTCCTCCCTCTGCCCACCCCACAGCACCTATATATATAGCTGTAGTTTTATTTAGTTATATTGATGTCTATCTGTATTGACATCTGTCTCCCTCTCTCTCAACTGTAAACTCATTGTGGGCAGGGATTATAACTATTTACTGATGCATTGTACTTTCCCAAGCATTTAGTACAGTGTTCTGCACACAGTAAGCGCTAAATGAATACATGAATATCTGACCAGATGACCACTCTCCCCACCTTCAAAGCCTTGTTGAAATCACATCTCCTCCAAGATCCCTTCCCTAAATCCTCATTCCTCTTCTCCCACTCCCTCTGTGTCATCTTTGCACTTGGATTTGCACCCTTGATTCACCCCTCCCTCAGCCCCACAACACTTCCAAACATATCTGTAATTTATATTAATGCCTGTATCCTCCCTCTCAACTGTAAACTCACTGAGGGCAGAGAACTTGTCCACTAACTCTGTTATATCATACTATCCCAAGCACTTTGTACAGTGCACTGCACACAGTAAGCGCTCAATAAATATATTGCTTCTATCTCTTTGCTTAGTGCAGTGTGTGGCTCAGAGTATTTAGTAAGTACCCTAATAATGAAAACTTTCAAAATCATCTTGTTTTTATCAGTCTGACTGGGGCATTTATTCCTTCCAATTTACATCTAGCTAACAGTCTTTGATGTTGTTGGCCAGGGAAGAATTCCAGGGGCTGCTTTGACCTCCTCCCCTCAACCCCCCTCAATGACTCCCACCATCCAAAAGGGGATTTGCTTCTCTCCAAAGCCTCTTAAGTGGCAATGCCAGATTGACAACATGCATCCCAGGTTCCTAGGCCCTCTTCTGATCTGAATTATCCACACCAGCCATCAGCCCAGAGGGAAATAATTTTGTTGGGGGCCCTCCAAGTCTCAGAGAGGAAGACTGGGAGTTCAGAAATTAACTGGTGATTCAGGAAGTGAAGCTGGAGCCGCTTGGATTAGCTGTTCAATAATGGACAGACCCACTTTTTAGCAAAATGATCCAGGCAGCAGAGTGAAGTTTGGACTGGAGTGGGGAAACACAGGAGGCAAGAAGGTCAGTGAGGAGGCTTGAGGCAGTAGTCGAGGCAGGGTAGGGTAAGTGCTTGGATCATTATAGGGTCAGTTTGAATGGAGAGGAAAGGGCAGTGATGTTGTGGAGGTTGAAATCTCCTAAGTGCTTAGTGTGGTGCTCTGCTCAGAGTAAGTGCTCAATAAATATGATTGATTGCCAAGACATGGTGACACTTTGAATATCTGGGGTGAATGGAAGAGATGAATCCAGAATAACACCAAAGTTAGGGGCTTGTGAGACAGGGAGGATGGTGGTGATCTCTATAATACCAAGGAAGTCAGAAGGAAGACAGTGTTTGGGTGGGAAGATGAGGAGTTCTGTGTTGGGCATCTTAGGTTTGAGGTATTGGTGGGTCATCCAAGTAGGGATGTCCTGAAGGCAGGAGGAAATGTGAGTCTGAAAAGGAGAGAGATCAGGGCTGGAGATGTAGATTGGGAAATCATCCACGTAGAGATGGTAGTTGAGGCCCGGGAGCAAATGAGTTCTCCGAGGAAGCAGGTGTAAATGGAGACTAGAAGAGGACCCAGAACTGTGTCTTGAGGGATTCCTTTAGTTAAGGGGTGGGAGGCAGAGGAGGAACCCATGAAAGTGACTGAGAATGGCCATCCAGAGAGGTAGGCAGAGAAGCAGGAGAGGACAGTGTCAGTGAAGCCGAGGATGGATAATGTTTCCAGGAGATGGGAATGTCCCACAGTGTCGAAGGCAGCTTGAGAGGTCAAGGAGGATTAGGATTGAGTAGAGGCCCCTTGATGTGGCAAGAAGCATATAATTGGTGACCCGTGAGAGGGCAGTTTCAATGGAGTGAAGGGGGTGGAAGCCAGATTGGAAGGGATCAAGGAGAGAATTAGAGGAGAAAAAAGTGGAGGAAGTTTAGTGTAGACAACTCACGCAAGGAGTTTGGAGAGGAATGATAGAAGGGAGATGGGACAATAATTGGAGGAAACTGTGAGGTCAAGGAGTGGTTTTTAGAATAGGGGAGACATAAACATGTTTGACTACATTGGGGATTAAGCCATTAGTGCGAGAGCAGCTGAGGATTGCAGCTAAAGAGGTAAGAAAGTGTTGAGGGGGCAAGTGCTTTGATAAGGTGAGAAGGGATGGGAGTAGATTTTGAGCAAGGCAGTTAAATCATTTATCCAAGGTCACACCACAGAAAGATAGCCGAGCTGTGACTGGAATGATACTCCTTTTCTCATTCCCGGCATGTAAAGATTTTTCTCTGCTGGGCTGGTTTGATAGCCAGTGGCAGGGCTCATGTTAATCGTTGCTAATTACTGAGCACCTGCTGTGTACAGAACACTGTCCCTAGCCTGTGGGATTGCACAACAGGAATAATTGAAAATGTATCTATTTCCTCAAGCCTTCTTTCCTAATTGCTGCACCTCAGGCGAGGTGATTGGCTACAGTGGTCGATTACCCACGTGGTCTGGGATTTTTCTCCAATATGTTTTCTAACATTTGTTCTGCCCTGTCCTGTTTCTACATATCATTCTGCAGTTCAGTTTTAAGCCCATTTTGTCCAGAATCAAACTCTCCATCTTCACTCTTAAGTCATCTATTCCACCTAACTTTTCTGTCACCAACATTACCATCCTCTCCATCTGTCAACCCTTGGTGTTATCCTTAGCTTCTCCCTCACTTTCAACCTCCCCTACTCAGTCTGTCACAAAATCCTGTAGTTTCTTTCTCTGCGACACTTCCAAGATCCATCTCTTCCTCTCCATCCATGCTGGTCCAGACAGCTTGATTACTACATTAGCTTCTTCACGGATGTCCCTGCCTCCAGCCTCTCCCTCTGGTTCCCGGATCAGGTTCCATGGCAGATGGGTGCATTTTGCACGATGATGTCAGGTGAAGTTAATAATAATAATGGCATTTATTAAGCGCTTACTATGTGTAAAGCACTGTTCTAATCACTGGGGAGATTACAAGGTGATCAGGTTGTCCCATGGGGGGGCTCACAGTCTTAATCCCCATTTTACAGATGAGGAAACTGAGGCCCAGAGAAGTTAAGTGACTTGCTCAAAGTCACACAGCTGACAGTTGGCGGAGCCGGGATTTGAACCCCTGACCTGTGACTCCAAAAGCCCTTGCTCTTTCTTCTGAGCCTCGCTGCTTCTCCAAGATGATCTGTGGGCAGAGAATGTGTCTGTTATATAGTGCTTTGCACATAGTAAGTGCTTAATAAATAAACTCCTCACCCTGGGCTTCAATGCTGTCCATCACCTCTCCCCCTCCTACCTCACCTCCCTTCTCTCCTTCTCCAGCCCAGCCCGCACCCTCCACTCCTCTGCCGCTAATCTCCTCACCGTACCTCGTTCTCGCCTGTCCCGCCATCAGCCCCCGGCCCACGTCCTCCCCCGGGCCTGGAATGCCCTCCCTCTGCCCATCTGCCAAGCTAGCTCTCTTCCTCCCTTCAAGGCCCTACTGAGAGCTCACCTCCTCCAGAAGGCCTTCCCAGACTGATCCCCTTCCTTCCTCTCCCCCACGTCCCCCTCTCCATCCCCCATCTTACCTCCTTCCCTTCCCCACAGCACCTGTATATATGTTTGTACATATTTATTACTCTATTTTACCTGTACATATCTATTCTATTTATTTTATTTTGTTAGTATGTTTGGTTTCGTTGTCTGTCTCCCCCTTTTAAACTGTGAGCCCACTGTTGGGTAGGGACTGTCTCTATATGTTGCCAACTTGTACTTCCCAAGTGCTTAGTACAGTGCTCTGCACACAGTAAGCGCTCAATAAATATGATTGATTGATTCTGACCAGGGAGTGGCACCAGAGAATAGGGAGGTGGGACTTCCTCTGAAGCTCATTAAGAAAGGAAGAAGGCTGATTGCAAGAGGTCAGGTAGAGGGACATGGATGTCCACGGGGGACAAGTTAATGATAATGATAATGATGGCATTTATTAAGCATTTATTATGTGTAAAGCACTGTTCTAAGCGCTGGGGAGGTCACATTTGTGTGTTCCTCTGTTGGACCGAGTGGCGGGATCAAACTGCAGCAGCTCTGTCCTGGCTCCTCCAGTGCCTACCTGGGGCATTTCCTTCCCTATATCCGGCCCCCAGGCTGCCCACTGCCCAACCCAGCAAGGGGAGGTGACTCGTTCCTCCATCCCAGCTGGCCTGTGACTCGAGCCCGAAGGCCTCAGCATCCACCCCGATGTCCACATGTGCACCTCCATCGTGGCTGCGTAGATGGGCACGAAGTGCGTGGATGGGCACCAGGGACAGGCAGCAGGCTGGCTCAGAAGGTGGGTAGGGACTGTCTCTATACGTTGCCGATTTGTACTTCCCAAGCGCTCAGTACAGTCCTCTGCACACAGTAAGTGCTCAATAAATACGATTGAATGAATGAATGGTGTCAAGTCTGGCAAATATAAATCATAGGGGAGACAACGACACCATTCAATTCATTTAATTCATCAGAATCCAACCCCTTCTACTAGTACTAATAATAATGGTGGTATTTAAACACGTACTATGCACCAGTCACTGTACAAAGCGCTGGGATGGACACAGGCAAATCAGATTGGACCCAGTCCCTGTCTCATATGGGGCTCACGATCTTAATCCCCATTTGACAGATGAGGTTACTGAGGCCCAATCAATCAATCATATTTATTGAACGCTTACTGTGTGCAGAGCACTGTACTAAGTGCTTGGGAAGTACAAGTTGGCAACATATAGAGACGGTCCCTACCCAACAGTGGGCTCACAGTCTAGAAGGGGAAGTGAAGTGAAGTGACTTGCACAAGGTCACACAGCAGGCGAGTGACAAAGCTGGGATTAGAATCCAGGTCGTTCTGACTCCCAGGGCCATACTCTATCCACCAGGCTAGGGATTTGTAGATTTGTTAGGACTCCCAGACATAGTTAAAATCCAAACAAAACCTCTTGTGCAAATTGCACCTCCACTGGGACTCTTTGACATTTATAAGCCTGCACCCACTAGCCAATCCACTACTGGTGCCTTGTTATTCATTCATTGTCATATTTATTGACTGCTTACTATGCGCCGAACACTATACTAAGTGCTTATATTAGCTTTCCCATCCAGTTGGTGCATGGCAGCCATCTTGTGCATCACTGTGCACCACATGGGCAGCACTAAAGACTCTCCCCTCAGACTGAAAAACATACTGGAGATATAATAATAATAATAATGGCATTTATTAAGCGCTTACTATGTGCAAAGCACTGTTCTAAGCGCTGGGGAGGTTACAAGGTGATCAGGTTGTGCCACGTGGGGCTCACAGTCTTAATCTCCATTTTACAGATGAGGTAACTGAGGCACAGAGAAGTTAAGTGACTTGCCCAAAGTCACACAGCTGACAATTGGCAGAGCCGGAATTCGAACCCATGACCTTTGACTCCAAAGCCCGTGCTCTTTCCACTGAGCCATGCTGCTTCTCTGATGGCACTGAATGCTGAAAGAGCTAGGGACCCAATCTTGATAAAGATCACTGGAATACTGAAACCTGGATTCTAGCTAAGGGGAGGATAGGTAACCAGGGAGAAACTTGCAATTGATGACAAGTTGAATTTTTTTTTTCTCTTGTGACCTTGAGCTGGTGTAAACATGTGATCTCCTGATAGCTTTAACAAGCATTGTTAGAATGCTTTTTAACTGTTTTCTTTGAAAAGAGGAAAGCCTGTTTGCCTGTGTTCTGCACACACCCACTACCTAGGGAAGGGATGTCTTATACTGTCGAGTCGTCTCTGACCCATAGCGACAGAATGGGCACATCTCTCCCAGAACTCCCTGTCTCCATCTGCAATCATTCTGGTAGTGTATCCATAGAGTTTTCTTGGTACAAAATACAGAAATGTTTTTACCATTGCCTCCGTCCATGCAGTCAGCTTGCATCTCTGCCCTCGACTCTCTCCCATGCCGCTGCTGCCCAGGACAGGGGAGTTTTGACTTGCAGCAGATTGCCTTCCACTCGCTAGCCACGGGCAAGGCTAGAAATGGAATGGGTATGCGTCTGCTTGACTCTCCTTCCCATAGTCGAAACTGGTAGAGTACTGGAAACTCTCCAGGTGTGACCCTGAGAAGGGGAGGGAGGGGTTGCAATTTGCAAAATCAATCAATGGTATTAATAAATATGTGCAGAGTGCTGTTCTAAGCACTTGGGAGAGTACAAAATAACAGAGTTGGTAGACACATTCTTTGCCCACAAGGAGTTTGCAGCCGAGGTATCTTCCCCAGCATAAAGCAGGGTCCAGAGGAAAATTGGATTGATTCCTGCCCTTCGTATGCTTGTAAATCACAGGTTGAAGGCAGCAATCAATGCCTGTAATCTCAGAGTACTGTAGCTGGGACACTTGCTGCCGGTGGATGGAAGGCAACACAGAAAGAAGTGGGAGAAGAGGAAATGAGGGCTTAGTTGGGAAAGGCCTCTTCTTTACTGAAGTGAGATTTGAGGATTTATGAAGTTACACTTCTGAGATGCCCTTCGCAAACTCAAAGGGTTTTTTTTTCCAGATAGAGGTATAAAGGGGAGCGGCCTAGAGGAAAGAGCATGGGCTTGGTAGTCAGAAGACCAGACTAAAAAAAAAAATCCAACCTATTTTCCTCTCTCTTAGTATTTTAATTACTTAAGATGGGTTAATAAAAGATGATGGAGAAACTACTTAAGCGATCATCTCTTAGACTGTGAGCCCACTGTTGCGTAGGGACCGTCTCTATATGTTGCCAACTTGTACTTCCCAAGCGCTTAGTACAGTGCTGTGTACACCGTAAGCGCTCAATAAATGCGATTGAATGAATGAATGATCATCAAAACTAAGATGGGACTCTAGATTGAAAACAATTAACCCAAAATGTACTGATATGTAGTTCCAAATATTTGGAACTACAAATATTAGTAGGCCTTCCCAGACTGAGCCCCCTCCTTCGTCTCCCCCACCTCCCCCTCCCCATCCCCCCGCCTTACCTCCTTCCCCTCCCCATAGCACCTGTATATATGTTTGTACATATTTATTACTCTATTTTACTTGAACATATTTACTATTCTATTTTATTTTGTTAATATGTTTTGTTTTGTTGTCTGTCTCCCCCTTCTAGACTTTGAGCCCGCTGTTGGGAAGGGACCGTCTTTATATGTTGCCAACTTGTACTTCCCAAGTGCTTAGTACAGTGCTCTGCACCCAGTAAGCGCTCAATGAATACGATTGAATGAATGAAATGTGATTTTTAACAAGGCTTTGAAGGTGGGGAGAGTGATTGTCTAGGCAGATATGAAGTAGGAGGGAGTTCCAGGCCAGAGGCAGGATGAGGGCGAGAGGTTGGCAGTGAGATAGATGAGATTGAAGTACGTTAGAAGAGCTAAGTGTGTGGGCTGAGCTACAGTAGGAAATTAGGTAGGTAAAGAAGGGACAAGCTGACAGTGTTTTAAAGCTGATGGTTAGGAGTTTCTGTTTGCGGGGGTAGATGGGAATCACTGGAGGTTCTTGAGCATAAGGGAAACATAGATTGAAAGGTTTCGTAGAAAAATTATCCAGGCAGCAGAGTGAAGTTCGGACTGATGGGGGAGAGAAAGGGATGGAGGTCAGCAAGGAGGTTGAATCAGTAATGGAGGCTGGATAGGAAGAGTGCTTGGGTTACCGTGACTGTGTCCAATCTGATTTGCCTGTATCCACCCCAGCATTTAGTACAATGCCTGACACATAGTAAGCATGTAACAAATACTCAATTATAATTATTAATGTGGTAACATTCTGGAAGGGCAGATTTTAGCGATGTTGGGAGGCAAAACCCATTGATGACATATTGAATAATAGGCTGAGTGATCTCATCTCATGTATTTTGCTGCGGACCCCTTTGCTATATCCTCTCTCTAGCCTGGAGCTCTCTCCTGCTCCAAATAAACCCGACGACCACCCTTCCCATTTTTAAAGCATTTTAGGTCACATCTCCTCTAAGAGGCTTTCCCCAATGAAGCCCCTTTTTCCCCTGCCCTCTCCCTTCTGTATCAATCAGGCAATGTTATCTGTTGAGCGCTTATTGTGTGCAGAGCACCATACTAAATACCTGAGTACAATGGGAAGTAGCCTGGCTTAGTGGAAAAGAGCCCGGGCTTTGGAGTCAGAGGTCATGGGTTCAAATCCTGGCTCCGCCACTTGTCAGCTGTGTGACTTTGGGCAAGTCACTTAACTTCTCTGGGCCTCAGTGACCTCATCTGTAAAATGGGGATTAAGACTGTGAGCCCCCCCGTGGGACAATTTGATCACCTTGTAACCTCCCCAGTGCTTAGAACAGTGCTTTGCACATAGTAAGCGCTTAATAAATGCTATTATTATTATTATTAATGTAACAGACACATTCCCTGCCCACAAGGAGCTTACAGTCTAGATGGCCCAGACCCTGAAAAGAACAGCAGAGCAATTGTCACCATCTTCTTCGAACTATCCCTGTGGTCCTCTGACACCCCAGGCACTCCCATTGGCACTGTGGGTGTTTAGGGGCAGAGGCCATCAGGGATGAGTGTAGAGAGAATAGTAATAATAATAATGATGATGGCATTTATTAAGCACTTACTATGTGCAAAGCACTGTTCTAAGTACTGGGGAGATTACAAGGTGATCAGGTTGTCCCACAGGGGGCTCACGGTCTTAATCCCCATTTTTACAGATGAGGTAACTGAGGCACAGAGAAGTCATACAGCTCCCCCTCGTCCCCCTCTTCATCCCCCCCAACTTACCTCCTTCCCCTCCCCACAGCACCTGTATATATGTATATATGTTTGTACATATTTATTACTCCATTTATTTTACTTGTACATATCTATTCTATTTATTTTATTTTGTTAGTATGTTTGGTTTTGTTCTCTGTCTCCCCCTTCTAGACTGTGAGCCCACTGTTGGGTAGGGACTGTCTCTATATGTTGCCAGCTTGTACTTCCCAAGTGCTTAGTACAGTGCTCTGCACACAGTAAACGCTCAATAAATACGATTGATTGATTGACAGTTGGAGGAGCAGGGATTTGAACCCATGACCTCTGACTCCAAAGCCCATGCTCTTTCCACTGAGCCACGCTCAGCGCAGCCACATAGGCAGTGAGGGTGGGTGGGCAGAAAGCCCTGATCCCAGGCCCTTGCTTTTCTTGTGTCATCTGTGCAGTTGGATCTGTGACCTTTGGTTATTTGATATTCACCCCACCCTCAGCCCCATAGCATTTAGGTACATATCTTTAAATTATATATATATATATATATATATTATAAATTATACTGATGTCTGTCTCCCCATCTAGACTGTCAGCTCATTGTGGGCAGGGAGCATGTCTGCTAACTCTGTTGTACTGTAATCTCCCAAGCACTTAGTACAGTGCTCTGCACATAGTAAGCACCTAAAAAGTACCATTGATTGGATGAATGAGATGAGAATGCCAGGTTTATTGACTTGCGAGACAGGGAGGAAGGTGGTGCTGTCTACAGTGATAGGAAAGTCAAGAGAAGGACAGGGTTTGGGTGGGAAGATGACGAGTTCTACTTTGGACATGTTAAGTTTGAGGGTCAGCGAGACATCCAGGTGGAGATGTCTTGAAGGCAGGAGGAAATAGGAGACTGCAGAGAAGGAGAAAGAGGACGATCACACCATCTTTGGCGACGATGGGGAAGAATAGCTAAGTTTTCTTATGCCTAAATTCATCCCAGAAAGACATATGTTATCAGGGGGGCAAGTTGTCATATTCAGTGTGCTGAATTTTGGAAACAAAAATCCTCACAGAGAACAAACCAAAATCCCTCCTAATCCTGGCTATGCCCCTTCTCCTCTACCTTGTTACTCAGATCACTGAGATGAGCTGTCAAGCTGGAAGCAGCATATAAATTATTTATTTTCTGAGTTTGGAGAATCCAGGCAATCATTATATGCTGTACTAAAAATGGCCAACAGAGCTCATCTCACATGTGACAATAAGTTCTCCCAATAATCTCTTCCTCAAAACTGTAAGCTCCTCTTCTAGATTGTAAGCTCACTTTAAGCAGGGAACATGTCTACCTACTCTGTTTTATTGTATTTTGCCCAAGTGCTTAGTACGACGTCCTGCACACAGCAAACGCTTAATAAATGCCATTGATCATATATACACCAAATATAAAGACTTTAAGACCACCTAGATGAATCTAGGTTACACGTTTTGGATAATTATTATTCATTAATTCAATTGTATTGAGCACTCGTGTGCAGAGCACTGTACTAAGTGCTTGGAAGAGTACAGCATAACAATAAACAGACCCATTATTAGTGTTGTGTCTTAGTTAACTTTCTTGTTTAATTACTGTTAGACATCTAGTTAAAATTTTAGGTACATGCATAATCTTCAGATAATTTGCTAATGAGATTAGTGTATTTCCATCACCTAGGTGGTATTCCTCTCAATCAGTGATGTTTATTGAGTGCTTTCTTTCCTGGGTGAATTAATTTTTAGAGGTCTCTAGATTTGGGGACCAAACAAGGAATATTAGTAATTAAGATCTGTGTGTCCTGGAATCAGATAGGACTGTGGCAGTTGTCCAAAGTAGGTCAACCTTCAGATCTTATCAGAAAAAATTCTCCGTTACAGTGGGCCAAGTTCATTAACCTCTTAGGCAAATGCATCCCGTAAGTAGTTAGTGAACAAAACCAGTTGGATCTGAGGCAGGGTGGGTGTGGGAAGAGTGAGGGTATGCTTTTTATTGTTGCATTTATCACTGCATCGTGCTTCCTCTTTGCCAAATGACTGTAGAGAATAAAAACGTATCCTTTTTCTGGTTAAATTGCTAAGTATTGAAGTTAAATATTCATTAATTAGGAATGATCTCAATTTCAGGACTGTTGCGCTGCCAGATAGAATAGCTGCCGTGGCTTTCTGGAAAGCTTCGAGAGCTGTGGAACTGCCCAATTGGATTGGTGAGTCGTCATTTTTACCCACCTAATGAAAGGCTCAGTTTAGAGTCCGTGTGAAGGAGTACTCTTATAAATGATGATGCAAATGCCCTGCTTGTTAAGTGAAATGTTCGTTTTGTTGTTTGATGCTGAAGAAACCCTGGTGGATTGGTTTCCTGAGCAAATATCAAAGATGCCCTTTGATATTCTTAACCCTCGTGACATAAGATGATGCGGTAAAAGAAACTTTTCCTCTCTTCCAGTCAGCTTTTCTTAGTTCCTTGTCTGTATGGACAGAAGTTGGATGGAATACCTATTTATTGTGTTGTGCTCTCCCAAGTGCTTAGTACAGTGCTCTGCACACAGTAAGCACTCAATGAACATGATTGATTGATTGACTGACTGACCCTACTGAGATTTAGAAATCTCAGACATTGCTTCATGGGAGAAAAGGCCAAAAGCCCCTTTTAACATTCCTCATTTCACTCATTTTGTGTGGAAACTCTTTATGGGAATTGTTCTATGTATAGACACAATTTTTGTAATTCTATTAAAATTAGTCCTTTGAAATTTGATTTCAGCTCATCAATTTCAGTGCATTGCCACCAAATTACATTTCCTCTTAAGATAGGAGCATTACTATCTTCCTAAGTTAATGATGTTGAGTAGAAAGCCTCTCATTGAATAATTAAGGAAACTAATGATGCCATTTGGGGATATTCAAGGATGAGGATTCTTTGGCACTTTTAAAAAGGCTCATTTCCATATGCCACATGATTCCTTGGATTATAACAGATATCTAATGGCAGGTTGGAAGAGTGCTATAGTTCTCAGTAATATTTGGCCTGACTATTCATTGAGAAGGGGTCAGTGAGGTTAATAGATTTAAGTAAGCATTTACCTTGAAAGATGACATTTTTTAATTAAATGGTAAGAATGAGATAATTGTGGAAAATAATACTAACAAATGAATGTTTCTATTTGGGTGAGGTGAGGTTTGATGTGTAATGAAATTTCCTTGACTCCTACTCTGCTTTAACATTCTACTCCCTCCACATTGTTCCCTTAAATGAAAAAGATGGGGTTCCCTGGGGGTCAGCAGGACATGGTGGACCACCCCCATGTACTTCCCAAGCGCTTAGCACAGTGCCCTGCACACAGTAAGTGCTCAATAAATATGATTGAATGAATGAATAAAAAAAAGGGAGGGAAGGGTAGTTGGGGAGGCTGCAAGGGAGAAGGAAGTCGGGTAGACATAGGGAGGAAGGAGATTCATTGATCCAACATCCTCATCCTCTTCCTCCCCTGCCACTGTCCTCTATCACCAGGGTTTAATAATAATAATGATGGCATTTGTTAAGCACTTACTATGTGTGAAGCACTGCTCTAAGCGCTGGGGGGGAATACAAGGTGATCAGGTTGTCCCACGAGGGGCTCACAGTCTTCATCCCCATTTTCCAGGTGAGGTAACTGAGGCCCAGAGAAGTTAAGTGACTCGCCCAAAGCCACACAGCTGACAAGTGGTGGAGGCAGGATTAGAACCCATGACCTCTGCCTCCCAAGCCCGTGCTCTTTCCACTGAGCCACGCTGCTTCTCTAATAATAATGATGGTATTTGCTAAGCACTTACTAGGTGCCAAGCACTGTTCTAAGCACTGGGGTAGATACAGAGTAATCAGGTTGTCCCATGGGGGGCTCACAGCCTTCATCCCCATTTTACAGATGAGGTAACTGAGGCCCAGAGAAGTTAAGTGACTTGCCCAAAGTCACACAGCTGATAAGTGGCAGAGGTGGGATTAGAACCCTTGACCTCTGACTCCCAAGGCCGGGCTCTTTCCACTAAGCCATGCTGCTTCTCAGTTTAAGAATAGCAGCATGGCTTAGTGGATAGAGCAAGGGCCTGGAAGACCGAAGGACCTGGGTTCTAATCTTGGCTCTGCCACTTGGCTGCTGTGTGACCCTGGACAAGTCACTGTTCTGTGCCTCAGTTACTTCACCTGTAAAATGGGGATTAAGACTGTGAGCCCCATGTGGGACAGGGACTGTGTCCAACCTGATTAGCTTGTATTCACCCCAGTGCTTAGTACAGTACCTACAATAAAGAAAGCACTTAATAACAAATACCACAATTCTGCACCATCCAATTGCCCCCAGCAGAACTGAGCCTTTCCAAATGGAAGAGCCAATTCTGCTTGGGTCTGCAAGCCCGGAGGGCACTGCAACCAATACTCCTTGGCCATTAGTGGACATTTCTGGGCCAGCAGGATGATGTATTTCTAGTTCTGGCAGAAACAGGAGAGCCAGGGTTTTTTTTAGGGGGGGTGGTTTGCTGTTTTTTAAATGGTATTTTTGAAGTGCTCACTTTGTGTAAAGCACTGTTCTAAGCCCTGGGGTAGATACAAGTTTCATCAGGTTGGACATGGTCCCTGTCCAACGTGGGGCTCACACTCTTAAGTAGGAGGGAGTAGGATTGAATCCCCATTTTATGGTTGAGGAAACTGAGGCCCAGAGAAGTTAAGTGATTTGCCCAAAGTCTCACAGCAAGTAAGTTGCAGACCTGTACTCTTTCCACTGGACTTTTCTGCTTCTCTAAGCAGTTCAGCTGTAATGGTGGTGAGGTGGTTGTGAGCAGAAAATGTCTACCAATTCTGTTGTATTGTACTCTCCCAAGTGTTTAATACAATACCCTGCATGTAGTAAGCACTCAAAAATTCATTTGATGAGTTGGTTAATCGTATTTAGCACTTACTGTGTGTAGAGCACTGCACTAAGCTCTTGGGAGAGTACAGTATAACAATAAACATACACATTCCCTGACCATAATGAGTTTATAATCCTTAGAGGACAACGGGAGCATCCATTGCCACCAATAAAAAGGAGGGTGAGGGAAAAGTCTGGGCATCCTCCTACCTCCTTAGAGAAGCAGCATGACTCAGTGGAAAGAGCACAGGCTTTGGAGTCAGAGGTCATGGGTTCAAATCCCTACTCCTCTAACTGTCAGCTGTGTGACTTTGGGCAAGTCACTTCACTTCTCTGGGCCTCAGTTACCTCGTCTGTAAAATGGGGATTAAAACTGTGAGCCCCCCTTGGGACAACCTGATCACCTTGTAACCTCCCCAGCACTTAAAACAGTGCTCTGCACATAGTAAGCACTTAACAAATACTGTTATTATTATTACTTCTCCTCCTTCCTGCTGCCACCCTGGCTGAATGGATTCTGCCTAATGTCTTTCCAGGACTTGGACAGAATCCCAAAGGGCGTAATTGCCCCTCCTGGCTTCTAAAACTTAAATGTTTCAGCTTTGACATTTCTTTTTCTGAGTACTCATCTTTACCAGCTATTTTTTTTTTCAAGGAATCCCTATCCAGTAGTAAAACATTGGAGAGCACCTCAAGGAAAATCCATTTGTAGCAACAATCCTGATATCTCCAATTTAGCATATTATGCCCCAAAGCCACTCCTGTTCTCCAGGCTGGTTTCTGGCTCTGCTGAGAGTGAAGGCAGCAATGTGGGGTACATTAAAGAAGAGCTCATCCTCCGTGGTATTTATTGAGCCCTTCCTCTTTGCTGAGCATCTATTTAGCGCTCGGGAAAGTACAGTACAGGAGTTGGTAGACACATCCCCTGCCTACAGTAAGCTTACAGCCTAGAGGGGGAGACAGACATTAATATAAATAAATAATTTATGCTAGATGATTTATAGGTGGGTACTTAAGTCAGCCAATGGTGTTTATTGAGCACTTACTGTGTGCGGAGCACTGTACTAAGCTCTAGTGAGAGTACAATATAACAATAAAAGATGCATTCCCTACCCTCAATGAGTTTGCATTCTAGAATGGGGAGACAGACATTAATATAACTGAAATTACAGATATGTACAAAGTGCTGTGGGATTGTGAAGGGGGATGAGGTGCACTGACAGGGCACAGTGAACCTTAAAGTTGGACCTGAAGGTGGGGTGAAAATCAAATACTCTAAGGTCACGGATTCATTCAATTGTATTTATTGAGCACTTACTGTGTGCAGAGCATTGTACTAAGCACAGATGCAAGTGTAGCTTGGGCTACATGGGCCCTTTTCCCCCACACCCCATGGCACTCCTCCATCTCCTTGAGTCTGAGTGCTCCGGAGCAGCCATCTCTGAAAGGATTGAACCAGGTCTTACAATAACAGAGTTCATTAAAGTAATTAAGAAATGTGAATGAGGTCTGTTAATTGGACCGCTGTTAAATCAGTCTATCTCATTCTGGAAGTTTCACTCCCCCATCAAGACATGCATTTAAAATAGTAGTCTTAGAATGAATACACTTAATTGTGTTTTCCCAAGAGCTTAGTACACGGTCATGTGTCCAGTAAGTGTTCAGCACAAACTCCTAATTGATTCAAGGTTTCCCCAACCTTTAGCCAACTCCAGTAGTAAGCTTGCTGCAAGCCTGCCTAAGAGCAGTTATAGGTCTGATTAGAAAGGGTGGCTTTTAGTTTGCTTTTGTGATATTGTGAGCCCGTTGTTGGGTAGGGATTGTCTCTGTTGCCGAATTGTACTTTCCGAGCACTTAGTACAGTGCTTTGCACACAGTAAGCGCTCAAATAAGATTGAATGAATGAATGAAAGCGGTAAAGGTATCAGTGACAGTCGCTGGATTCTTTTGAGGACATCAACCAATGTAGCTTGAATAACAATATATTCTAGACCACAAGCTCGATTTGGGTGGGGAACATGTTTGCTAATTCTCTTGTACTCTCCCAAATGCTTAGTGCAGTACTCTGCACATGGTAAGTGCTCAATAAATACGACCTATTAATCAAGGGATTATTTGTCCTCCTCCTCCCAGAGTCTCTGTGATGCAGGCTTTCTGTAACAGTCTCTGTATCATGCCCTAGTGGTCTGGAAAAGTTAAAGATCCTCCCAAAAGGAAAATTTGAGCCATTGAGCTCATTATATTGGAGATATGAATGTCATCTCTTCCCCCCCACCCCACTTTTCCTTAAATTTATTTGAATTGTAAAATGCTAAATGATACTTGACAGGTAGTGTTTTTCATTTCTCATTTAAAACAGCATAGCCTCCAGTGCACAATATAATCCTTATAGATGTCTTAAACTCTCCACTTCAACTGAGTAGTGATTTCTCTACTCATTATCATGACTGACAGAATCCATGCTACTGTATGTCCGTTTATGCCAGAAATTAAAGGTTCGACTTTTTTAGGGAAAAAATGTTCTATTCGTGACCTTAGTCAATACTATTTTGCTGACTTTGAGGGTCCTTTCAGAAGCAAAAGTGTTGTGTCACACCGAAGTAATATGAGGGTCTAGTGAAATGCCCTGTTTCTATTCCCTCCTCCCCTCCCCAGCAAAATCAAATGTGTTCTAAGGATGGGGACTGAAAGATTTTGCTCTGGGAACAGACTGGCTCTGCTGCTAATACAGTGCTCTGCACACAGGGAGCATTCAATAAATACGATTGATTAAGGAGAGGGGCTGATGGTATTTTGGTGAGCTGTGGATTTTACAAATGCTTTCAGGGCTGTACTCTGCAAAAAAAAATGTTGAAAGTGCATTTGCAATAGGTAATTCATGGAGGAGAGAGATGAGCTTACTATACAGTAAGGGCCAAAGTTTTTCTTATGAGTCTGTGTATATTTTGCTTCGTACACAAAAGGCCTATTAGTAGAAATGGTTATTCTCCTATCTGGGAATTCCCTTTAGTGATTGCAATTTAAAAAAAACCATTATGTTTGAGACTGTTAAATTCTGGAATATTCTACATCTGCCATCTCATTGAGTAATTAGTATGTCTTGAATCCTGTGTATGAGGTTTGCTTTCTAGTTCTCATATTAATCAGCATTGTGATACTAATGTTACTAAACATCAGATGCTAACATATGATAGTCAGTGGTACTAAGTGGGTTCTTTCTGCCAGCTGAGCATTGATGAGAGATTTTTGTTTTAAGGTTTCTGTCTGTTCTGCATCTTTCGTTAAGTGGCCAAGCCAGATTTAAGCGTTCCTTCGCAAATGAGTAATTTTCAGCCAAACATGCCACCTACAAATTCTCTGGTTCTGCAAGTTGCCAATAGCAGTAGAAAAGACATTTCCCAGTATTTGAAGGTTCAGTTATGCCCTTTGTAGAGTATAACAATATATTGCTCAATAAGATTTAATATTGCTCTTTTTTGCTAATTGATCAAGTATGATTGTTGTTGCTGTTTTGCTATTCCATCATGAACAGCTGCTACAAGTCACATAAATGACTATGGAAATTGTAGTTGGGAGTTGAAATAGACTGAGCCCCATGTGGGACAGAGACTAATTGACTTGTACCTATCCTAGCTCTTAGAACATATAGTGAGCACTTAACAAATACTTTGGAAAAAAAAGTGGGCTGAGTAGAAAAGGGGTAGAAGAGCAAAGCAGCATGGCTCAGTGAGAAAAGCATGGGCTTGGGAGTCAGAGGTCATGGGTTCTAATCCCGGCTCCACCACTTGTCAACTGTATGACTTTGGGCAAGTCACTTAACTTCTCTGTGCCTCAGTTACCTCATCTGTAAAATGGGGATTAAAAATGTGAGCCTCACATGGGACAACCTGACTACCTTGTACCCCCCAGCACTTAGAACAGTGCTTGGCACATAGTAAGTGCTTAACAAATGCCATTATTATTATTATATATATAACAAGTCAAATAGAAGTGCTTAAGAAGCACTTAAGTCACTCAGGCAAGTCACTTAACTACTCCGTGCCTCAGTTCCCTCATCTGTAAAATGGAAATTAAGGCTGTGAGCCCCATGTGGGACAGGAACTGTGTCCAACCAAACCAATTTTCTTGTATCCACCCCTGGCACATAATTAGCACTTAACAAATGCCATTTTTATTACATTATCCACTCACATAATGTTGACTGTTCTCTGTGCAGTACGACTATTTAAGCAGTGGGGAGGATTTCCAGTAAGACAGGCGACCCCCACGGGAAATACGTAACTAATCTATATTTGGACAGGAGGGGAAGAATTATGCAGTTTGTAAATTAGGTATTATAGATCTTGGAATCATGGGATGAAATTCATCAGGGAACACTTGAAGCAGAGTTCTTGAAAAATATTCTTCGAGGGCTTAGACTTTTTGGGGGTATTTGAAAGTGGACTGAGTCAACTAGCAGTGAGCATATAATATAGAACTCATCTTCAGGACTGACCTCAGTTAGTTTAGTAATAGCTAAAGTTGTTGAATTGTACCATCTCTAAATTCTGTGAATCTCTTGGGCAATCTGAGTTTCTGCTTCGGTCTTCTGCCTTATGAGGACCTTATTTCCTCTCTGAACAAGAGACTTATCAGAAACTTTTCTATGTTAAGTACATTAGAATAAAGAACATGAAAATTACTATACCAATTGTAGTACTTAAACCACAGTGTAAAAAAACAAACTTGAATTTCTTCACGTGAGATTATACTCATTATAAAGACACAGTCCTGTTTTCAGAATTAACTTCACTTTTGTTTTAAGGTTATGCATTTTTTTTTTTGCTGAAAGTGATGAGAGATGAGTGATGAAAATGTCTAGTTTTATCTTTTATTAAAGCATCGTCAGTGACTCACGTAACTTTGGTTTCAGTTCTGTGTTGGAAACATCATATCCAGTTTTAAGCTTTATTAACAATAGTTTACAAATAGTCTGTTTTCCATGGTAAATGTTCCCTTTAGATGGTGGGTTTTTTTTTTTTAATCTGAAAGTAGTCAAATACTAGTGACATTTTTAAAGAGGCTAGCTAGATCGTATATGAATTTGAGATTCAGTTAACTGTTAAAGTCAGTGATGGGTTTTTTAAAATTGACTTGCATTTGCCTTGTTAAATGAAAACTCTTCCATAGGTGTCTTAATAGCATAATACTTTGAAAAGACTCTAATAGGAGATCACAAAAATAGCCTTTTGGTGTGAGGTGACGGGTCATGGCTAGAAGTGGGGTTGGAGATGGGTGAGGGAGTTGGGGTGGTAGTTGAGGTGGTGGTGGGGGAAATCTATCTGATGTAGAAGGGTCAAGCGACCCACCCCAGCCCCTACAACACTTACTTATGTACATATCCTTAGACCCTGCCATTTCATCTATTTGAAATTAATTTTAACTCGTTTCCCCCTCTGGACTGAAAGCTCCTTATGGGCAGGGATTGTGTCTATGAGCTCTATTGTACTGTATTCTCCCAAGTATTTAATCCAGTGCTCTATACACAGAAAGTACTCCATAATTTCCAGTGATTGATTGCAGGTAGTCAGTCAATTGTATTTATTGATTGCGGAGCACTGTAATAATAATAATAATGGTGACATTTGTTAAGCACTTACTATGTACGAAGCACCGTTCTAAGCTCTGTGGGGGGATACAAGGTGATCAGATTGTCCCACGTGGGGCTCACAGTCTTAATCTCCATTTTACAGATGAGGTAACTGAGGCTCAGAGACGTTGTGACTTGCCCAAGGTCACACAGCTGACAAGTGGCAGAGGTGGAATAAGAACCCATTTCCACTGAGCCATGCTGCTTCACTGTACTAAACACTTGGAAGAGTACAATAGTTGTTCATTCATTCAGTCATATTTATTGAGTGCTTACTGTGTGTGCAGAGCACTGTACTAAACACACATTCCCTTCCCACAAGGAGCTTACAGTCTAGAGTGAGCTGACATAACCGTAATCATGCCCACAAAATTGCAGTCCCTTGGGGAGTTGTGTTTTATGGTGGCAGCATCTGGCAACTGTTTTTTCATTTGCTTCCTATTTCTTGTTCCTAAAGCTTATGCCCCCTACTTTGTTAATAGCTGTTTGCCAATGGGCTTGTCTGTCCTCAGCGATTTATTCCCAGTTTTCAGCTGGAATGCACCTTTATCTTTTTTTATGGTAATTGTTAAGCACTTACTCTATTTCCAGCACTGTTCTAAGTCCTGGGGTAGCTACAAGGCAATCAGGTTGGGCACAGTCCAGGTCTTACATGGGGCTCACAGTCTTACTTAGAGAAGCAGCATGGCTCAATGGAAAGAGCACAGACTTTGGAGTCAAAGGTCATGGGTTCAAATTCTGGCTCTACCAACTGTCAGCTGTGTAACTTTGAGCAAGTTACTTAACTTCTCTGTGCCTCAGTTCCCTCATCTGTAAAATGGGGATTAAGACTGTGAGCCCCACGTGAGACAACCTGATCACCTTGTACCTCCCCAGTGCTTAGAACAGTGTGCACATAGTAAGCGCTTAACAAATGCCATCATTATTATTATTATTACCCCTCATTTTACAGATGAGGGAGTTGAGGCACAGAGAGGTGAAGTGACTTGCCTAGGGTCAGCCAGCAGACAAGTGGCAGAGCTGGTTTGCTTTACCGTGTCCTTCAAACATTCCCTCTACCACCCTGACTTATAGTATTCTCCCAAGCACTTAGTACAGTGCTCTGCAGAGAGTAAGCGTTCAATAAGTGATTGAATGTAATACATTTGAATGCATAAGTTCTAGACTGTGAGCCCATTGCTGGGTAGGGACCACCTCTATATGTTGCCGACTTGTACTTCCCAAGCGCTTAGTACAGTGCTCTGCACACAGTAAACACTCAGTAAATATGATTGAATGAATGAATATATGAGTGAATTATGGTCTCCCAGTTTCAGTTGTCCGTCCAGAAACTGTCTGTGTCTCCTGCTGTCGGTCTTTCCCTTCCCATGCTCCACCCAGAAGAGCTGTGTTAAAATGAGCATAGCTAAGATACCAGGAGCCTACCCACATCCCAGAAATTCATTGTTTGCCAACAAAAAGATAGCACTAATCCTTGTTCCACAGCTGCCCTGAGACCTATGATGTTAGCATGTTGACCTGATGAGCAACTCATATTTTAGGCTTTTTTCCCCACCCTCTCCTCCTCACTCCCCCTGTCAAACACTGTTCTGAGCACTTGTATCTAACTAGATACAAGTTAATCCGGTTGAACAGAATCCCAATGGGGCTCAGAGTCTAAATAGGAGGGAGAACAGGTATTGAATCCCCATTTTACAGATGAGGAAACAAAGGCACTAAGAAGTTAAGTGACTTGCTGACAAGTTGCAGAGCTGTGATATTAAATTATTTAATGTTAATGTCTGTCTCCCCCTGTAGACTGTAAGCTTATTGTGCTCTGCACATGGGAGAGTCCGATACAATAGAGTTGGCAGATATGTTCCCTCAAAAAATAGCACTGATTAATTAGAACCCAGGTCCTTTGATTCCCAGGCCCATGCTCTTTCAATGCTGCTTCTTCTTCAAATAGGTAATAATAATTATTATTATGATGGTATTTGTTAAGCGCTTGCTATGTGTAAAGCACTGTTCTAAGCGCTGGGGTGGTTACAAGGTGATCAGGTTGTCCCACATGGAGCTCACAGTCTTAATCCCCATTTTACAGATGAGGTAACTGAGGCTCAGAGAAGTTAAGTGACTTGCCCAAAGTCACACAGCTGACAAGTGGCAGAGCCAGGATTAGAACCCATGACCTCTGACTCCCAAGCCCGGGCTCTTTCCACAGAGCCATGCTGCTTCTGGTTCTTCTTTGTGTTATGGTAATTTAAGCACTTACTATGTGCCAGGCATTGTAATAAAAGTTAGTATATGAGGTATAAAATAGATAAAACTTGGAACAAATGTAAGTTGATGCACTTAATAATATGAAATTGAGTTTTATTTTTCCAGAACATATTTACTGTGTTACCCAAAGAAGCCTACATTTGAAGTCAAATAAATCTCTTTAAGTGGAATGCACATTGCAGGAATCTCATAAAAACTGTCAAATAGCATGAGTGAAGAATGCCTCTATAAAATTAAAAATGACAAGGAAATGCTTTTGGTGTCTGCTGATATTATTCTCCTATAGTAGTATTCAAAAAGATAAGGACAATACGAAGCATTTTCAGCAACGTGGGTTCTTAAGGGAACCTGCATGCAGTTAATGAATCACTGGCAAATGCCATATAAACATTCACTTGGAGCTTTCACTAGCACTGGGAAGCTATTTTAACATTTTTATGTTTTTAATTGTAATATTTTGCCTCCTATCCCAGAGTTATGAATGTCATTTAGGTATTCAACTGTATTTAAGTTAAAGGCAAAAAGAAATCAGTACATTTCAAATTCAAATTCATTTTATCTTACCAGGGAACGTAGGATACCTCCGCAGACCAGTAATTGAGACCCACCTGATATTGTGGTGATAGAATCTTGATGATTTCTAGTCTCATTAGTGTCTTTGAAATGGAAAACTGAAGAGTTTCGGTTAAAAATTTGTTTTTTTTTTTTCTTAGAAAAAAGCGTGGATTTTTGCTGTTTCATAAACTTGTAGGTTTCAAATCTAACAGAGATAATTTCCTTATTTTGATTGGAAGAAACCTAATTAAAGAACCAATCACTGGTTTGTACTCTGCCTTTTTGGTAATGTTAATTAATCAATCAATCGTATTTATTGAGCGCTTACTATGTGCAGAGCACTGTACTAAGCTCTTGGGAAGTACAAATTGGCAACATATAGAGACAGTCCCTACCCAACAGTGGGCCCACAGTCTAAAAGGGGGAGACAGAGAACAAAACCAAACATACTAACAAAATAAAATAAATAGAATAGATATGTACAAGTAAAATAAATAGAGTAATAAATATGTACAAACATATATACATATATACAGGTGCTGTGGGGAAGGGAAGGAGGTAAGACGGGGGGATGGAGAGGGGGACGAGGGGGAGAGGAAGGAAGGGGCTCAGTCTGGGAAGGCCTCCTGGAGGAGGTGAGCTCTCAGCAGGGCCTTGAAGGGAGGAAGAGAGCTAGCTTGGTGGATGGGCAGAGGGAGGGCATTCCAGGCCCGGGGGATGACGTGGGCTGGGGGTCGACGGTGGGACAGGCGAGAACGAGGCCCAGTGAGGAGATTAGTGGCGGAGGAGCGGAGGGTGTGGGCTGGGCTGTAGAAGAAGAGAAGGGAGGTGAGGTAGGAGGTGGCGAGGTGATGGACAGCCTTGAAGCCCAGGGTGAGGAGTTTCTGCCTGATGCGCAGATTGATTGGTAGCCACTGGAGATTATTGAGGAGGGGAGTAATATGCCCAGAGCGTTTCTGGACAAAGATAATCCGGGCAGCAGCATGAAGTATGGATTGAAGTGGAGAGAGACATGAGGATGGGAGATCAGAGAGAAGGCTGATGCAGTAGTCCAGACGGGATAGGATGAGAGCTTGAATGAGCAGGGTAGCGGTATGGATGGAGAGGAAAGGGCGGATCTTGGCAATGTTGTGGAGCTGAGACCAGCAGGTTTTGGTGATGGCTTGGATGTGAGGGGTGAACGAGAGAGCGGAGTCGAGGATGACACCAAGGTTGTGGGCTTGTGAGACGGGAAGGATGGTAGTGCCGTCAACAGAGATGGGAAAGTCAGGGAGAGGGCAAGGTTTGGGAGAAAAGACAAGGAGTTCAGTCTTCGACATGTTGAGCTTTAGGTGGCGGGCAGACATCCAGATGGAGATGTCCTGAAGGCAGGAGGAGATGCGAGCCTGGAGAGAGGAGGAGAGAGCAGGGGCAGAGATGTAGATCTGGGTGTCATCAGCGTAGAGATGATAGTTGAAGCCGTGGGAGCGAATGAGGTCACCAAGGGAGTGCATGTAGATTGAGAACAGAAGGGGACCAAGCACTGAACCTTGGGGAACCCCCACAGTAAGAGGATGGGAGGGGGAGGAGGAGCCTGCAAAAGAGACTGAGAAAGAACGACCGGAGAGATGAGGAGAATTGACATACACTTTTTCAAGTACTTGCTAAGGAGTAGAAACATGCTGAATTTAGTCCATCTATCCATCAAGAATGGAAAACATAACAACTTAGTTAATCAAGCAGGCAAGTTCTTTTGCGGTAACTCAGAGTAAAAATAGCCCCGTTTTCAGAAACATCACTTCCTCTCTAATGCTTTGGCACTGCCTTCTAGAATCAGGACTTATGTGGACAATCCTGATAATACTTGCTCAAATTGATTTATACTGCAAATGATATTTATTGAGTGCTTACTTCATGCAGAACACTGTGCTAAGTGCTAGGGAGTGTGACAGTAATAATGATTACAGTATTTAAATGCTTACATTAAGTAGAGTTGGAAGGCACTTTTTAATGGTTTTCAAATGCTTTGTGCCAGACACTGTACTAAATGCTGGAATAGATACAAGCTAATTAGCTTGGACACAATCCCTGTCCTACATAGGGTTCACAGTCTTATCCCCATTTTACAGATAAGCTAACTGAGGCATGGAGAAGCTAAGTGACTTTGCAAAGGACACACAGCAGAAAAGTAGCAGAGCTGGGATTAGAACGCTGGCCTTTCTGACTCGCAGACCCATCGTGGCACAGTGCTTTTCAGTGTTCCCTGCCCACAGTGAGCTTACAGTCTAGAGACAATATAGGCAATGTTTTGCAAAAATCCATCCAAAGCCACTTGGACCTTGTGTGCTTTTTTTTCTCTCTCAGGTGGGACCCTGTCTTTTTTCACTTTTTTAAAAATGATATTTGCTTAGTACTTACTATGTGGCAGGTACTCTTCTAAGTGTGGGGCTAGAAACAAGCTAATCAGTTTAGACACAGTTCCTGTCCCACGTGGGGCTCACAGTCTTAATCCGCATTTTACAGATGTGGTAACTGAGGCCCAGAGAAGTTAAGTCACTTGTCACTAGTCCCTAGGTCACACAGAAGACACGTGTCAGAGCTGGGATTAGAAACTAGGTCCTTCTGACTCCCAGGACTGTGCTCTATCCACTAGGCCACGCTGCTTCTCTTCCTTGCGCCCAAGCAATTGTATTTTCCCCTTCCAGATCCTTGTGAGCCTGGAAATCACTTCTGAACTGTGGCGCTCATGGAAAAAAGCATGGAAGGATCAGAAGCTGGTTGCTTAAAATAATCTGTCTACATGTTTTGTTTTGTTGTCTGTCTGCCCTTCTAGACTGTGAGCCTGTTGTTGGGTAGGGACTGTCTCTATATGTTGCCGACTTGTACTTCCCAAGCGCTTAGTACAGTGCTCTGCACACAGTAAGTGCTCAATAAATGATTGAATGAATAAAATAAAAATCCAGGCCTAAAGTCATCCAGTTCAATAGCTATACTGGGCAGACAGATAATTGTAAGCACTTAAATACCCTTATATGTATACAAGGTTTTGTACTAAGCACTGGGGTAGACACAAACTAATCTGGCTGGACACAGTCCATGTCCCACTTGGGGCTCACAGTCTCAATCCCCATTGAAAAGATATGGTAATTGAGGCACAGAGAAGTCAGGCGACTTGCCCAAGGTCACACAGCAGACAAGTGGCAGAGTTGGTTTTAGAATTCAGGTCCTTCTGACTCCTAGGCTCATGCTCTGTCCGCTTGCAGAACCAGTAGCCTCCCATGTGGGATTTGGTGGTCTGAGCTGCCATAGGACATGCATTTGTTGAGCTAAGAGAGACAGATGCAAAGACCCAAACTAGAGAAGAAATCTCTTCCAGTTGGTCAGATTACTCAGCGATTGTTGCTAGACAAGAAGGGAGTTTCATCAGCCCCTCTTCTGTACTGGTTTTAGGGGGAAAGGAGGAGCTTGGTTTCCATTTGTTTCGCTAATTGGCTTTCTTTTTGGGCACAGGCCTCTTTCCCCTGTTGTCCCATATGCTATACTTCCCAACTTTCCAAGTTACAGGCGGGCGAAGTGGTGGGTTTGGGGGGGGGGACACGTTTTTGTTTTGCTTTTGTCTTACAATCACTAATGAATTATGGACTCTGTCCTTTGTGTGCTCTAGCTAATTGGATGTTTTGGAAAAAAAATAGCTCCATCCTGACTTAACCGAGCGGGAGGGAAAAAGCCTAAAAGGTGCCAGAAAAGAGAGGGGAATCGTAATGGCGAGGAAAAACATCGAAGACAACAGGGCATCTGTTGCCCCGGTAACCCGAGGAGAGAGGGCACAGTGGTGTATAATGAGATGGGAAAGCAGAATGAACTCGATGAGGGGGCGAAGGGATCTGAAAGCCAAGCTCTAAGTAGCCTGGAGGATGAAATACTATTCAAGGGCCACCCTGGTTCTTCAGTCATTCAGGTCTCCCCAGACTGAGCCTCCCCCAGTTTTTCCTCTCCCCCCCACCCTACCCCTTTTCCCTCCCCATAGCACCTGTGTATATTTGTAAATATTTATTACTGTATTTATTTTATTAATAATGTGTATATAGCTATAATTCTATTTATTCTGATGGTATTGACACCTGTTTACTTGTTTTGTTGTCTGTCTCCCCCTTCTAGACTGTGAGTCCGTTGTTGGGTAGGGGCCATCTCTATATGTTGCTGATTTGTACTTCCCAAGCGCTTGGTACAGTGCTGTGCATATAGTAAGCGCTCAATAAAGATGATTGAATGAATGAATTCAATTGTATTTATTGAGCGCTTACTTTGTGCGGAGCATGTAGAGAAGCAGCGTGGCTCAGTGGAAAGAGCACGGGCTTTGGAGTCAGAGGTTATGGGTTCGAATCCCGGCTCCCCCACATGTCTGCTGTGTGACCTTGGGCAAGTCACTTAACTTCTCGGAGCCTCAGTTACCTCATCTGTAAAATGGGGATGATGACTGTGAGCCCCACGTGGGGCAACCTGATCACCTTGTATCCCCCCCCCAGCGCTTAGAACAGTGCTTTGCACATAGTAAGCGTTTAACAAATGCCATTATTATTATTATTATTATGTATTAAACACTTGGGAATGTAAAATACAACAGAAAACGGACATATTCCCCACTCACAACAAGCTTACAGCCTGGAGGTGATTGAGGTTTTTGTCAGAGAAGAGGGCAGTACTGAAAGGGGCCAGCAGAAGAGCGTTGCACTGGAGATTTCCCTTGTGCTCCAGCTCACCCTGAAGAGTCAAGGAAAGTAGGAAAGGTGGGTAGTATGCTGTCAGGCTACCTCCTGCCTCCCATCTTTGCTACTACTTTCATCAGAGAAGCAGCATGGCTCAGTGGAAAGAGCCCGGGCTGTGGAATCAGAGGTCATGGGTTCTAATCCCAGCTCCGCCACTTGTCAGCTGTGTGCCTTTGGGCAAGTCACTTCACATCTCTGTGCCTCCGTTACCTCATCTGTAAAATGGGGATTAAGACTGCGAGCCCCACGTGGGACAACCTGATCACCTTGTATCCCCCCAGCGCTTAGAACAGTGCTTTGCACATAGTAATCGCTTAACAAATGCCGTCATTATTATTATTATTGTCCAAACACTTATCCTATCGCACCTTGATTATTGCATCAGCCTCCTTGCTGATTTCCCTGCCTCCTGTCTCTTCCCCACTTCATAGAGCATGGGCCTCGGAGTCAGAAGGTCATGAGTTCTAATCTCAGCTTTGCCATTTTCTGCTGGGTGAATTTGGACAAGTCACTTCTCTGTGCCTGTTACTTCATTCATTCATTCAATCGTATTTATTGAGTGCTTACTGTGTGCAGAGCACTGTACTAAGCGCTTGGGAAGTACAAGTTGGCAACATATAGAGACAGTCCCTACCCAACAGTCTAGAAGGGACTAGATTAGACTAAAAGGGACTAGACAGATTTTACCTCATCTTTAAAATGAGCGTTGAGACTGCCCCACATGGGACAGGGATTGTGTCCAACCCGATTGGCTTGTATCTTCTCCAGCTTTAGTACAGTGCCTGGCATGTAGTAAGTACGTAACAAATACCACGCATACCATTATTATTATTATTAAATCCATTTTTCACTCTGCTACCTGGATCATTTTTCTACAAAACTATGTTTCTACAAAACTATGTTTCTACAAAACTAGTCTATGTTTCCCCACTGCTCAAGGACCTCCAATGGTTGCCCATCCACCTCCGCAGCAAAGAGAAACTCCTTGTCGTAGGTTTTAAAGCACTCAATCACCTTGCCCCTTCCTACTATACCTCCTTGATTTCCTATTACATCCCAGCCCTCATGCTTTGCTCCTCTAATGCCAACCTACTCACTATACCTCGATCTCATCTATCTCGCTGCCGACCCCCGCCCATGTCCTCCTTCTGACCTGGGATGCCCTCCCTCTCATATCCAAAGGACGATAACCTTCCCCACCTCCAAAGCCTTATTAAAAGCACATCTACCCCAAGAGGCCTTCCCTGACTAAGCCATCATTTCTTCTTCATTCATTCAATCGTATTTATTGAGCGCTTACTGTGTGCAGAGCACTGTACTAAGCACTTGGGAAGTACAAGTTGGCAACATATAGAGACGGTCCCTACCCAACAACGGGCCCACAGTCCAGAAGATTCTTTCTGCATTGCCCTTGCACTTGGATTTTCATCCTTTATTCACCTCACCCTCAGCCCCTCAGGATAATAATAATAATAATGATAGCATTTATTAAGCGCTTACTATGTGCAAAGCACTGTTCTAAGCACTGGGTTTAAGTATATATCCATAATTTATATTAACGTATGTCTCTCCCTATAGACTGTAAGCTCACTGTGGACAAGGATGTGTCTATCAAATATGTACTCTCTCAAGTGCTAGGTACAGTGGTCTGCACACACTAAGTGCTTAATCAATCAATCATATTTATTGAGCGCTTACTGTGTGCAGAGCACTGTACTAAGCCCTTGGGAAGTACAAGTTGGCAACATATAGAGACGGTCCCTACCCAACAGTGGGCTCACAGTTGATGACCTGTAATGTAATCATGTCATACACAACATTTTTGGAAGAGTTTTCTACATCATCACCCCTCACCCAAACCCTCTGAGCAGTTCAGCTCCGAGATCCCAACCTCCACAATGGATCGCTTTGAGAAGGACAGTCATGCTGCCATCTTTGAGAGAAGTTGTGTGGGTGCCATCTTTGGAAGGTTCCATGTGACCACGGCATAGTTCCCTTACTGACAAAATTCCCGGTTTCTCTCCCTCTTAGTTTGTGAACTCTGTGCGGGACAAAAATTGTCCAATATGATTATCTGGCGTCTTCCTCAGGTTTTAGCACAATGCTTGGATGTAGTAAGTGCTCATTAAATATAGGTACCCTTTGAGCCCCTGGTATACACCCCACCCTCAGCCCCACAGCAATTATGTACATACCATACATAATGCTGCTTCCCCTGAGAAGCAGCATGGCTTAGTGGACGGAGCCCAGGCTTAGACGTCAGAGGTTGCGGGTTCTAATCCCAGCTCCACTAGTCCGCTGCGTGATCTTGGGCAAGTCACTTAAATTCTCTGTGCCTCAGTTACCTCATCTGTAAAATGGGGATTAAGACTGTGAGCCCCACTTGGGACAACCTGATTACCCTGTACTTACCCCAGTGTTTAGAACAGTGCTTGGCACATAGTAAGTGCTTAACAAATACCATCATCATCATTATTATTATTACATAGCCATGATTTATTTTAATGTCTGTCTTCCCTACCAAACTGTAAACTCCTGTGGGTAGGGATCATGTCTACCACCTCTGTTGTATTGTGTGGTCTCCCAAACTGCACACAGTAAGCACTCAATAAATGCCATTCATTGATTGATCAATTGTTTTATGGAATTAAAGTTCTTACCATGTGCTAGGCACTGTACTAAGCACTGGAGTAGATACAAACTAATCAGGTTGGACACAGTCCGTGTCCCACTTGGGGCTCTTAGACTTAATGTCCATTTAACAGATGAGGTAACTGAGGCACAGAGAAGTGAAATAACTTGCCCAGGGTTACACCACAGAAAAGTGGTGGAGTCGGGATTAGAACTCAAGTCTTTTGACTCCCAGGCCTGTGTTGTATCCCCTAAGGCTACACTGCTTCTCAAATGATCACCATCATCGTCACTGGCTCTGGCCATTTCCCCTTTTCAATTTCACGAGCTAGATTCGACCTTCACCAGTGGCAGGAAGTGGAAAGTTAAGGCAGTCACCACTGCTCCAATTCCCCCGAGTTCCTTTCTGCTTCCATGCTAGTGGAGTCCAGACTGCAGTCTCCAAGCAAGGCAGCCATGAGTTTTTTGGGTTTTATCCCCCTATAGACTGCTGCTGCATCCCTCCAAATTGCCTCTTTACTGGACAATCATCAATCGTATTTATTGAGCGCTTACTGTGTGCAGAGCACTGTACTAAGCGCTTGGGAAGTACAAGTTGGCAACATATAGAGACAGTCCCTACCCAATAGTGGGCTCACAGTCTAAAAGGACAATTAGGTGGACAATCCATCTTTGATCTCCTCACTGCTCCTTGCAATGTCCCTGTCAGCTCAATTCTATTCTTGTGTTTTTATAAGGAGGTAAACCCCATAACCTTTGTCAAGGATTGTATCAGATGCAGGAGTAAATATGAAATAGAGGGTCATTCAAGGCAAGATTGTCTTCTGCAGAAGTAATGGAGGTTACTTGGAGTTGTAGCCAAAGCAGTCTTATTCTTAGAAAGTATCTTTAATTTGGCTTGACTCTGTGGAGGGAGGCAGAGGAGGTGTTTGAGGGCATATTCATTAATGTCTGTCTCCCCACTCTAGACTGTAAACTCATTGTGGTCAGGGAATATGTCTGCCAACTCTACTGCATTGTACCCCTGGAAGCACTTAATACAGTGCCCTGTTCGTAGTAACCACTCCCTCACCCCCTGCCCCCAAAATACCACTGATGTTGATGACAAAGCCTCACATCTCCTTATGATGCTTTTATCAGAAGGACTATTGCACCTGGGAAACTTTGAACCTTCTGTTTCCCAATTTGCATTGCTCTGGGAACATGGAACTAACTCCCTGCAGGATTCCTCCAGGAGTCTTGCGATTCCTGCTCCGTTGGAGGAAGTGCAAGGAGGAAGAAGGAAGACAGTCCCATTTAGGTCCATGAATTAGAGATGACAAAGATGATTTTACAAATATGAGAAGCAGCTTGGCCTAGTGGAAAGAGCATGGGCCTGGGAGACGGAGGACATGGGTTCTAATCCTGGCTCTGCCATTCCTGCTGTGTGAGGCCTTGGGTAAGTCACTTGTCTCCAAGCCTCAGTTTTCTCATCTGTAAAATGGGAATGAAACACCTATTCTTCCTTCTACTTAGACTGGGAGCCCCATGTGGGACAGAGACTGTGTTTGACCGGATTATCTTGTATCTGCCCTAGCACTTAATACAGTGCTTGGAGCAGAATAAGCACTTAATGAATTCAACTGTTATTATTATTATTATTATTGGTGCTGAGTTGGCTTGTGCCATGCCATCCTTTCCCAGAATGGACCCAGGAGATACACGAGAATCAATTTAGTGGAAAGCAAATAAGATGCATTCTTATCTGCTTCTATTGCAAACCCTTACCACATTATTCATTTCTAGGTTTTGGTTTGCTTCCAAAGTGGAGGAGATAACATGCCTCTGAACTTACATTTTCAAGGTCACTTTCTTTCTGATGTTCTTAGATAAATTTTGGAGGGTTTTTTCTATCTTCCCCTTCCCCCATCCTATTGTCGCACTGTCTGTTTTTGTGCAGACACACGGTAGAAATCATGTTTGCGTTTGTGGTTTAGCAGAGTCAGCTTTTCCGAGTCCTTAATATAATGCCTCCTGTGTACAGAGGCAAGAACTCTGAAACGAGTCCACGAAACACATATGAAGTGGTAGGTTTATTGAGTTGTCCTTTCCAGAAGTGCATTTATCACATAAAGGCAGTCTCTTGTGTTAGAGCTGGCTTGACAGCAATTTGAGAGGCTGGTAATTTGGCATTTAAAAAAAAAAAATCTGACCTGAAACAGTTAGTGTAGTAGGTTTTTAACACTCACTGTTTTCTGTGTTTTAGGTAGAACCTAAGCGACTGGCTTAGTGAGAACAAGTAAGTCTGGTTGATGAATAAGTAAGGCTTTTGTACGTAAAGCCCACATTAAGCTTTTGATTTTACAGTATTTATTGTTTGACTACTCTAGCCCTTTTTCTCTCAAGTACCCATTGCAATTCATGGCTTCCAAAGCACTCAGAGAGATAAAGAGCGTCACATAATTGTTTGAGAAATCATTAATGGTGGGACAGGTGCTTCATTTAAGCACCTACGCACAAAGAATTCTTTGTAGGCAAATGGACATTTCCTTGTGGATATGAACATCCCTAAACACTTTGGCCCAGTCTGATGGAAGAGGGCTTGTGTGTCGCAAAAGGAAGGGATCTCAGAAGCCTGGAGCAGCAGGGTGGTACTGCTTTGCTCCTGAGAGATTAATGTCACCCAGTCTTTCTGAGTTTTTCTCATATTCCTGCTTTTATTTCCCCGGTTTTCAAACCATAATAGAGCACACCACGGGCCAGGTTTCCCGAGACCAGAAAGACGACATAAACATTTTAGAAATTTGATAAACAGCTAATGGCTTTAGGGTTTGGCCAAAAAAAAATCCCCAAAACACTCAGGAATCCAGGTCTCAAAAGGTTTTCATTTTGCTCTCCTCATTCATCACCATTTAATGAGATTATCCACCTTCTCTGTCCCCTGCCAATGACTTTATAAATAAGCTCATGACTTATTGGTACTGTGATAACATTACCAACACCCTCACACTGATTTTTCTTCTTTTTAACCTGGAATGATGTCTTTTGGCTATTATGCAGAGATTAAGTGCCCCTGAAAAGGGAATGACATGATTTGACATGGTTCTGACAAGCATAAAGTGGATCCCCAGAGGGAACTTAAACTGTAAACACTGTGAGTAGGGAACATGTCCACCGAGTTGATTATATTGTGCTCTCCCAAGAGCTTAGTACAGTGCTCTGCACACATTAAGCACTCAGTAAATACACTGTGGGTTGTCAGTCTCCTGCCTTATGCAGCAGCACTGACTGCTCTTCTGAGGAAACAGAGGATGAGGGAAGTTCCTGGCCTTTTTCAGACGTGGCGGCCGCAGCTACTGTCATGGCAGCTACTGCCAGACAGAGCAAAACTGGATTTACAGAGTATTCAAAATAAGTATTGAATTGAACAATTGAATGCCCTTTATTAATCTCTGTCCCAGCCCCACAGCACTTATGACCGTATCTGAAATTTAACTGTTAATGTCTGTTTCCCTTCTCTAGACTGTAAGCTTGTTGTGGATAGGGAATGTGTCTGTTATATTGTAGTTTACTCTCCCAAGTGCTTAGTACAGTACTCTGTGCACAGAAAGTGCTCACTGTCGACTGACTGATTGGCTTTTGGGAACACAAATGCAAATTTCTGGCATGATCAGATGGTGCATTTCTGGCCCCCTGCAAATTATTTTTGTCCCCAACCCTCTCTCACTCCCTCTGGCTTCTGTCGCTCCCCACTGTCTCTTCCTGTGCCATCCAGCTTGGGCAAGGTGACCAGAACCACGGGGAGAGAGCAGCAGTGGCTAGTAACGATAATATTCGTGGTATCTCTGAAGTGTTTACTACATGCCAAGCACTGTACTAAGCATTGGGGTAGATATATGATAATCAGGTCCCACATGGAGCTCACAGTGTAAGCAGCACTTGTATATATTTGTACAGATTTATTACTCTATTTTACTTGTACATATTGTACTTGTACACAGGTACTCCTCCTCCCCATCCCCCCGCCCTACCTCCTTCCCCTCCCCATAGCACCTGTATATGTTTGTACAGATTTATCGCTCTATTTATTTTACTTGTACATATTTACTTTTCTATTTAATCTGTTAATGATGTGCATTTAGCTTTAATTCTACTAGTTCTGACGACTTGACACCTGTCTACATGTTTTGTTGTCCGTCCTCCCCTTCTAGACTGTGAGCCCGTTGTTGGGTAAGGACCGTCTCTGTATGTTGCTGACTTGTACTTCCCAAGCACTTAGTACACTCTGCACACAGTAAACGCTCAATAAATACGATTGAATGAATATTTACTAGTTTATTTTGTTAATGATGTGCCTGTAGCTATAATTCTATTTATTCTGATGGTTTTGACACCTGTATACATGTTTTGTTGTCTGTCTCCCCCATCCAGACTGTGAGCCTGTTGTTGGGTAGGGACCGTCTCCATATGTTGCTGATTTGTACTTTCCAAGTGCATAGTACAGTGCTCTGCACACAGTAAGCACTCAATAAATACAATTGAATGAATGAATATAGGTATTGAATTCCCATTTTGCAGATGAGGGAACTCGGGGCACAGATAAGTGACATGAGTTGCCCAAGGTTGCACAGCAGCCGAGTGGCAGAATCAGGATTAGAACCCAGGTCCTCTGACTTCCAGGCTCACGCTCTTTCAACTAGGCCAATATTGCTTCTCTAGTAATAGTAATAATAATAATGGCATTTATTAAGCGCTTACTATGTGCAAAGCATTGTTCTAAGTGCTGGGACGGTTACGAGGTGATCAGGTTGTCCCACGGAGGGCTCACAGTCTTAATCCCCATTTTACAGATGAGGTAACTGAGGCACAGAGAAGTTAAGCGACTTGCCCAAAGTCACACAGCTGACCATTGGCGGAGCCAGAATTTGAACCCATGACCTCTGACTCCAAAGCCCGTGCTCTCTTCCACTGAGCCACGCTGCTTCTCTAGTAGCGTTTATCACTCTATTCATTTTACTTGCACATATTTACTTTTCTATTTAATCTGTTAATGATGTGCATTTAGCTTTAATTCTATTTGTTCTGACGATTTGACACCTGTCAAGTAAAAGTAAAGAAAAGTCAAGTCTTGAAACGTCAAGAAAAGTAAAATATAAAACTGTTCTGTACATTCTGTGTATATGTATATATGTTTGTACGTATTTATTACTCTATTCATTTTACTTGTACATAACTCTTCTATTTATTTTATTTTGTTAGTACGTTTGGTTTTGTTCTCTGTCTCCCCCTTTTAGACTGTGAGCCCACTGTTGGGTAGGGACTGTCTCTTTATGTTGCCAACTTGTACTTCCCAAGCTCTTAGTACAGTGCTCTGCACACAGTAAGCGCTCAATAAATACGATTGATGATGATGATGCATCAAGCAGAAATTCTGGACCATTAGATTTAAGGTACTCAAAGAGCTTTCTCCCTCCTACTTAACCACTCACATCCCCCAGTGCACCTCAGCTTCATTCTTCTCTTGAGAACTGACTTCTCTCTCTGGGCCCCAGAGAGATCTTTCACTGAAGCTGAATTCTTGTGATCCTACAGTTGCAATGAACAACCACACACACACACACAATCCCCTCTGAATGCACTTCCTGGTCAATGTCAAGAAGTATACATGGAATTTATTATAATGTCCGTCTCCCCCTCTCCCAAGTACTTAGTCCAGTGCTCTGCACACAGTGAGAATACAGCCACTCCTCAACCCTTAACATGGTATCCGGTTTGCCTGGACTCACAACCCACATATCCAATCTGTCACCAAATCCTGTCGGTCTCACCTTCACAACATCAACAAGATCCACCCTTTCCTCTCCATCCAAACTGCTACCACATTAATAATAATAATGATAATAACGATGGTATTTAAGTGCTTACTATGTGCAAAGCACTGTTCTAAGTGCTGGGGGGATACCAGGTGATCAGGTTGTCCCACGTGGGGCTCACAATCTTAATCCCCATTTTACAGATGAGGTAACTGAGGCACAGAGAAGCTAAGTGACTTCCCCAAAGTCACACAGCTGACAAGCAATGGAGCCGGGATTAGAACCCATGACCTCTGACTTGGGCCTGTGCTCTTTCCACTGAGCCACTCTCCATCTCTGAGTACTTGGGAGGAGGCAGCCTGGAGTCATGAAAGCTGACCTGCTGCTGTTTATTCTGGGTAAATCACCCAGCCTCTCAGTACCTCAGTTTCCTCATCTGCAAAGTGTGCATAATAATACCTGCTTTCATGCCTACCTCACAGGGTCGTTGTGAGGACAAATGTGGAAAAATTTGATGTGGAAACATAGTACACATTAGTACAGTCACTCGTCCTATCCTGAATGGATTACTGCATCAGCATCTTTTCTGATCTCCCAACCTCCTGTCTCTCCCCATTCCAGTCTTTACTTCACTCTGCTGCCTGGATTATCTGTCTACAGAAGCGTTGAGGGCATGTCACCTCCCCTCCTCAAAAATCTCCAGTGGTTGGCTATCCACCTCTGTATCAAATAAAAACTCCTCACTATTGGATTTAAATCTGTCCATCACCTGGCCCCCTCCTACCTCACCTCCCTTCTCTCCTTCTATAACTCAGCCCGCACTCTCCGCTCCTCTGTTGCTAACCTTCTCCCTGTGCCTCCATTTCACCTGTCTCACTGCCAACCCCTGTCCCACATCCTAACTTTGGCCTGGAATGCCCTCCTTCCTCTAATCTGCCAGACAACCGCTGCTTCAAAGCCTTATTGAAGGCATATCTCCTCCAAGAGGCCTTCCCAGACTGAGCCCCACTTTTCCTCATCTCCCACGCCCTTCTGCATCACCCTGACTCACTCCCCTCCCTGATCCATAGCACTTATGTATACATCTGTAATTTCACTTATTTATTCATTCATTCATTCAATCGTATTTATTGTGCTTACTGTGTGCACAGCACTGTACTAAGCGCTTGGGAAGTACAAGTTGGCAACAGAGACAGTCCCTACCCAACAGTGGGCTCACAGTCAAGAAGGGGGAGACAGAGAACAAAACAAAACATATTAACAAATAAAATAAATAGAATAAATATGTACAAATAAAATAGAGTAATATTAAGAGCTTACTATGAGCCAAGCACTATGGTGGATACAAGCAAATCAGGTTGGACACAGGCTGTCATTCATTCAGTCGTATTTATTGCGCGCTTACTGTGTGCAGAGCACTGGACTAAGCACTTGGGAAGTACAAGTCGGCAACATATAGAGACGGTCCCTACCCGACAACAGGCTCACAGTCTAGAAGGGGGAGACAGACAACAAAACAAAACATGTAGACAGGTGTCATAATCGTCCCATGTGGGGCTCACAGTCTCAACCCCCACTTTACAAGATGAGGCAACTGAGGCAGAGAAGTGACTTGCCTAAGGTCACACAGCAGACAAGAGTGACCTTAACCTAGGCTGTTTATTTGTATTGATGTTTGTCTCCCCCCATCTAGACTTAGCTCACTGTGGGCAGGGATTCTCTCTCCTTATTGCTTCATTGGACTTTCCAAGTGCTTAATATGGTGCTCTGCACACAGTAAGCACTCAATAAATACAATTGAATTCATTATAGGTATCATTTGCAATAAACGCTTTCAATCAGGGAAAGCAGTGTGGCCTAATGGATAGAGTATGGGCTTGAGAGTCAGGAAACATGGGCTCTAATCCTGAGTCCACCACTTGTCTACTTTGTGACCTTGGGCAAGTCACCTAACTTCTCTGGGCCTCAGATACCTCAAATGCAAAATGGGGATTAATTCTGTGAGCCCCATATGGGACATGGACTATGTCTAACTTGACTAACTTGTATCTACCCCAGCTCTTAGAACAGTGTCTGGCACTTAGTAAACACTTAACAAACACCTTAAAAAAAATTAGCAGCTGGAGAAGCAGCGTGGCTCAGTGGAAAGAGCTTGGGCTTTGGAATCAGAGGTCATGGGTTCAAATTCCGGCTCTGCCAACTGTCTGCTGTGTGACTTTGGGCAAATCACTTCTCTGTGTCTGTTACCTCATCCGTAAAATGGGGATTAAAACTGTGAGCCCCCTGTGGGACAACCTGATCACCTTGTAACCTCCCCAGTGCTTAGAACAGTGCTTTGCACATAGTAAGTGCTTAACAAATACCATCATTATTATTATTAGCTGATCAGGCTAGCCACGTGATTGAGGGAGTTTGACTTTCAGAAATGTTGCACCTACATACAAGATGGTTCTTTGTTTCCAAAGAATCTATTGATGGTGGAATCTTACTCAAGCCTGAGGATTGATGGGGTTGAAAACACCTGCAGGGGAGATTATCATTCCTCATTTAGAACAAAAAAAGATTGGCACGTGCCTGCGGACTGCTATTTTGGTTGGCTTTTGTTTAGGGTAGTGTTGTTGAAGATGGTCTGGCACTAGAAGCCCCAGGCTGGGGAAATATGAGCCCTGAGATCTTGCCACCCCTTCTCTTCTCTCCTTCAATCCAAAGAGGAGGAAGCTCATGGAGGGAAAGTGGCAAGATCCGTAGGGAGAGTCATGAGCAGAGTGTGTACTCTTGAAGTGACATGGAATGGTGGGGAAAAGTAGAATACTTGAGGTCCTTGGTTGGTGTTCAGTCCCGAAGGGACTGTTGACTATTTGATTTGAACTAATTCTGACATTCTTTATTAATTTCTCTGGATTGTAGACATTTTTCAAGTCTCAGAGTTGGGTTTCTTCTCTATGTGTGGGGCTCTATCACTCTATCACAGAAAAAAGGTGGGTTACCAATTACTGGAAAGATGTTTAAAGATTTCTAAAAGAGACAGTTGCAGAATGGCCAGAGGAGCAGCATGGCCTAATGGAAAGAGCATGATCTTGGGTGTCAGAGGATCTGGATTCTAATCCTGCCTGCTTGCCATGTGACCTTGGTTGGGCAAGTCACATAACTTCTCTGTGCCTCAGTTCTCCTGTTCTCCTTCTTGCTTGGATTGTGAGCCCCATTCAGGAGAGGGATTATGTCCAACCTAATTCACTTGTATCTATTCCAGTGCTTAGAACAGTCTGACACATAGTAGGTGCTTAACAAATTCCAGAAAAAAACACCCACCTTTGGTTTCTTTCCTCCCTTTCCCCCACCCACTCCAAGTTCAAATACTTTACATTTTATAGCATCAAGATTTAGTTCAGTGCCTCCTCGAGTTTTGCAAGGAATGCTGACAGATACAGAAAATTGCTTTCCCTTTACTATTGAAGGCTATATTTAATATTCAGAGTAGAAATGAGTCCTCTTCATTATAATGAATGCTGAGCCTGTGACTTATAGAAATACATTAGTTTGCAAATGAATTCAAATGCTGCATAATATTAGAAGGGGTGTAAAATGCTTTCCATTCAAAACATTGCAGTAGTATTCCCGATTCTTACATACTTATACTTTTCTGTTGGAGTTAAACATTAATCAGTAATATTTTTGAGTGTACAATGCACTGTTCTAAGTACAATAGGATTAGTAGTAAAATTTGTCTCTATTAGGGAGTTGGATGCTAAACTAGTTTACAGGTAAAACAGAAAAGAAAAAGGGTCATGCACACATGTTAGTGCTGAAGCAATACAGTCTGTAAATTAAGTACCAAAGTGCCTCAGAAGGTTGTTGTGTCTATTGAAAGTGCTTTGGTGGCACAGAATTGCTGAACTGCCAGTAGGGAAGATGGATTAATAATTCAACTCTATTTAATGAGCACTTGCTGAGTGCAGAGCATTGTAGTTAGCACTTGGAAGAGTACAGCGCAACAGAGTTGGCACACGTTTCCTTCCCACAAGGAGGTTATATTTTAGATGGAGAGACAGACATGAATATGAATAAATGAATTACGGGTATGTACATAAGTGCTGTGGGGCTGGAGGGGTGAATATCAAGTGCTTCAAGGTTTCAGAGAAGTAACGTGGCTTAGAAAGAGCACAAGCTTGAAAGTCAGAGGTCATGGGTTCTAATCCCAGGTCTGCCGCTTGTCAGCTGTGTGACTTTGGGCAAGTCACTTCTCTGTGCTTCAGTTTCCTCATCTATAAAATGGGGATGTGTCAAGCACTGTACCAAGAGTGGGGCTAGATAAATGCAGTGGGAGAAGCAGCATGGCTTAGTGGAAAGACCACGGGCTTTGGGAATCAGAGGGCGTGTGTTCTAGCCCTGCCTCTGCCACTTGTCTGCTTTGTGACCTTGGATAAGCCACACAACTTCTCTGTGCCTCAGTTACCTCATCTGTAAAATGGGGATAAAGACTGTGAGCCCCACGTGGGACAACCTAGTTAATAATAACAATTTTGGTATTTGTTAAGCACTTACTATGTGCAAAGCGCTGTTATAAGCACTGGGGAGGATACAAGGTGATCAGGTTCTCCCATGTGGGGCTCACAATCTTAATCCCCATTTTACAGATGAGGTACAGAGAAGTTAAGTGACTTGCCCAAAGTCACACAGCTGACAAGCGGTTGAGCTGGGATTTGAACCCGTGACTTCTGACTCTCAAGCCCGTGCTCTTTCCACTGAGCCATGCTGCTTCTCTAATTACCTTGTATCTACCCCAGTGCTTAGAACAGTGCTTGGCACAGAGTAAGCACTTAACAAATACCATAATAATGATAATAATTATTCTTATGAAAGATAATCAGTTTCCCACGTGGGGTTCACAGTCTGAGTCAGAGAGCAAACAGGTATTGAATTCCCATTTTACAGGTGAGGGAACTGAGGCACAGAGAAGAACCTATAGGATTTGACAGCAGAGAGCATTGAAGAGCAGGAGTCAAGAGCAATGCCAAGGTTACTGGCTTGAGAATCTAGGAGGATCATGGTGGTGTCAACTGTGGTGGGAAAGTTTGGTGGAGGGAATGATGTGTTCAGTTATGGTTATCCATAAGAAAACTAAAATTGTGGTATTTAAGTGCTTTCTATATGCCAAGCATTATACTTGCTGCTGGGGAAGATACAAGATAATCAGGTGTTACATGAAGCTCACGGTCTAAGTGGGAGGCAGAACAGGTATTGATTCCCCATTTTGCAAATGAGGAAACTGAGGCATAAAAACGTTTAATGACTTGTTCAAGGTCACACAGCTGCAAAGTGGAATCCAGAGTCTAAGTAAGCTTGTTTCATACTATAACTCAGCATGCTTACATCAGTCCAACCTACTTACAGTACCTCGTTCTCACTGCTGACCCCTCACCCAAGCCCTGCCTATGACCTGGAATTCCCTCCCCCTTTATATATGACAAGCAACAACTCTTCCCACCTTCATAACTTTATTAAAAGCACACACAACTCCATTTCCCTTCGGCATCACCTTTACACTGAGATCTCCCCCTTCTAGACTGTGAGCCCACCCTTGGGTAGGGACTGTCTCTATATGTTGCCAACTTGTACTTCCCAAGCGCTTAGTACAGTGCTCTGCACACAGTAAGCGCTCAATAAATATGATTGATTGATTGATCTATACTCATTAAGTATTTGATATTCACCCCACGCTCCCAGCCCCACAGCACTTATGTACATCTCCATAATTTACTTAAACTTCTGTGTCCCCAGTCAATCAATTATACTTATTGAGTGCTTACTGTGTGCGGAGCACTGTATTAAGCGTTTGGGAAAGGACAATACTACAGAGTCGGTAGACACTTGCCCTCCCCACAACAAGCTCACATTCTAGAGGGGGAGAGAGACATTACTAGAAATAAATTATGGATATATACATATGTGCTGTGGGGCTGAGAGAAGGTAATTCAAGGGAGCAAATCAGGGTGACAGAGAAGGGAGTGGGAAAAGATGAAATGAGAGCCTACTCAGGGAAGGCCTCTTGGAAGAGGTGTGCCTTCAACAATAGACTGAAAGCTGCTTCTGTGCAGGGAACTTATCTACCAACTCTATTGCATTATATTCCCACAAGACTTTAGTACAGTGCTTTGTACACAGTAAGCTCTCAATAAATTCCATTGATTGACTGAAATGCTATCCAGTAAAACAAAACTTCCCACAGTGTGAGGGTATAGTCATTGGTGGGAAGACCAAAGCAGAAGACTGAGCCCATTATTGGGTAGGGACCGTCTCTATATGGTGCCGACTTGTACTTCCAAAGCACTTAGTAGAGTGCTCTGCACACAGTAAGCACTCAATAAATACGATTGAATGAATCAAAGCACTCAGAGGAAGAAACAAAAGCAGCATTAGGCACTGAGAGTTGTAAACATAATCAACATAGAGTCCTCTAGACTGTAAGCTCATTGTGGGCAAGGAATGTGATCATTATATTGTATTTCCTCAAGTGCTTAGTATAGTGCTCTGCATACAGTGAGCACTCAATGCATTTGATAAGAAGGAATCAGTCACATAGTTGCACTCCTTCTCTAGCTATCTTTATCTGACCTTAGGGGCATGACTGGGCCCATTTTGCATTCAGGGGAGCTTTATACAAAGCATCCTGAAAGATTTCTCCAAGTTGGTTTAAGTGCAGGCCAAGAATGCAAGTTACCTAGGAACAACAAATGCAGTTCAGCATTTTTAGGTTCTCCAACTATTGAGTAGGCAACAAGGGCCTCATATTTGGTCATACTATCCCTCAGGTGTCTGTCTGACCACTGATTTGTTAAATGTTTATTCAATCAGTCATATTTTTTGAGCTCTTGCTGTGTGCAGAGCACTGTACTAAGTGCTTGGGAGTGTACAATATAACAAATAGAGTTGGTAGACACATTCCCTGCCCATACCGAGCTTGCAGTCTAGAGGGGGAGACAGACATTAATATAAATAAATTATGGATATGTTCAAAAGTGCTGCGGGGCTGAAGGAAGGGTGAATCAAGGGAGTAGTGCAAGGCTGACGCAGAAGGGAGTGAGAAGAGGAAACGGCTCAATCAGGGAAGGCCTCTTGGAGGAGATATGCCTTCGTTAAGGCTTTGAAAGTGGGACGAGTCTGTTGGCTATACAGAGGGAAGGTGTTTCAGGCCAGAGGCAGGATGCTGGTTAGAGCTCGGTGACAAAATAGATGATAAGGAAGTATAGTGAGTAGTTTGGAGTGCAGTGTGCGGGCTGTTGTAATAGGACAGCAGAGAGGTGAAGTAGGAAGGGGCAAGGTGATTGAGTGCTTTAAAGCCAACGGGAAGGAGTTTGATGTGGAGGTGGATGGGCCACCACTGGAGGTTCTTGAGGAGTGGGGAATCACCAATATAAATAAATGTATAAAGCACTTACTGTCTGACCGGGGACACAAGGTAGACAAACCTGATTTACCCCCAGAGGGAGCAGGAGGAAGAACAAGATTAGAACGGAAGCAGACCTATCCGAAGCAAACGTATCTTGTACATATTTACTATTCTATTTATTTTGCTGATGATGTGCACCTAGCTTTACTTCTATTTATTCTGGTGACTTGACACCTGTCCACATGTTTTGTTGTCTGTCTCCCCCTTCTAGACTGTGAGCCCGTTGTTGGGTAGGGACCGTCTCTATATGTTGCCCAACTTGTACTTCCCAAGCGCTTAGGACAGTGCTCTGCACACAGTAAGCGCTCAATAAATACGATTGAATGAATGAATGAATGGACTGAATGTTTTTGTAGAAAAAGGATGCGGTAGGCTGAGTGAAGTATAGGATTCAACTATTTACTTTTGTGTTTCTCATTTTTCATTTGTGTACATATTCTTTTTTACCATTTTTATATTTGGCAGTTTTTTTTCAGGAATTTATGTCCTGAGGGCTAGTACGGAGCACTGCACACAATAATGATAATAATCATGTTATTTGTTAAGCATGTATAGAGTGCCAAGCACTGTACTAAGCGCTGGAGTAGGTACAAGATAATCAGATATGTCACCAACTTGTACTTCCCAAGCACTTAGTACAGCGCTCTGCACACAGTAAGCTCTCAATAAATGCACTTGAATGAATGAATTGGTCACAGTCCCTTTCCCACCTGGAGCTCATAGTCTAAGTAGGAGGGAGAACAGGAATTGAATCCCTATTTTACAGGTGAGGAAACTGAGACACAGAGAAGTTGACTTTATCAAGGCAGCAGTGGACAAATGACAGAGAGGAATTGGAGGCCAGATCCTCCAACTCAAGAAATGTTGTTGCAATGAAACGCAACAATGGAAAAAGGTCATTATAAATCAATCGTATTGCATATCCATTGTACAAGCAATTGTTAGTTATTAAATTGGTATATTCACAAACTAAAAAAAATTATCACCTATAATAATATCATTCTCAAGTGCTACAGACAGTTGGTACCACATCCTAAATTGTCAGTGTCAGCAGTTGTTTAATTTTTTTTTAAAGTTTATTTGTTAATGGTATTGAGCACTTACTATGTGCAGAGCACTATACTGTTTGGGTACAGTACAGCAGAATTAGTAGACACCTTCCCTGCCCATAAAACGTTTACAATCTAGACAGGCATTACTATGAATAAAGTTAAGCACTTACTATGTGCCAGACACTGTATTAAGCGCTGGGGTGGATTCGAGCTAATCAAATTGGACACAGTCCACCTCCCCCATGAGGCCCAAAGTCAAAATGCCCATTTTACAGAGGAGGTGATTGAGGCATAAGAAGTTAAGTGCCCAAGGACACACAGCAGACAAATGATGGAGCTGGGATTAGAACTCAGGTCCTCCTGAATCCCGGGCCTGTGTTCTCTCCTCTAGGCTATGCTGCTTCTTAATGTCAAATCTCCCATCTCAGCCACAGTCAGCCAGGGTTCACATCAGTCAGTTCTTCCTACTTTCATTCCGACAGTGGGGAGGGACCATTTTGGTCCAGGAGAATGCTTTCATCTTTTTGAGAAATAGCAGCTAGAACAAAAGGCTTCCTTTTTATGCATTTGATATTATTCTTCTCACATTCTCTCTTTCCTTGCATTCCAGGGATGAGCAGAGCAGATGTTACTTCTTTCAGAAATAAATGTCTTTAAACCCCAGTTGCTTCTAAAAGCACCCCTCTTTTCCTTTTTTCCTTCTGCATCTGCCGTGTCTTCTGCGGTGACCCATGAGATCAACGTGGATTCTTCCATGCCTTGGAAGATGAGAGGGCCAGGGTTGTGAATGGGTTTTGTTTCTTAACCTCATACTGGGTTGGAGGAAAAGAGGTTAAACAGGCTGCTATGGGGTCCCATGGGGAAGTTTTAACAGCTGAAAGTTAGTTGTGTCTTAAGAAGAGAAAGACAGCTGAACATTTCTCAGTACATTGCTCCCAGCCTGCCTATTAGCACAGAAAATTATCTTCTGTGACTGAATCATCTGTGCGTTGATTTTCATAAGCACCTCCACCAAGAGTATATTGTGTGACTTTACTCAGTAAAAAATAATTTTTTTTTTATTTCTATTTGGCATTCACTGTTTACTTTCTCTCTTTTAGAATGTCCTCTAGGCATTGGGCAGTTACTACCCACCAAAAGCAAACAATAAATAATATTAAGTGCTTACTATGTGCCAAGCATTGTTCTAAGCTCTGAGGTAGGAACAAGTTAGGTTGGACACAGTCCCTGTCCCCCATGGGGCTCTCACTCATAATCCCCATTTTACAGATGAGGTAACTGAGGCCCAAAGAAGTTAAATGACTTGCCCAAGGTCACACGGTAGACACATGGAAGAGCCAGGATTAGAACCCAGGTCCTTCCGACACCCAGGCCTGTGCTCTATCCACTAAACCAAGCTGTTTGTAGAAACACATTTTGATCAACTCAAATTGCATTTCTTTCTGAAACCATCAGAAGCATCTGTGGATTTTGATTGTTGGGAGGTTTCATTCCCTATGTCTTTTAGGTTCTAAATGATCTATATATTTTCCAGCAAATAGATTATCTGAAAGCCTTTCTCCTCTCTGCCCCCTTCTGCCCTGGAGTGCATAATTAATGGTAATTCTTTTGTATTGAACTCTCTCGAGCACGTAGTATAACGCTCTGCACATAGTAAGTGCTCAATAAATACTATTGATTGAACGATTTTATTGAGCGCTTACTATATGCAGAGCAGTGCACTAAACTACTGGGAGAGTACAATGCAACAGAGTTAGCTGACATGTTCCCTGCCCATAACAAGTTTGCAATCTAGAAGGAGAGGCAGATATTAATATAAATGAATAATTTCTAAAATATAGTAAAAAGGTATGTACATAAGTGGTATGGCGTGAATATTAAATGTCTAAAGGTTACAACTCCGAGTGCATAAAAAAACAGTGGTATTTACTGAGCACTTATTATGTGCAGAGCACTGTTTTAAAGATGTAATCCCAGATGGGGAAGCCCCATGGCACAGTGGATAGAGAACGGGCCTGGGAGTAGGTCATGGCAATACATGTTGCCAACTTGTACTTCCCAAGCGCTTAGTACGGTGCTCTGCACACAGTAAGCTCTCAATAAGTATGATTGCTTGATTGATGGGTTCTAATCCTGACTCCGCCACTTGTCTGTTGTCTGACCTTGGCAAGTCACTTCACTTCTCTGGACCTCAGTTACCTCATCTGTAAAATGTGTTAAAGACTATGAGCCTCAGTTGGGACAGGGTCTGTGTCCAATCTGATTTGTATGTAACCATCCCAGCGCTAAGTACAGTGCCTGGCACATAATAAGTGTGTAACAAATACCATTTTTCCTCTAATAATAATAATGGCATTTATTAAGCTCTTACTATGTGCAAAGCACTGTTCTAAGCGCTGGGGAGGTTACAAGGTGATCAGGTTGTCCCAAGGGGGCTCACAGTCTTAATCCCCATTTTACAGATGAGGTAACTGAGACCCGGAGAAATGAAGTGACTTGCCCAAAGTCACACAGCTGACAAGTGAAGGAGCTGGGAGTTGAACCCATGACCTCTGACTCCAAAGCCCATGCTTTTTCCATTGAGCCACTCTTCTTCTCTAGACTGTAAGCCCCTTGTGGGCAGGGAATGTGATTGTTTATTGTACTTTCCCAGGCACATAGTACAGTGTTCTGCACACAGTAAGCGCTCAATAAATAAGATAGACTGAATGAATAAATTTCCATTTCATTGTCCCAAGCTGGGGCTTCTCAGAAGCAGCAGGGACTTTCCATTGGAAATATTATACATATGTCTGTATATACAGCAAAGATATATACCCTATTGACTCTTATGATTGTATAAGCACTCTCCCTCCCCAAATTTCTGAGAAGGAAATAAAAGATTATTTTTGTAAGCGGTATCTATAAGAATGCCTGCTGAGATAGGGAGAGGAGCAGGGTCAGGGCGAGCTAAAGCCCTGAATACAGAGCTGGCCGTAGGGGGGTTTCTTCTTGGAAAAATGGGCGTGGAGGGGAAGGAAGTTTAGAAAGGTCACAGTAAATACAAGCTCACAAGGGATGGGAAGTTTCTTCTTTGGAAAGGGCAAGCTCCTGGACAGGAAGAGGAGTTGAGAAGAGGAGTTACCATAATTCACTGAGTGCCTATTGTGTGTAGCACTCAGGGGATTGCAATAGAATACGCTATTCAGTTTCAAGTGACTCTTACTTCTTTTGCCCTCATCCTTCCTCCCTTTTTCTTCCTTCCTTTTTATTCTCTCATAGCCTCTGGATCTCTTTATTGGGATTTGTAATTCCCCTCATAACAGCCCTTTTCCCTGTTTTTGTGCCCCCCCAAAATATGCAAAAAAAGTCAGGCAGTTATGTAAGTACATCATCAATCGTATTTATTGAGTACTTACTGTGCGCAGAGCACTGTACTAAGCGCTTGGGAAGTACAAGTTGGTAACATATAGAGACAGTCCCTACCCAGCAGTGGGCTCACAGTCTAAAGTACATATGGTGTGTGTACATGCACCATACTTGGAGAGAGAGCGTTAGGTATATGTGGATGCGTGTACTTGGTTTTCCATTGAGGCAATTGACAGTGGGGTAATCTGTGTACTAGTGTGGTGAAAAGGCCAGGGAACAGCCACAGTGCTCTCCACAGTGTAAATGCATAATAATAATGATGGCATTTTTTAAGCGCTTACTGTGTGCCAAACACTGTTCTAAATGCTGGGGAGGTTACAAGGTGATCAGGTTGTCCCACACGGGGCTCACAGTCTTCACCCCCATTTTACAGATGAGGGAACTGAGGAACAGAGAAGTGAAGTGACTTACCCAAAGTCACACAGCTGACAAGTGGTGGAGCCGGGATTTGAACCCATGACTTCTGACTCCAAAGCCCGGGCTCTTTCCAGTGAGCCACACTGCTTCTCTAATGGTGGTATTTGTTAAGCACTTACTATGTGCCAAGCACTGTTCTAAGTGCTGGGGTAGATAAAAGGTAATCAGGTTGTCCCATATGGGGCTCACAGTCTTAATCCCCATTTTACAAATGAGGGAACAGAGGCACAGAGAAGTTGTGACTTGCCCAAGGTCACACAGCAGACAAGTAGCAGAGTCGGGATTAGAACCCATGACCGCAGACTCCCAAGCCCGTGCTCTTTCCACTGAACCACACTGTTTCTCTGCATGTATATGCTCTGCCCACACGTTTGCTACTTGCAGAACCTCCGGCTGTTTTTGAACCTGGCTCTTTGTATCTCAATCTTCTCCAAACTTTTGTTCAAGGAAAGCAACCTAATCGGCCAACCATGTGATATTTGAGTGCTTACTGTTTGCAGAAAGAGCACTGTACTAAGCGCTTGGGAGAGTAGAATGGGGAAGCAGCATGGCTCAGTGGAAAGAGTGAGGGGTTGGGAGTCAGAGGTCATGGGTTCGAATCCTGGCTCCGCCACTTATCAGCTGTGTGACCTTGGGCAAGCCACTTAACTTTTCTGTGCCTGTTACCTCATCTGTAAAATGGGGATTAAGACTGTGAGCCCCAAGTGGGACAACCTGATCACCTTGTAGCCCCCCCAGTGCTTAGAACAGTGCTTTGCGCATAGTAAGCGCTTAACAAATACCACCATTATTATTATTAATAGAGTTGTGCTTATGACTCACTCACTCACTAATCAACTGTCCCCCTTCTATTCATTCATTCATTCAATCGTATTTATTGAGCGCTAACTGTGTGCAGAGCACTGTACTAAGCGCTTGGGAAGTACAAGTTGGCAACATATAGAGACGGTCCCTACCCAACAGCGGGCTCACAGTCTAGAAGGGGGAGACAGACAATAAAACAAGACATATTAACAAAATAAAATAAATAGAATATGTACAAGTAAAATAAATAGAGTAATAAATATGTTCAAACATATATACATATATACAGGTGCTGTGAGAAGGGGAAGGAGGTAAGGCCAACCCACACACTTTGCTCCTCCCGTGTCAACCTACTCATTGTGCCTCAATCTCATCTCTGCCACCCCCAACCTCCATCCTTTTGGCCTGAGACTCCTTCCCCCTTCATATGACAGAGAAGCAGCGTGGCTCAGTGGAAAAGAGCCCGGGCTTTGGAGTCAGAGGTCATGGGTTCAAATCCCGGCTCCGCCAGTGGTCGGCTGTGTGACTTTGGGCAAGTCACTTCACTTGTAAAATGGGGATGAAGACTGTGAGCCCCCCGTGGGACAACCTGATCACCTTGTAACCTCCCCAGCGCTTAGAACAGTGCTTTGCACATAGTAAGCACTTAATAAATGTTATTATTATTATTATATGACAGACCACCACTCTTCCCATCACCTCCAAGAAGCCCTCCTTGACTAACCTATCATTTACCCGCCCTATTCACCCTTCCTTATACATCGCCTATGTACTTGGGTCTGTACCTCTTAAAAGCATTTTGATGTCTCGCAACACTTCTGTATATATTATTATTCTGTATATACTCTCTTGTTCTGCCTATATGTAATTTATTTTAATGGCTTTCTCCTCCACTAGAGCCTAATCTCCTTGAAGGCAGAGATCATGGCAGGGATTCTAATCCCGGCTCCGCCATTTGTCAGCTGTGTGACTTTGGGCAAGTCACTTAATCAATCAATCATATTTATTGAGCGCTTACTGTGTGCAGAGCACTGTACTAAGCGCTTGGGAATTACAGGTTGGCAACATATAGAGACAGTCCCTACCCAACAGTGGGCTCACTTCTCTGGGCCTCAGTTACCTCATCTATAAAATGGGGATTAAGATGGTGAGCCCCCCCGTGGGACAACTTGATCACCTGGTAACCTCCCCAGCACTTAGAACAGTGCTTTGCACATAGTAAGCGCTAAATAAATGCCATCATTATTATCACACATATTAACCCTATTGTATTGAACTCTTCCAAGTGAGTTCTTTGTACAGTGCTCTGCACACAGTAAACACTCAATGAATACCATATCTTGATTGTCGAGCTTTACATTGTTTGAAAGAGGTAAGGTCTGGGAGTTAGGAGACCTGAGTTCTAGTCCTGCCCTGCTGTTGGACTTGGGGCAAGTTGCTTAACCTCAGGTTTCTCATCTGGAAAAATGAGGACCATCATTCCTGCCTTGGTCCCACAGGGATGTTGTGAGGATATAATAAGATAGTCATTATGAAAGTCCTTTGTGAAAGAAAAAGCATTATTAGAAAAAAAAAGATAGTGTTAGTGTTCCATGATTCCACTGCAAAATTGCATTGTTTGAGACTGTGATTCATTCTGAATTTAAAATGTTCTTTCTGGCATCTGTGCTTGCATTTGCTCCCTTTCAGTTCACTCTCCAGTTAACCATTATTCATTCTCTTGATGTATCCTACCCCGGGAAACATTGCCTCTATGCTGGAATTGTTTGCATTCCAAGACCATATTGGGAATCTTGTCCTGTCATTTTCTGTTGTGTGTGACTCATGGGTGACCCTAGTGGAACTGCTTAAGGAACCATATAGAAGGTTGGACAGCATTTCAATTGCACAGACTTTGAACTGAGTATGAAACCTGAGGCCCCAACATTGCTAAATTCGGTTACTTGATATTCCCAAAGACTTGCTGGGCTCTTTGGTTGTTTTCTCCTTTTTTTTCTATATGTACCCTGTTGAATAGTGCACTGCCAAAATTGCAGAATTCTGTGACATTCATTTCTGTGTTGCTAGTGAAAAATCTTTGCTTGTATATAGGATTTTTTTGGATATAGGTTGGTACTTAATCTTGGTTATCTTCCAGCTTATTGTAAGTCCAGTTCTGTGATTCTTGAGATTCAATTCAGAACCTTCTGTGTGTGTATATATATATATATATATATGTTTGTATATATATATGTTTGTGTATATATATGTGTTTGTATATATATATATATATATATGTTTGTGTATATATATGTTTGTGTATATATATGTTTGTATATATATATATATATATGTTTGTGTGTGTATATATATATATGTTTGTGTGTATATATATGTTTGTGTATATATATGTTTGTATATATATATATATATATATATATGTTTGTGTGTGTGTATATATATATATATATGTATATATATATATATATATGTTTATGTTTTTAGTATATGCTTCAAGAGCTCAGTATTTACCATACAACAGGTCCTGAAAGATGCATCAAAGACTTTCAGTAATGCCATAACCTGGGGAGTTGGAAAAGGTTCTTGGCAGATAAGAAGCATTTCCTGACTAGTTTCTTGATTTCTTGATACAAGATAATCGGATCAATCATATTTATTGACCACTTACCATGTGCAGAGCACTGTACTAAGCACTTGGGAGAGTACAATATAACAATTGGTGGACATGTTCCTTTCCCACAATGAGCTTACGCTTAAGAGGGAGAAGCAGACATTACTATAAATTATGAATATATACATAAATGCTGTGTAAATCCAAATGCATGGACAATGCAATGTAAAAGGGAGGGGGAGAAGAGGAAATAAGGGCTGCAGGGGAAGGTCCCTTTTTTAAAAAAAATTATAAGTGCTTACTATGTGCCAGGTACTGTACTAAGCACTGGGGTGGATACAAGATAATCAGGTTGGACACAGTCCATATTCCACATGGGATTCACAGTCAAATCCCCATTTTACAGATGAGGTAACTGAGGTACAAAGAAATGAAGTGACTTGCTCAAGATCACACGGCAGACAAGTGGTGGAGTCAGGATTAGAACCCAGGTCCTCCTGACTTCCAGCCCCGTGCTCTATCGACCAGGCCACACTGCTTCCCATGCTGCTTCTTGGAGGAGATGTGCTTTTAATAAGACTTTGAAGGTGGGGAGAGTGATCGTCTATTGGATATGAAGAGGGAGGGCATTCGAAGCCAGAGGCAGGACATGGGCGAGTGGTCGGCGGCAAGATAGAGGAAATCGAGGTACAGTGAGTAGGTTGTCGATAGAGAAGCCAAGTGTGTGGGCCAGGTTGTAGTAGGAGAGTAGGGAGGTGAGGTAGGAAAGGGCAAGGTGATTGAGTGCTTTAAAGCCGATAGGAGTTTCTGTTTGATGTGGAGCTGGAACGGCAACCACTGGACGTTCTTGAGGAGTGAGGAAACATGGACTGAACATTTTTGTAAAAAGGTGATCCAGGCAGTAGAGTGAAGTATAGACTGGAGTTGGGAGAGACAGAAAGCATGGAGGTCAACAAGGAGGCTAATACAGTAATCTAGTCGGGATAAAATAAGTGCTTAGATTAATGTGGTAGCAGTTTGGATGGCGAGGAAAGGGTAGATTTTAGCAAAGCTGTGAAGATTAAAGCAACAGGATTGAATATGTGCGTTGAATGACAGAGGAGATGAACATGACTCGATTCATAACTCAGGGTCAGACACAGACCCTGTCCCACAGAGGGCCTACGGTTTGTTGGGAAGGGAGAACAGGTATTTTAATCCTCATTTTACAAAATCACTCATTCAATCGTATTTATTGAGCACTTACTGTGTGCAGAGCACTGTACTAAGCACTTGGGAAGTACAAGTTGGCAACAATGAGGCACAGAGAAGTTAGGTGGCTTACCTAAGGTCACACAGCAGGCAAATGGCAGAGCTTAGTTTAGAACTCAGCTATTCCCTCATCAGCTCCTGTTCACCTATTCAACTCTGGAAGATCTAGCCAGGCTGGGAGCTGCTGTGTATGTCTTTTCCCATCCTCCTGAAGATTCTGCATTAATCCTTTATACTGTAAGCTCGTCATGGGCAGAGAAAGTGTCTACCAACTCTGTGATATTGTTATATTGTGCTCTCCCAAGTTCTTGGTTCAGTGTTTTGCTCAGTGATGATCTGCTTCTTCAGCCCCATCCTTTCACATTCTCTATAGTCTCAATTTTCCTCTGCATTCAGGACATCTCCTTTAGGATGTTTCACTGACACCTTAAATTTGATATATCTGAAACAGAGCTCCTAATCTTTCCACCCAAGCCCTGATGGCCCCCAGGCATTCCCACCCCTGTAGACGCACTAGAGAAGCAGCATGTCTTAGTGGAAAGAGCACAGGCTACAGGCTTGGGAGTCAGAGGTCACGGGTTCTAATTCTACCTCTGCCATTTGTCAGCTATGTGACTTTGGGCAAGCCACTTAATTTCTCTGTACCTCAGTTACCTCATCTGTAAAATGGGAATTAAGACAGAGCTTCACGTGGGACAACCTGATTACCTTGTTTGTATCTACCCCAGCACTTAGAACAGTGCTTGGCACATAGAAAGCGCTTAACAAACACCATTATTACTATTATTATTAGACAACACCACCATTCTCCTCCCTGTCTCATAAGCCTGTTATCTAGGCATTATCCTTGACTCATCTCTCTAATTCAATCAGTGGAGTCAGTCTGTCACTAAATCCTGTCAGTTCTACCTTCACCACATTTCTAGAATCCTCCCTTTCCTCTCCATCCAGACTGCTACTGCACTGATTCTAGCATGTATTGTATCCCTCCTTGATTATCATATCAGCCTCCTCACTGACCTCCCAGACTCATATCGTCTCATGTCAGAGAGACAAAGCCATCTCTACATGTTGCCGACTTGTACTACCCAAGCACTTAGTATGGTGCTCTGCACACAGTAAGTGCTCAATAAATATGAATGAATGAGGGTGGGATGAATATCAAGTGCTTAAAGGTTACAGATTCAAGTGCAAAAGTGATGCTGAAGGGAGAGGGAATAAGAGAAATAAGGGCTTAGTTGGGGAAGGCCTCTTGGAGGAGATGTGATTTTAATAAAGCTTTAAAGGTGGGGAGAGTGGTGGTCTGTCATCTATGAAGAGAGAGGGAGTTCCAGAGCAGAAGGAGGACGTTGGCAAGGGGTCAGTGGCGGGCAAGATGAGATTAAGGTACAGTGAGTAGGTTGATGTTAGATGAGCAAAATGTGTGGCCTGGGTTGCAGTAGAAAATCAGCGAAGAAGAACTGAGCTGTTAGAATACTTTAAAGTCCATGAAACCTTAAAACACAACACAGACAAATGCACAACATCAAAGCAAAATCAGTAGTGTGCTGTGGCTCGAGGAGCAGAATTTCAGGGTCTTAGGACTCGAAGTTCAGGACACTCCCTTAGCCGTAACATTCGCTGGAGCAGCCACCCGTCTTCCCCGGTGTTTTATGGTGGGCTCCTGTTGTGGAGGTTTTTACCTCTTTCCCACTGAGTTGGTGGAAGGCAAGAAGTGTTGCTGCCACTTGTATTTCCCTGCTGCTGTGGAGGAAGTAGGGTGGGCCCTGGGTATCAAGAGAATGGAGGGGGCAGGGAGTCAGCCAGGGGGCTGGGCTTGGGCCTGATGCTTGTCCTCTTGCATTAATAATAATAATGATGGCATTTGTTAAGCGCTTACTATGTGCAAAGCACTGTTCTAAGTGCTGGGGGGGATACAATGTGATCAAGTTGTCCCACATGGGGTTCACAGTCTTAATCCCCATTTTTACAGATGAGGTAACTGAGGCTCAGAGAAGTTAAGTGACTTGCCCAAGGTCACACAGCAGACTTGTGGTGGAGCCGGGATTCGAACCTCTGACCTCCGACTCCAAAGCCCGGGCTCTTTCCGCTGAGCCACGCTGCTTCCCATGCTGCATTGTCCAATTGGGTGATGTAATTCTGTTTCCAATTCTGGCAGAACTCCATTTTATTCATTCATTCATTCAATTATATTTATTGAGTGCTTACTGTGTGCAGAGCACTGTACTAAGTGCTTGGGAAGTACAAGTTGGCAACATATAGAGACGGTCCCTACCCAACAACGGGCTCACAGTCTAGAAGGGGGAGACAGACAACAAAACAAAACATGTGGACAGGTGTCAAGTCGTCAGAACAAATAGAATTAAAGCTAAATGCACGTAATTAACAAAATAGACGCATTCATCCCAGAGCATACCTTGCTTTTCATGATGACCCCATTTAGTCATGCTCCCTGTTGTTTGATATCAGTCTTCTCTTCCTTGCCCCTGAACAGGGTGGCGGGGTGGGACCTAAAAGTGGGTGAGACCAGAAGGGAACAAGAAGAAAGGAAGGGGATAGGGTACAGTGCTCTGCACACATTAAGCGCTCAATAAATACAATTGAATGAATGATAGGGAGGGGAGGGGCAAGAGTGATGGAGCAGACTCTTCTGATGTACTGATGATGTGATGCTTCTGATGTAGCATCTCTTCTGATGCTACCACAGTGACCTAACAGAGAGTAATGGTGGTTATATTCTGTGGTCCAGGTCAAGCCTGTTGGGGCAAACTGATTATCTTGTGTCTACCCCAGTGCTTAGTACAGTGCTTGACACAGAGTAAGCACTTAACGAACACCACAATTAATCATATTATGAGGATGGTGACACTGTCTGAGGGGTTCAAAGTTTAGGAGGTCCTTTGGTAGCTCCCAAGCTCTAAACTATAAGCTTGTCCTCTAGACTGGAAGCTCACTGTGGGAAGGGAATGTGTTTGCTTAGTAAGTGCTCAATAAATATGATCGAATGAAAAGGCATCATAGGGCCCAGCAAACGAGGCTGTGTCTCCCCTTCTCTCACCCCACTCATCTATTCGCCTTGCTCCTCTCTATCTCCTCAACTCTTCCTTGATCACTCCTCTGGGCTGAGTGGCATCTTCATCTTTTCCTTTGTGTGATAATGTCCTGGCATCTTTGTCTTAGCAGGGAATATAAATGTTCCAGAAAAGCCTAAGGAGAGGATGGGTGGGATAGACCCTCAAAATTTAGGGCACTGGCTTCTGATGCCTGTGCCCCTCCCCAAATTCTTCCTTCCCTGGACCCAGATGCTTGGGATAAAGGAAAAAAGCCATGGAGGGATGGAAGGTGAGGTTGAGTGCTTCCTTTTACTTCCCAAGACCGTGAGGAAGATCATCTTAGATGAGTCCCTGCCCTGACCCGGATATCCTCCAGACTCTGGGGATCCAAAAGGTGCGTGCTTGTAAAGACTGATTATTTTCGAGGTTTCCAGGCTGCATGCACACAACTATGAAAACACACAAACGTTTACATAATAAACAAATGGAACTCCTAAATTCGGGCATCTCTTGAAACCAAAGTGGAAACTTCCTACTGGATATCAACTCGAGGCCACATTGGGTGCTCTGACCAAGAAGCTGTTCCCAGGCTTGTCTGGCTGGAAGGACGGGGGCCGAGGGTTGTAGCAGGGGAAAGGGGGGGAGAGAAGAGAGACGGTACTTGCTGTGAGAGTAGGGAGTGTCATAAATAAAAATGGGCTGATTGCAAAGCAAGTTAGCATGGCATTAGAATGTTTTAAAATTGTTGTTGGATTTATTTTTATTAATAGTCCATCATTTATAGGATTAAAACGACCCTTCTTATAATAAATAAATAAATAGTAATGTATTTATTTATGTATTTATTTATATTAATGTCTGTCTCCCCCTCTGGACTGTGAGCTCATTGTGGTCAGAAATGTATCTGTTTGTTGTTATATTCACTCTTCTAAGTGCTTAGTACAGTGTCTTGCACACAGTAAGCACTCGATAAACAGAATTAAATGAACAAATCCGACAATTAATTATTAAAGCTGAAGGGTTGTGTTTTTCCTGGAAACCCAGTAAATCATAAGAACCAACTGAGGAGGCTGAATTTGTTCTGGGAAAGGAGCACCACAGTTGTCGTAAGTGAATTGGGGCTAAATTGTAACTAAATGCAGCTCCCACACTTTTGGGTTGTTATTTAAGTCTTTCTCAAACTTGCAAATGAGTAACTCACTTGTTCAGATGAGGGAGTCAAATAAGTTATTTTTTTATGTTAATATCTGCCTCCCCTTCTAGACTGTATGAACGCTGTGAGGAGGGAGTATGTCTATTGTTTTACTATACCCTCCCAACCATTTAGTACTGTGCTCTGCACCCAGTAAGCACTCGATAAATATATTTGAATTTAAAGGGCCCGACTGTAATTGTTGGCCTAGTGAAAACCCAGCTCCTGGAAGGACAGCTGAAGCTATTGAATTAGGTCTCTTTCATACTTAGGTGAAGGAGCTCTGGCTTGGTCAGTTAATAATTTGGTATTACATTCTATCTTCTATTCCACTTTCTCCCCAAAAGTGCTACTACTTAAAAAAAAAAAAACTCTCACGCAAAGAAAGGAGCAAAGATTTCACTTCTAAAGCAAGTAGTTGAATACTGCAATGAGTTTCCAAGCTGAAGTTTGGAATTCCCTTCTCTGGAGAGATTTAGAAATAGAGTAGCTACACATTCATCCAAGTTTTAACCTAGCTCTGCCTGATGGTGGGATTCCTGTTGATTTCCTGCTCTAAGAGCATATGATACCATTTTTTGAGAGAATTGATTTGACATAGTTGAAATACAGGTCATAGGTCCATCCTTTGCCTTCTTTTTCCCCAGCTCCCGTCCTTTTTTCCTCTTTTTTCTCCCCTCTCCTTTTCATCCTTCTTCCAAAAGGAAAGACTATAAAATGGTGTCTTTATAATGATTTGGTCATGCATATCCACAAGATATAATTACTTCCCCAGTGGGAAAAGCCTTCAGAAGTGAAACTAACGACTTGTTTAATGGACAACGGGGTGAGATGCCCTTGGCATCAAAAATATTTTGTGAGTGGGATCAGAGGCCTGATCCATTTGGTACGTTGGGAAAAAAAAAACTGGCTGCTGACTGGGGCTTGTGAGTTCTGAGAGGGGCTTCCTACGGCCTGCAGAACTCAGAATGGATCAAAGGATACGTGGCTGGCGGCCAGAGACCCAACAGCGTTCATACATTATTCACTTTTTTAAGGAAGAGAAAGGGCTTTGTAGATTTTTAACCATTTTCCTTCATAGGAGGCTACTGCTAGAGTGTTAGTGCTTAAAGTATCCCATTTCCCATCCCCTTAACCTTGGGAAATGGAACATTACAACCCTCAAGTTGTTATTCTGGAAATTTGTAGCCCAGCTCAGCCTTATATTAGTTTAGGAGCATGGTATTGAGAGGGAAATCCTAAATCAGGGCATGTATACAGCACTGGACTAAGTGCTTTGGAGAGTAAGATATAACAATAAACAGACACATTCCCTGCCCACAGCAAGCTTACAATCTAGAGTATCTCCAGTGCTTAGTATACTGCCTGTTCATTCATTCATTCATTCAATCATATTTATTGAGTTCTTACTGTGTGCAGAGCACTGTACTAAGTGCTTGGGAAGTACAACTTGGCAACATAAAGAGATGGTCCCTACCCAACAGCGGGCTCACAGTCTAGAAGGGGGAGACAGACAACAAAACAAAACATATTAACAAAATAAAATAAATAGAATAGTAAATATGTACAAGTAAAATAAATAGAGTAATAAATACGTACAAACATATATACAGGTGCTGTGGGGAGGGAAAGGCGGTAAGGTAGGGAGGGGGAGGAGGGGGAGAAGAAGGAGGGGGCTCATTCTGGGAAGGCCTCCTGGAGTAGGTGAGCTCTCAGTAGGGCTTTGAAGGGAGGAAGAGAGCTAGCTAGGCAGATGTGTGGAGGGAGGGCATTCCTGGCACATAGTAAGTGCTTAACAAATACCATAATTATTAGAGGGGGAGACAGACATTAATAAATTATGAGTATGTGCATAAGCTGGGTGGGGCTGGGAAGGGGGGTGAATAAAGGGAGCAAGTCAGGGTGGTGCAGAAGGGAGTAGGAGAAGAGGAAAGGGGGGCTTAGTTAGGGAAGGCCTCTTGGAGGAGATGTGCCTTCAATAAGGCTTTGAAGTGGGGGGAGAGAAATTGTCTTTTGGATTTGAGGAGGGAGGGCGTTCCAGGCCCGGGAGACCACCCTGCTGCCCCCTGGAAGGGGACTGAGGGGTCCAGGTGGGGAGGGAGGGAGGGACTGCTGTGTTGCACCTTCTGCCCCTGTGCAGGTGCTTTGGTCACGGCCTTCTCATGTCCTTGGGGCAAAGAAAAAGGAGGCGGGGAAGAGACTAATCTCTCTGCCAGAGCTGGCCCATCATGGCCCCTTTCCTTTCACTTCCTCTTCCCTCCATTCTCTTTTCTCCCACTCTCTTCCCCTTCCCACTCATCCTCCAACCTCCAGCAACATCACCTTTGGAAACAGAGCAACCATGTGGTACTAAGCACAGGAATAGATAGAAGATCATCAGGTCCTACATGGGACTTAGACTGTTAGTAGGAGGGAGAAGAGAGAACTGAAACCCAGAGAAGTTAAGTGACTTGCCCACATTCACACGGCAGGCATGTGGCAGAGGTGGGATTGGAAACTAGATCAGTGCTCTTGCCACTAGGCCATGCTGCTTCTGTATCTTTTTAATAATAATAAGTGTGGTAAAATCTTCAGTGGTTGCCTAACAACCTCCGCATGAAGCAAAATCTCCTCACTATTGGCTTCACAGCTCTCCATCATCTTGTCCCCTTCTACCTCACCTCCCTTCTCTCCTTCTCCAGCCCAGCCCACACACTCTGTTCCTCTGCCGCTAACCTCCTCACTGGGCCTCGTTCTTGCCTGTCCCGCCATCGACCCCTGGCCCACGTCCTACTCTGGCCTGGAATGCCCTCTGTCCACGCATCCGCCAAACTCTCTCTCTTCCTCCCTTCAAAGCCCTACTGAAGCTCACCTCCTTCAAGAGGCCTTCCCAGACTGAGCCCCCCTTTTTCTCTGCTTCTCCTCCCCTCCCCATCACCCCCCTCACCCTCCCTCTGCCCTACTCCCTTCCCCTCCCAACAGCACTTGTGTATATTTGCACATATTTATTACTCTATTTTACTAATGACGTGTATATAGCTATAATTCTATTTATCTATTTTGATGGCATTGATGCCTGTCTACTTGTTTTGTTGTCTGTCTCCCCCTTCAAGACTGTAAGCCTTGGGTAGGGATTGTCTCTGTTGCTGAATTGTACTTTCCAAGCGCTAAGTACAGTGCTCTGCATACAGTAAATGTTCAATAAATACGACTGAATGAATGTTAAGCGCTTGCTATGTGCCAGACACTGTACTAAGCACTGGGGTGGATACAAGCGAATTGGGTTGGACACAGTCCCTGTCCCTCATGGGGCTCACGGTCTTAATCCCCATTTTACATATGAGGGAACTGAGACATAGAGAAGTGAAGCGACTTGTCCAAATCCTCACAGTAGACAACTGGAAAAGTTGAGATTAGAATCCATAACGGGATCTATTAGAGAAGCAGTGTGGCTCAGTGGAAAGAGCCCAGGCTTTGGAGTCAGAGGTCATGGGCTCCACCACTTGTCTGCTGTGTGACTTTGGGCAAGTCACTTAACTTCCCTATGTCTCAGTTCCCTCATCTGTAAAATGGGGATTATGACTGTGAGGCCCCTGTGGGTCAACCTCATCACCTTGTAACTTCCCCAGCACTTAGAACAGTGCTTTGCACGTTTTAAGCACTTAATAAATGCCATCATTATTATTATTATGACCTTCTGTCTTCCATATCTGTGCTCTATGGACTAGGCCATGCTGCTTCTCTCCAAAACATTGATTAAAAATGAGTACAGTGATACCTATTTGCGTAGGTGTTTGACCAAGTCAGCAGTTTGATTTTCCTCAGTTTATTGAGAATGTAGGAGCAGCTCATTTTATCGCTCAAATGCCCTGGAGTTTCACTTCTAGTCAGGGAACGACTCAAAATGCTTTCCATTTTCTGCTTCCTACTTCATGGAAAATCCCAAATATTTGTTTAATTTTCCTTTAATCAGATAATGGAGAGTTTGCATTGACCTTCTTGCGAAAGAAGCAAACAATCAGGTTTTTCATCTGCTCCATTCCTTAGGCAGTCCCATGAACACCCGCCAGCAGGCTAGAGCAATTATCCTGAATTCAGCAGCCCCTTATTGTAACCCAGGTCAGTCTTGTCCATGAAGAGAGGCTTTCAGCCGAGAGAAGCCTCTTTATCTGCTTTTCTGTTCAGTTGTCTGTGTTTGCATGTGAATGAATTTCACACAAGTAGCGACATGGCCTTTGTGGAATGTGAAGCTCATGGAATTCTTCCTAAGGAAATCCAGGCTCTTCCTGGTTAATGTCACTCATCCCAGACTCTGGGAGGGCCATCCTGGCTCTTCCTCTTCTATACTGTGAGCCCACTGTTGGGTAGGGACCGTCTCTATATGTTGCCAACTTGTACTTCCCAAGCGCTTAGTACAGTGCTCTGCACACAGTAAGCGCTCAATAAATACAATTGAATGAATGAATGAAAAATGCTATGTGACCTCGGGCAAGTCACTCCACTTCTCTGTGCTTCAGTTCCCTCATATGTAAAATAGGTATTAAGACTGTGAGCCCTATATGGGACAGGGATAGTGCCCAACCCAATTATCTTGTGTTTACCCCAGTGCTTAGAACAGTGCCTGCCACATAGTAAGTGCTTAACAAATACCGAAATTATTATTATTATTATATCATTCATTCAATCATATTTATTGAGCATTTACTGTGTGCAGAGCACTTTACTAAGCGCTTGGGAAGTACAAATCGGTAACATATAGAGATGGTACCTACCCAACAACGGGCTTGCAGCCTAGAAGAGGGGAGACAGACAAAAAAAAAACACCAAGTAGATAGGTGTCAATACCATCAGAATAAATAGAGTTATAGCTATATACACGTCTTTAATAAAATAAATATGCACAAATAAAATAAATAGAATAATAAATATGTACAAATATATACAAGTGCTGTGGGGAGGGGAAGTGCGTAGAGCAGAGGGAGGGAGGGGTGGTGATGGGGAGGAGGAGGAGAGGGAAAAAAGGCGGGGCTCACTGTGGGAAGGCCTCCTGGAGGAGGTGAGCTCTCAGTAGGGTTTTGAAAGGAGGCAGAGAGCTAGCTTGGAGGATGTATTATTGTTATTATACGTCTTGGTTTTGGTGCTGCGTGTTCAATCCGTGACTATAAATTAGCAACCACAGTAGCTTGAAAGTGTGGGTGCTTGCCCGTTGTCCTTCCCTCTTCAACTACAAACATTTGTCCCCAGAAATTCCCCTCATCCCAATCCTCTCTGGTCACCCTGACTTTGGTTTGTAGTGTGACCAATGTTATCAAGGCAATAACACTTTTTGTGTGTGTGTGTGTGTGTGTGTGGTATTAAGCACTTTACTATATGCTAGGCACTGTGCTAAGTGCCGGGGCAGATACAAGCAAATCAGGTTGGACACAGTCCCTGTCCTGCATAGAGCTCACAATCTTAATCCCCATTTTATAGATGAGGTAACTGAGGCACAGGGAATTTAATGACTTGCCCAAAGTCACACAGCAGATAAGTGGTGGGGTCAGGATTTGAACCCAGATACTTCTGCCTCTGTTTGCATCTCCTCCTGCCTTCAAGACATCTCTACTTGGTTGTCCTCCCATTACCTCAAACTTAACATGTCCAAAACAGAGCTCCTTATCTTTCCTCCCAAACCCTGTCTGCTCCCAAACTCTCTATCCATGCTCTAACCAATAGATCACATTGCTTCTAAAAGGGTATGCCTTTGTTCTCAAATTTCCCATTATACTGTAACTTCCTTTTTTCCTGGTATACTCTCCCAAGTGTTTATTAATAATAATTATTATTATTATTATAATATTAAGCACTTACTATGTGCCAGGCACTGTACTAAGAGCTGGGGTGGACACAAGCAAATCAGGTTGGACACGGCGCCTGTCCCACACAGGGCTCACAGTCTCAATCCCCATTTTATGTATGAGGTCACTGAGGCCCGGAGAAACAAAGTGACTTGCCCAAGGTCACACAGCAGACAAGTGGTGGTCAGGATTAGAACCCAGGTCCTTCTGATTCCCCGGCCTGAGCTCTATCCACTATGCCTTGCTGCTTCTCACTACGCCGTGCAATCAACTGACATATTGCCTGCTCACAAAGCGCCTGCAGTTTGCCTAGCCTCCAGGGAGCACCTGCTTCATTCATTCACTCATTCAATCATATTTATTGAGCACTTACTGTGTGCAGAGCACTGTACTTAGCACTTGGGAGGGTACAAGACAACGCTAATCTCTCTCTGTCATCTTTCCCATTCCCTCTGACTCTTCTAATTTGACATGGCTGTCCCTCCACCTCTTCAGGAGCTAATACAGTGCTGGGTACGCAGTAGGCAATCAGTAAATATCTCTGACCGATTCATCATTGTCCATTTGGTCTCCTTACAAACGTCCATCTGTACATCAAGAGAAGGTTGTCACCCTCCACACCGCCCTCTCCAAGTGGAGCAAACACTGCCATTGCCCTCCTGGTCACTACGCTGGTTCTGGCAGGGAGAGCACTTGGTTACCCCATCTTACCTCCTTCCCTTCCCCACAGCACCTGTATATATGTATATATGTTTGTACATATTTATTACTCTATTTATTTAACTCGTACATATCTATTCTATTTATTTTATTTTGTTAGTATGTTTGGTTTTGTTCTCTGTCTCCCCCTTTTAGACTGTGAGCCCACTGTTGGGTAGGGACTGTATATGTTGCCAACTTGTACTTCCCAAGCGCTTGCTACAGTGCTCTGCACACAGTAAGCACTCAATAAATATGACTGATTGGCCACAGTTCAGAGTGTGGCCGTGCCTTGTGCTGCCTAGGCTGTGGTGACTTTGTGCTTATTGTGGATGGGGACTGTCACTGTTTGTTGCACTTTACTTTCCCAAGCGCTTAGTATAGTGCCTCTGTTTGCATCTCCTCCTGCCTTCAAGACATCTCTACTTGGATGTCCTCACATCACCTCAAACTTAACATGTCTACAACAGAGCTCCTAATCTTCCCTCCCTAACCCTGTCTGCTCCTGAACATTCCCATCACTGTAGGTGGCACAACTATCCTTCTCGTCTCACAAGATCTCCATCACCTTTCCCCCTCCTACCTCACCTCCTTTCTCTTCTTCTACAGACTGGTGAGTTTTTGTCAGGCAGAAACTCCTCACCCTGGGCTTCAAGGCTGTCCATCACCTCGCCCCCTCCTACCTCACCTCCCTTCTCTCCTTCTCCAGCCCACCCCGCACCCTCCGCTCCTCCGCCACTAATCTCCTCACCGGGCCTCGTTCTCACCTGTCCTGCCATCGACCCCCGGCCCATGTCATCCCCCGGGCCTGGAATGCCCTCCCTCTGCCCATCTGCCAAGCTAGCTCTCTTTCTCCCTTCAAGGCCCTACTGAGAGCTCACCTCCTCCAGGAGGCCTTCCCAGACTGAGCCCCCTTCTTCCTCTCCCCCTCCTCCCCCTCCCCATTCCCCCGCCTTACCTCCTTCCCCTCCCCACAACACCTGTATATATGTATATATGTTTGTACGTATTTATTACTCTATTTTATTTGTACATGTTTATTCTATTTATTTTATTTTGTTAATATGTTTTGTTCTCTGTCTCCCCCTTCTAGACTGTGAGCCCACTGTTGGGTAGGGACCGTCTCTATATGTTGTCAACTTGTACTTCCCAAGCGCTTAGTACAGTGCTCTGCACACAGTAAGTGTTCAATAAATACAATTGAATGAATGAACTTTGCCCGTTGTGCCACTGATCCCTGGCCCACATCTGACTTCTGGCCTGGAATGCCCTCCCTCTTCAATTACTCTGTCCCCTTTTGAAGCCTTACTGAAGGCACATCTCCTCCAAGAGGCCTTCCCAAACTAACCCCCACTTTTCCTCATTTCCCACTACCTTCCACGTCACCGTGACTCGCTCCCTTTGCTCTTTTCCCACTTCCCTCGCCCACAGCAGTTATGTATATAACTGTCATTTTGTTTTTTTATATTGATGCCTGTTTACTTATATTGACATCTGTCCCCCCCGACCTCTAGACTGTGAGCTTGTTGTGGGCAGGGACTGTCCCTCTTTAGTGCTGTATTGTGCTTTTCCAAGCGCTTAGTACAGTGCTCTGCACCCAGTAAGTGCTCAATATATATGATTGAATGAATGAATGAACGAACAATAAGTGCTTAATAAATACAAATGATTGAATGACATAGTGGCTAGAGCACGGGCCTAGGAGTCAGAAAGTAATGCATTCTAATCCTGACTTGGCCACTTGTCTGCTGTGTGGCCTTGGGCAAGTCACTTCACTTCTGGGCTTCAGTTACCTCATCTGTAAAATGGGGATTGAGACTGTGAGCCCCATATGGAACAGGGACTGTGTCCAACCCAATTTGCTTGTATCTACCCCAGCGCTTAGTACAGTGCCTGGCACATAGTTAAGCGCTTAACAAATAGCTTTATTATTATTATTACTGAATGGTGGCAGTGAGGACTTCGCTGCCCAGAGCACAGGGTTGCAGCCCCCAGCACAGTCCAGACAGCAGCAGTAAACACTTCAAGCCCTTCCCCTCCTTTCTTTCCCAAGTGGGCTGGGAAAAGCGGTGTGGCTAAGTGAATGGGCCAAATTCCAGGGCATTGCCCTGAAAGTCGGAAGAACCTGGGCTCCAACACGCGTCTGCTGTGCAAACTTGAAGTCATTTCACTTCTCTGTGCCTCAGCTCGTCTGTAATACGAGGATAAGAGTGTGAGCCCCATGTGTCTGACCTGATTAACTTGTATCCACCCCAGAGATTAAAACAGTGCTTGGCACATAGTAAGTTGTTGTTATTATTATTATTATTCCCCTCCCTTCTCTCCCAAGTGCTTAGTACACTGCTCTGCACATAGTTAAGCGCTAAATAAAAACCACTGATTGTTTGATTCTTCTTCTCTCCCCTCTCCTCTCCCACAAACACTCTAGGCCCTTCCCCTCCCTTCTCTCCCAAACTCTTATTCATGCATTCAATCATATTTATTGCGTGCTTATGGAGTTCAGAACACTGTAGTAAGTGCTTGGAGAGTACAATACAACAATAAACAGACATATTCCCTACCCACAAGAAGTTTACAGGTCTATAGTTGTAGTACAGTGCTCTGTACATAGTAAAGTACTCAATAAATAGAAATGATTGATTCTCCTCCTCTCCCCTTCTCTCCCTCTTCCCTTTCCTTCAGTCTCCGCTCGTTCCCCTCTCTTCTCCTTCCTCTACCTCTCCTTCCATTTTCCCCATCTCTCTCTCCTATTTTTTCTTTCCCTTTACTCTCACCTCCACCCTTCCGAAATTGACCAGATTTCCTGTCGCCTTATTCCTTCACCCACCTTAGGGGAGAGGTTAAACCTCTGGTGTTCTTGTTATAATTTTGCTTCAGGCTGTGGCCTAGGCCAGTTCAGGATTGTGTGTTTAAAAGGAGAATGATGCCTAAACAAAGCCCCAGTCATTCCATGGTTGAATAATAAGAAAAAAGTAAACAAAGCAGAATTCTAATTGAGCTCTTCCTTTTTCAGTCAAGTGCCAGTCTGCTTGTTTAGATATTGTTTTGATTCCTTGTGACTGAACATAGTATTAAAAATGAAGGCTTGACTTGCCCTGGCCTTCAGCGGGTCATCAGTACTTGCTTGGCCTTTTAATTTTCTTCTAACATTTTTGAGTGGTTTTCTGGTTCATAGAAAAGTATTTCTATCAGAAATACATTAAAAAATAGCTATGGGAACCTGAAAACTTACTGGACATTTAGCTTCTACCATTCTGTTGATCTGAAAAATCATGATAAAAAACACACAAGGTTGCCTGTACAGGCTTTGGCTGAATAAATAAAATGCTGAGGAAATGCCATAGGACTTCCAAACTGTCATCTTCATTTTCAAGAAAATAGATGAGAAAACTGAGCATTTTCATGATAGCTCAGTGCTCGCAAGATTCAGTCCATAGGCTACTGAAGAATATAACTATTCTCGACTCCTTGAATTGCATTCACTATCAGCAACAAATACATAACTTAGTCCTAGTCTGTTATTTGTGAAGCACTGTAACTAACCATTGGAGAAAATATATATATATATATACATATATATATATATATATATATATGTTTGTGTGTGCGTGTGTGTCTGTGCATGTGTGTGTGTGTATATGCCACCAAATCCTGTTGATTCAACCTTCAAACCATTGCTAAAATCCTCCCTTTCCTCTCCATTCATTCATTCATTCATTCAACCGTATTTACTGAGCGCTTACTATGTGCAGAGCACTCTACTAAGTGCTTGGGAAGTACAAGTCGGCAACATATAGAGACGGTCCCTACCCAACAATGGGCTCACAGTCTAGAAGGGGGAGACAGACAACAAAACAAAACGTGTGGACCGGTGTGAAGTTGTCAGAACAAATATAATTAAGGTTAAATAATAATAATAATAATGACATTTATTAAGCACTTACTATGTGCAAAGCACTGTTCTAAGCACTTGGGAGGTTACAAGGTGATCAGGTTGTCCCACAGGGGGCTCACAGTCTTCATCCCCATTTTCCAGATGAGGTAACTGAGGCCTAGAGAAGTGAAGTGACTTGCCCAAAGTCACACAGCTGACAATTGGTGGAGCCGGGATTTGAACCCATGACCTCTGACTCCAAAGCCCGTGTTTTTTCCACTGAGCCATGCTGCTTCTCTGAATCTACGCAATCAAGCAAAAACTCCTCACTCTCGGCTTCAAGGCTCTCCATCACCTCACCCCCTCCTACCTCACCTCCCTCCTCTGTTAATGCACATCATTAACAAAATAAATAGAACAGTGAATATGTACAAGTAAAATAAATAGAGTAATAAATCTGTACAAACATATATACAGTTTCTGTGGGGGGGGGAAGGAGGTAGGGCGGGGGGGATGGGGAGGAGGAGGGGAAAAAGAGGCTCAGTCTGGGAAGGCCTCTTGGAGGAGGTGAGCTCTCAGTAGGGCTTTGAAGGGAGGAAGAGAGCTAGCTTGGTGGATGTGTGGAGGGAGGGCATTCCAGGCCAGGGGAAGGATGTGGGCCGGGGGTCGATGGTGGGACAGGGGAGAATGGGGTACAGTGAGGAGGTTAGCGGCAGAGGAGCGGAGGGTGCGGGCTGGGCTGGAGAAGGAGAGAAGGGAGGTGAAGTAGGAGGGGGTGAGGTGATGGACAGCCTTGAAGCCGAGAGTGAGGAGTTTTTGCTTGATCCGTAGATTGACAGGTAGCCACTGGAGATTTTTGAGGAGGGGAGTAACATGCCCAGAGTGTTTCTGCACAAAGATGATCCAGGCAGTAGCGTGAAGTATAGACTGAAGTAGGGAGAGACAGGAGGATGGGAGATCAGAGAGGAGGCTGATGCAGTAATTCAGCCGGGATAAGATGAGAGATTGAACCAGCAAGGTAGCGGTTTGGATGGAGAGGAAAGGGCGGATCTTGGCGATGTTGTGGGGGTTAGACTGGCAGGTTTTGGTGATGGATTGGATGTGAGGGGTGAACGAGAGAGAGGAGTCGAGGATGACACCAAGGTTGCGGGCTTGTGAGATGGGAAGGATGGTAGTGCTGTCTACAGTGATGGGAAAGTCAGGGAGAGGGTGGGGTTTGGGAGGGAAGATAAGGAGTTCAGTCTTGGACATATTGAGTTTTAGATGGCAGGCAGACATCCAGATGGAGATGTCCTGAAGGCAGGAGGAGACACGAGCCTGAAGGGAGGGAGAGAGAGCAGGGGCAAAGATGTAGATTTGGGTGTCATCAGTTTAGAGATGATAGTTGAAGCTGTGGGAGCGAATGAGGTCACCAAGGGAGTGAGTGTAGAGAGAAAACAGAAGGGGACCAAGAACTGACCCTTAAACCCCTACAGTAAGGGGATGGGAGAGGGAGGAGGAGCCTGCAAAGGAGACTGAGAATGAACGACCATCCAAACTGCTACCACATTGATCCAAGCTCATTATGGGCAGGGAGCATGTTTGTCTGTCTCTGATCTTGAGGAACTTATATTTATTCTAATGATAAAGTCCGGCATTTGTATTCCACGTTGTTTACACAAGACAAAAGATTTTTAATAGAATACATGAGTGTAGCTAATAAGCCCAATTGGATGAGTAAATAATAAATAAAACAACAGTGCAGACAAAGCTTCAAAATGTTTCCAGGGAAGATGAGCAGCACTTCAGTTTCTACGTTTATATTCCGTTTTAGTTTTACAACACAATCGGTTTGGATTTTGCAACACTAACCTCCTTTATGGCAGTAGCTCTGGGAAAATGGGTGATTGCAGGAGCCATGGGAAAATGAGAAAACACTTCTAAAAGCTGAAATGAAGGAAAGGGAGAGGGGAAGGGAAAGATAGTTTGAAGGCATTGGGGGGGGCAATAAAAGGGCAGGGGGAGGGAGATCACCTGATCAGCAGGAGGAGCCCCCCCCATCCCAAGAGGGTCAGCACTTCCAATTTACATCTGATCAGTGGGGACAGGTGGTCCTTAGTCAGATTGCTTTATTGACAATTAGTCTTTTCTGAGCAGGCAATGGATGGTTGACTAGATCTCTTTGCGTGGCCAAGAGACAAGACACAAGCTCGTTGTGGACAGGTAATGTGGCTCATTGTTATATGGTACTCTCACAAGGGCTTAATACAGTGCTTTACATAAAATAAATGCTTAATAAACATGTTTGAATAAATGGATCAAAGAGGTTATGGTGGGGTGGCCAGAGATCTGGTATTATATTGGGCAATCCAGCCGTCCCCTGTCAGGTACCAGTATGAAACCACCATCTTTCATCTTTCATATTGGAAGGAGGCCTTCCCAGACTGAGCCCCTTCCTTCCTCTCCCCCTCGCCCCCATCTCCATCCCCCGCATCTTACCTCCTTCCCTTCCCCACAGCACCTGTATATATTTATATATGTTTGTACATATTTATTACTCTATTTATTTTACTTGCACCTATCTATTCTATTTTATTTTGTTAGTATGTTTGCTTTTGTTCTCTGTCTCCCCCTTCTAGACTGTGAGCCCACTGTTGGGTAGGGACCGTCTCTATATGTTGTCAGCTTGTACTTCCCAAGTGCTTAGTACAGTGCTCTGCACACAGTAAGTGCTCAATAAATACAATTGATTGATTGATTGATCTTTCGTGTCCTTTCCTTCATTTTCAGCCCCAAGCCTCCTTCCACCACAGCTTCCCACAGCTGTGTTCGGAAACGCAGAGGCTCAGCCAGACTCCACACTGGCCTGGGAGGGAAATGTAAGTGTCCTGGAGGAGTCAAAGGGATTCGTCAGTGTGCTTTCAGAAAGCAGTACCTGGGATGTCATCCCATTACATTCATTTATTCAAACATGTTTATTAAGCACTTACTGTGTGCAGAGCACGGTACTAAGTACTTGGGAGAGTCTTGTCTTATGCAGTTGAGTCGTCTCTGACCCATAGCGACACCATGGACACATTTCTTCCAGAATGCCCCTCCATCTGCAATTGTTCTGGTAGGGTAGCCGTAGAATTTTCTTGGTAAAAATACAGAAGTGGTTTACCACTGCCGCCTTCCACACAGTTAACTTGACTCTCCATCCTCGACTCTCTCCGATGCCACTGCTGCCCGGGACAGGGGAGTTTTGACTTGTAGCAGATTGCCTTCCACTCGCTAGCCACTGCCCAAGCTAGGAATGGAGTGTGTAGGCCTCTGCTTGACTCTCCCTCCCATAGCCGAGACTGGTAGAGTACTGGAAACTCTCCTAGTGAGGTACTGACAGGATTACTTGGGAGAGTATAATGCAACAGTAAAACAGATTCCCTGCCCACAATGAGCTTACAGTCTAGAGAGGAAGACAGACATTAATATAAATAAATTACAAATACATGCATAAGTGCCTGGTGAAAGGCATGTGACATCACATGAGTCTTCTTTTCTGCCTGGTTATGCTCATAGGAATAGAAATACTTTCACCCCTGCTTGTGACAAAGGAAATGTCAGCTGCCTTATGGTGGAGCCTTTCAGGCTCCTTATAAATGCATGACGTTGGCTATGTCACTCATAACTGACTAAGCAATTCTGCAAAATTTCGGAAAAAGTGTATAGTTGTCTTATTGGAAATTTGGTTTTGACTTAGGTGTACACTAGATGTGGTTTTCAGGAACCAATTCAGTCCAATGGTTATCTGTTGATGAGGTCAGTGTGGCTGTTTCACTGGCCTAGCTGAGAGTGGGGCAAAGATCAGGGAATGTTTCTTGGAGGAGATGGCCTGTGAGAAGGGTTTTAACAGTGGGGGTCAGGATGACGTTTGGAAAAAACTGATTGGGAGGGTGCTCTGAGCAATAATGGAGATCAAGGTTAACTCAGCACAATGGACATCCATCCATTTATTCAACTGTGTTTATTGAGCATTTACTGAGGGCAGAGCACTGTACTAAGCTCTTGGGAAAGTACGGTATAACAAGCAAACACATTCCCTGCCCCGGGCTTGCGAGAGTACAATATAGCAATAAACAGACACATTTCCTATCTAGAGGGGGTGACAGATATTTATATATGTAAATTACAGATATGTGCATAATCTGGAATGCCCTTCCTCCTCGAGTCCAACGGACAATTATTCTCTTCCCCTTCAGAGCTTTATTAAGGGCAGATCTCCTCCAAGATGTCTTCTCTGACTAACCCCTCCTTTTCTCTTCTCCCTCTCCCTTCTGTGTTGCCCTGACTTGCTCCCTTCATTCATCCCTCTATGAGCATTGTGGTGTGCAGAACCAGTAACACTAGGGAAAAACACTGGATCTGTAGTCCTCACAAAAACTTTCACTATCCATAGACTTGTACATTGACACTGAGTAAAACTGGTGACAATGAGAAGATAATAGTGACCTTAAGATTTTGGTGTGTTAGTCAAAATGGGAAACATTGTGGCCTACAGGGTAGAACAGAGTCCTGGGAGTAGGAAGTACTTGGGTTCTGATCCCAGCTCAACCACTTGTCTGCTGTGTGTGTCCTTGGGCAAGTCACTTAACTTTTCTGTGCCTCAATTACCTCATCTATAGAGCCCCATCTGGGATATGGACTGTGTCCACTTGATTATCTAGCATCTACCTCAGTGCTGAGTACAGTGTCTGGAACACAGTAAGTGCTTAACAAATATCTTTAAAAAATGAGACTATAAGACATTCCATTACTGGATTAGACCAGTAACATAGTCCATTCTGCCCAGTGTTCTGCCTCCAGTAGTGGCCTTTCTTAACAGCTGCGTGAGAAGCAGAATGGCATAGTGGATAGATCATGGGTCATGGGTTCAAGTCCCGGCTCCTCCAATTGTCAGCTGTGGGACTTTGAGTAAGTCACTTCACTTCTCTGGGCCTCAGTTACCTCATCTGTAGGATGGGGTTTAAGACTGTGAGCCCCCCGTGGGACAACCTGATCGCCTTGTAACCTTCCCAGCACTTAGAACAGTACTTTGCACATGGTAAGCGCTTAACAAATGCCATCATTATTATTATTATTATTAATATGTTTTGTTGTCTGTCTCCCCCTTCTAGACTGTGAGCCCGCTGTTGGGAAGGGACCGTCTCTATATGTTGCCAACTTGGACTTCCCAAGCGCTTAGTACAGTGCTCTGCACACAGTAAGCGCTCAATAAATACGATTGAATGAATGAGTGAATGAATCATGGGCCTAAAAGTCAGAAGGTCATTGGTTCTAATCCCTGTTCCACCACTTGTCTTCTTTGTGACCTTGGTCACAAAGGAAGTCACTTCACTTCCCTGGGCCTCAGTTACCTCATCCATAAAATGGGGACTGAGACCGTGAGCTTGTATCTACCCCAACACTTAGTACAATGCCTGGCACATAGTAAGCACTTAACAAATACCATTATCATTATTATCATCATTATCATCATTATCATCCATCTTATAAGTTACAGATAGTGCTCCTATATCCCTTAAGCTTTCCTGCTCTCTCCCTCATTTGCTCTTTCGTAGCCCATTATGGACGATATGTTCATGATTTTACCCACACTCTTCTTGAACCTACCGAAATTGCCTGCCTGCACAACTTTCTGTGGTAACTCCATATGCTTACCATTCTCTGTGTGAAGAAAGTTTTCCCTTCTTTGTTCTGAACCTTTATTCATTTTGAGAAACAACATGGCATAATGGATAAAGCACAGGCCTGGGAATCAGATGGTCATGAGTTCTAATCCTGGCTCTACCAATTGCCTGCTGTGTGACCTTGGGCAAGCCACTTCACTTCTCTGTGCCTTAGTTCCCTCATCTGTCAAATGGGGATGGAGACTGTGAGCCCCACATGGGACTGGGACTGGGTCCAACCCACTTTACTTGTATCCACCCCAATGCTTAATGCAGTGACTGGCACATAGTGAGCACTTAACAAATACCCCAATTATTATTATCATTTTTCTTTGGCCCTAGAAATGTGTGTTTTAGCATGAATGTAGCAAGCACTTTAGCTTAAGAACGTCTCTACCTGGATGTCGCACTGACAACGTATACTTAACATGTCCAAAGCAGAACCCCAGATCTTCCTTCCCAAACCCTGTCCTCCCGCTGTGTTTCCCAACACTATAGACAATACCACTATCCTCCCTATCTCGCAAGCCCAGAAACTTGGCATTGTCTTTGACTCATTGCTCTTCTTCAACCCACATATTAAATCTGCCAGCAAATCCTGTTGGTTCAACCTTCACAGCATTGCTAAAATCCACCCTTTCCTCTCCATCCAAACTGCTACCATATTGATCAGAGCTCTCATCTAGACTCTAAACTCATTTTGGGCAGGGAGTGTATCTGCTAATTCTGCTGTATTCTCCCAAGTGCTTGGTACAGTTCTCTGCACATAGTAAGTACTCAGTAAATACCATTGATTGATTATCCTGTCCCCCCTTGATTACTGCATCTGCCCCTTCTCTGACCTCCCTGCCTCCTGTCCCTCCCCACTCCAGCCTATACTTCACTCTGCTGCCGCCTGATTTTTCTAAAAAAAAAAAGTTCAGCCCATGGCTCCCCACTCCTCAAGAACCTCCAATGGCTGCCCATCCACCTCTGCATCAAACAGCAACTCCTCATCACTGGCTTTAAAGCACACAATCAGTTTGTCCCCTCCAACCTCACCTCACTGATCATCTCCTACAACTTTACTACAGTGCAAAGGTGACACAGAAGGGAATGGGGAATAAGGGGTGTAGGGGAAATGAGTCCTCAGTCAGGCAAGGCCTCTTTGGGGAGATGTGATTTTAATAAGGCTTTGAAGGTGAGGAGAGTGATGGTCTGTCAAATGTGAATTCTGATCTGTCATATCGAAGGGGCAGGAGTTGGAGGGAAAAAGGCAGAAGGTGGGCAAGGGATTGGCAGCAAGGTAATTGAGATTGAGGTACATTCAATCGTATTTATTGAGCACTTTACTAAGGTACAGTGGGTAGTTTGGTGGTGGAGGAGTTAAGCTGGCAGACTGGGTTGTAATCAGAAACCAGTGAGATAAGATAGGAGTGGGTGAACTGATTGAGCTCTTTAAAGCCTATGGTGAGGAGATTCTGTCTGATGCAGAGGTGGATAGGCAATCATTGGACTTTTTTGAGAAGTGGGAAGATGTGAACTAAATATTCTTTTAGAAAAATGATCCAGGCAGTAGAGTGAAGACTGGAGCGGGCCAGCATAGTAGCTGTTTAGATACAGAGGAAAAGGGGGAATTATATCAGTGCTGCAAAGGTTGAACTGACAGAATTTTGTGACAGATTGAATATGTATCTATCCCAGCCTTTAGTATGGTGCCTCGCACAAAGTAAGGATGTAACACACAATGAGAAGCAGCGTGGCTAAGTGGAAAGAGCACGGGCTTTGGATTCAGAGGTCATGGGTTCAAATCCCAGCTCCACCACTTGTCAGCTGTGTGACTTTGGGCAAGTCACTTAACTTCTCTGTGCCTCAGTTACCTCATCTGTAAAATGGGGATGAAGACTGTGAGCCCCCCGTGGGACAACCTGATCACTTTGTAATCTCCCCAGTGCTTAGAACAGTGCTTTGCACATAGGAAGCACTTAATAAATGCCATTATTATTATTAATAATTACAAAAATAAAAAGGATTTGAAAAAATTCTGTCACATCCAGAAAAAGCGATTTCCACCTGGCTGGTGTAGGACCCTCCTATTTCTTCTCCCTTTTCAGCCATTTCTCTGCCTATTGGCACCTGGACAGAGAGAGGTTAGAGGTGGGGAGGGGAAACTAACAAGTCATTTTGTTAGTTGTTGGGGCCACTGATAAATGATTTGGTAGGGCGAGGAAGTTGATATTATTGACTAAAAAGAGGTTTTGAATTATCTTTAGATTTCACGTTCCCCATTTCCTGTGAAAATCAACAGTTGTCTGTAGTTTGCTTGTGCAGATTTCAAACTGTTCTGTCAAGGGCTGAAGCAAAAGAACTCAGAATTTCCAGTGATAGGTACATGGTGAATTCCTGTTAAGTGTAGTTCCCTGCTGACAGTGATTATGTCGTGTGAGGGGTTTTGCAAGCCCTTTAAAGACCTCCTGTCATCACTTGAAGAGGCTCTTGGTTTCTGCCTACTCTCCAGTGCCAGCAAACAACCGGTTCCTGCTGGGAAGCCCATCTTCCGCTGCTACACTCATTTTCTGACGCCTCCTAGCCATCTCTCAAGACAAAAGAAATCCTCCACCTGCTTTCAAAATCCACCCCCTCTACCTGTGCCTCTGACTCCCCCCCAGTAGAGTTACACTCACTCATCCCTCCCTGACCACCAGAGAGTCAATTGAGACCTGGATTCTAGCTCGGCTCTGCCACTTACCTTCTGTGTGACCTTGGGCAAGTCTCTTCAACTTCTCTGTGCTTCTCTTGATTTCTAGCTCTCAAATATTAAATACCAGTCTCCTTCATTGGAAAGGGAATGCATCTTGTGCATCTGTGCACTTTTTGAAATTCTAAAGTATAGTGCTCAATAAATACCATTACTATTTAAATACCATTACTACTACTATTAGTACTAATGAAAAGTGACTCAGTGAGTTATTCAACCCCAACCCTTTTTCTCTCTTTCTCTTTTCCTCTCTTCTCATCCCTTCTATTTGGGATTAAAACTGCAAGCCCCATGTGGGACAGGGACCTTGTCCAACCTGATTAGCTCGTATCTTCCCCAGGACTTAAAACAGTGCTTAACGCTTAGTAAGTGCTTAGTAAATACCATCATCATTACTATTTCATTCCTTCTATCCTTCCATTTTCCCCCTTTTATTTCTCTCCCTCCATTTTCCTTTTTTCCTCCCTGCTTCCCTCTCTCCTCTTCCATTCACTTACATACCCAACTCTGCCTGCCCTACCATCCTTCTCTCAGTTCTCAACTTCATTGTCTCTCCCCAACTCTTCGTGCCATCCCATCCCCCCGATTTTTCCTATGGGCTACCCCTTCACTAAGATAACAGGCTATCATGAACTTCATTCCTTCTTAAAGGTATCTGGGGAAGAAGATCCCCACAGACACAATAATCCACTCTAGCATCTGATATGCCTTTCAACCTGAGAGTTTATGCAAGTTGTCTTCAATATAATCCTGAAATGAAAATTAGGTCACTTAATGTGACCTACAGTGTTTTTGTAGTCTAAATTCTACATTGTATTTGCCTTACTAGATGGCATTTTTCCTTGGAAATCTCAATATTTTAGTTAGAAATTATCATTATGTAATTACAATTTCATTTTGTTCACTAAATTGCACTCTGCTCAAGGGCTTGGGACGTGGTACATAATTAAAAAGCACAAATGCATGTTCTGTTGAAGAGCCCCTCTAGTCTGTAAGCTCGTTGTGAGCAGGGAATGTCTGCTATTAAAGCAGTTATATTATACTCCCCAAGCACTTAGTACAGTGCTCTGCACACAGTAAGTGCTCAGTAAATACAGTTTAATGAATGAGCCATGACTGAAAGTGCCCATGGAAGCATAGGAGTTTTTCTGATCACTATCCCACAATATCATTAAGTAAAAATACAAAAATCCAGCAGCCACTTCAGAAGTGAGGATGATTGACATGAAGGGTGGGATAGAACTGGGCCCCAGGCTCAGGTTGCTGAAGAAAAAGACACTTTCCCTTTCCCTTGAGTGGGTCCACACCAGCTGAATTTTCAGGAGAAAGGTCTATCTAAGGCCTGACACTGAAGTGGCAAAGACCACCACTCTGCCCACTGTTTCATCTACAGCTAACGTGAGTAGTGAGCTTCTTAGGAAGGTGTGGTCAATGTGAGCAGAAGCAATCAATCATATTTATTGAGTGCTTACTGAGTGCAGGGCACTGTATTAAGCCTTTATACTACAGACACATTTCCTGACCATAACAAGCTTACAGGTTACAGAGGAAGACACACATTAATATAAATAAATAAATTGTGGATATATACTTAAGTGCTGTAGGGCGGAGGGGGGATGAATGAAGGGAGCAAGTCAGGGCAACGCAGAAGGGAGTGGATGAGAAAGGAAAAGAGGACTTTGTCAGGGAAGGCTTCTTGGAGGAAATTTGCCTTCAGTAAAGCTTTGAAGGTGGGTAGAGGGATCCTTTGTCAGATATGAAGAGGGAGAGTGTTCTAGGCCAGAGGGAGGATATGGGCGAGAGATCGGCAGTTAGGCGAGATCTAGGTACACATTGCTAGTTCCACTTTTATCTTCCCACCCAAACCCTATCCTCCCCCGACTTTCCCATCACTGTAGATGGCACCACCATCCTTCCTGTCTCACAAGCTCATAACCTTGGCATTATCCTTGACTCCTCTCTGTCATTCAACCCACATATTCAATCCATCAGTAAAGGCTGTCAGTCCCACCTTCACAGCATCGCTAAAATCCGCACTTTCCTCTACATCCACACTGCTACCACGTTAATACAATCACTTATCCTATCCCTCCTGGATTACTACATCAGCCTCCTTGCTGACCTTCCAAGCATCCTGTCTCTCCCCAATGCAGGCCATGCTTCACTCTGCTGCCCAGATCATTTTTCTACAAAAATGTGCAGGACATGTCACTCCACTCCTCAAAAAACTCCAGTGGTAGGCCATCTACCTCTGTATCAAACAAAAACTCCTCACCATTGACTTTAAAGCACTCCATCACCTTGCCCCCTCCTAGAAGCAGCATGGCTTAGTGGCAAGAACACGGCCTTAGGAGTCAGAGGTCATGTGCTCTAATACCCGCCCCGCCACTTGTCTGCTGTGTGACCCTGGGCAAATCACTTAATTTCTCTGTGCTTCAGTTATCTCATCTGTAAAATGGGGATGAAGACTGTGAGCCCCACGTGGGACAACCTGATTCCCTTATATCTCCCCCAGTGCTTAGAACAGTGCTTGGCACATAGTAAGTGCTTAACAAATACTATTATTATTATTACCTCACCTTGCTTCTCTCCTTCTACAACCTAGCCTGCAAACTTCACTTCTCTAATGTTAACCTTCTCACTGTGCCTCGATCACTCCTGGCTCACCACCAACCCCATGTCCATATCCTGCCTCTGGCCTGAAATGCCCTCCCTACTCAAATCTGACAGACAATTACGCTCCCTCCCTCCCTCCCTTCAAAGCCTTATTGAAAGCAAACCTCCTCCAAGAGGCCTTCCCTAAGTCTCACTTTCCCTCCTGCATTGCCCTGGCTTGCTCTTCTACCCTCTCCCAGCCCCACATCACTTATGTACATATCTGTAATTTCATTCATTTGTATTGATGTCCGTCCACCACCCTAGACTGTAAGCTTGTTGTGGGCCGGGAATGTCACTGTTTATTGTTGTACTGTACTTTCCCAAGCACTTACTACAGGGCTCTACACACAGAAAGTGCTCAGTAAATATGATTGAATGAATGGGATATTTCCTAAACTTAAATTGGCACCTTCATGACACTTCTGTGAAAAGAAAATCAGAAGAAAATGGTGAATATCCTATATAGAAGCACCTGATCAATTGGATGTAGCACAGACCTAGGAGTCAAAAGGACTTGGGTTCTTATCCCAGCTCTGCCTTTTGTCTACTGTGTGACCTTGGGCAAGTCACGTCACTTCTCTGTGCCTCAGTTACTTCACCTGTAAAGTGGGGATTAAGACTTTAAACCCCAAGTGGGACATGGACTGTGTGACCATGGGCAAGTCACGTCACTTCTCTGTCCCTCAGTTACTTCATCTGTAAAGTGGGGATTAAGACTTTAAACCCCAAGTGGGGCATGGACTGTGTCCAACCTGATTAGTTTGAATCTGCCCCAGCACTTAATACAGTGACTGGCACATAGCACTTGGCAAATACCAAAATAAAAAAAAACTCCAAATTAACATGTATTCAATTGAACAAATAAATTCTTGTATTAATAAAAATATTCAGAAGAAATGAAGAAAGGGAAAAGAAGAGTATGCAATAGACAAGAACCATTTAAATCCTAAAGAAATATCGAAAGAAGAAAGATGCAATGAATAAGCTCAATAAACTACAAGAAAAATGGTTGCTTATTTATTGTAATAAAATTACATTCCCAATCTGTATCCAGTTCTTTCTGCTAGATAATTTTAAAACTAAGTAAAGTGTGGCCCAGTCTGTTGACAAGTGTTGTTTATTTGGTATGTTCTGGTCTGTTAATTAATATTGTTTATTTGGTAAATTCTGGTAATTGCTTAAATGTTCCTCTTTTGAGAAGAGCACTCTTCTGACTGTTTCATAGAAAGAAAGTGAATTAATTGTAGAGGCCAGAGTTCTTAAAAGACATGTTTGTGGTGAGGGATTTTAATTTTTTGTTTGATATCTATTCTGTTGAAATGCTGAACTGAAGTCTAGAAGATTATGTGCTTCCTATGTAGCAATTGCTTCCTAAATGGGTTAGTAATGTCTAGTGCTCCTTAGTTAACATAGCTACATAGCCTTTTGGATAGCATATCACTTAATTTAATGTGATGAATATCTCAACTCCTAGTTAATCCAGTTTATTTTAAGTGTAATTTCCCATTTTGTAGCTGCGCCTGTTCAGTGGGCATTATTGAATCCATCAGCTTGGCAGGTTTTCACTGATCTTCTCCTCACTTTCCATTGTCCCAGCAGGGAAGCATCTATTGTCCCTGAGCATCCATGGCATGCCAGATGAGATGAACCTGCAATGATTTTGGGTTGTTTAAAAAATTTAAATGCCTGAAGGCAGGAAGCTTAGCCAACAGAAATCTTAAGCTCCCTTCTACTACTATATAGTCTACATTTCTATAGTCTGTCATTTTTCTCAAATTCATTTTTAAGGTGCAAGACAGGCTATAGCTCATGATTGTACCTCTAATTCATGGTGGTATTTGTTCAGCACTTATGTGCTGAGCACTGGGGTGGATACTGTGTCCAAGATGATAATGGGAAGCAGCGTGGCTCAGTGGGAAAGAGCCTGGGCTTTGGAGTCAGAGGTCATGGGTTCAAATTCTGGCTCCGCCGAGTGTCAGCTGTGTGACTTTGGCAAGTCACTTAACTTCTCTGTGCCTCAGTTCCCTCATCTGTAAAATGGGGATGAAGACTGTGAGCCCCCCGTGGGGCAACCTGATCACTTTGTAACCTCCCCAGTGCTTAGAACAGTGCTTTGCACATAGTAAGCGCTTAATAAATGCCATCATTATTATTATTATTCTCTGTGCCTCTGTTCCCTCATCTGTAAAATGAGGATTGAGACTGTGAGCCCCACGTGGGACAACCTGATCACCTTGTATCCCCCCAGTGCTTAGAACAGTGCTTTGCACATAGTGAGTGCTTAACAAATACCATCATTATTATTATAATTATAATTATTATGTCTCCTGAGCGCTTAGTCTGCACACAATAAGTGCTCAATAAATATGATGGATTGATTATGCTGTGTATCTGCCCTATGCTGGGCTCACAGTCTAATCAGGAGATAGAATAGGTTTTTAATCCCCATTTTAAAGATGGGGAAACTGAAGCACAGAGACGTTAAGTGACTAGTCCAAGATCACCCAGAAGTCAAGAGATCAAGCTGTGATTAAAATAGAGGCCTCCTGGCTCCTAGACCCCTGCTCTTTCTATTAGACCATACTACTCTGTTACTAAAGGTTCATAAATGGAGAAGAAAAAATCAAGGACTTAGAACAAGTAAATATATGAATATGAAGAAGCAGCGTGGCTCAGTGGAAAGAGCCCGGGCTTTGGAGTCAGTGGTTATGAGTTCAAATCCCAGCTCTGCCAATTGTCAGCTGCGTGACTTCCGGCAAGTCACTTCACTTCTCTGGGCCTCTGTTACCTCATCTGTAAAATGGGGATTAAGACTGTGAGCCCCCCATGGGACAACCTGATTACCTTGTAACCTCCCCAGTGCTTAGAACAGTGCTCTGCACATAATAAGCACTTAATAAATGCCATCATTATTATTATTAATAAACTATTTGAGGGCAGGGATCAGGTTTATTAACCCTATCATACTTTCCATAACATTTAATGCAGGGCTCTACACAGTAAGAACTCAATAAATAGCACTGATTGGATATTTTCATCGTTGTTGTTTTTAGCGGTATCTATTAAGGGCTTACTATGTGCCAGGCACTGTATTAAGCGCTAGGGTAGATACAAGTTAATCAGGCTGTACAATGGGGGAGGGTGGCTGTACTGTAGAAGAAGAAGAAGCAGCGTGGCTCAGTGGAAAGAGCACAGGTTTTGGAGTCAGAGGTCATGGGTTCAAATTCCGACTCCACCAATTGTCAGCTGTGTGACTTTGGGCAAGTCACTTAACTTCTCTGTGCCTCAGTTCCCTCATCTGTAAAATGGGGATTAAGACTGTGAGGCCCACGTGGGACAACCTGATCACCTTGTATCCCCCCCGCATTCAGAACAGTGCTTTGCACATAGTGAGTGCTTCACAAATACCATCATTATTATTATTATTATTACTGTGACTGCGCTAGCTCATGGGAGGACTTGGAATCAATCAATCAATGGGATTTATTGAGTGCTTACTGTGAGCAAAGCACTGTGTGTGACAAGGGCCACTGTTGTGAGCTGCATGAGGTGGTGTAAGCTGGTTGTGCACAGGAATCACGTCCACCATCCTGTACTCTCCCAAGTGCTTAGTGCAGTGCTCTGAACCCAGTAAGCGCTCAATAAATACCATTGACTGATTGATGGAGGGAAGTCAGGCTTCCATAAAGTGAAAGGTTAAAAATCTGGTGAACGACTGAAAGGTTTCATGATGCAAAGACACCAATGAGCACAGCCTTTTAGCAATGTATTTACATTATGCCTTTGTCATAAATGAAACACATAATTCCAACTCACATAATAATAATAATAATCATAATGGTATAATATGTTAGGTGCTTACTAGGTGTCAAGCACTGTTCTAAGTGCAGGGGTAGACACAAGCTAATCAGGTTGGATACAGTCCCTGTCCCACATGGGGCTCCCAGCCTTAGTTCCCATTTTACAAATGAGATAACTGAGGCACAGAGAAGTAAAGTGACTTGCCCAAGGTCAGATAGCAGACAAGTGGCGGGGCTTTGTCTAGAGAAAGAACTGACTTAATTCACTGAAAGTTTGCCATACAGATCAGTTTTGGAAATAGTATTCCCAATGCAGAAATAGTGTTTTATTCATTCATTCCTTCAATCTTGTTTATTGAGCGCATACTGTGTGCAGAGCACTGTACTAAGTGCTTGGGAAGTACAAGTCGGCAACATATAGAGACGGTCCCTACCCAACAAAGGTGTCACAGTCTAGAAGGGGGAGACAGACAACAAAACAAAACATTCATTCATTCATTCAATCGTATTTATTGAGCGCTTACTGTGTGCAGAGCACTGTACTAAGCGCTTGGGAAGTACAAATTGGCAACATATAGAGACAGTCACTACCCAACAGGGGGCTCACAGTCTAGAACATGTAGACAGGTGTCAAAAACCATTATAATAAATAGAATTATAGCTATGGCTATATGCACACCATTAATAAAATAGAGTAGCAAATATGTACAAGTAAAATAGAGTAATAAATATGTACAAATATGTATAAGTACTGTGGGGAGTGAAAGGAGGCAGGGTGGGGGGCTTGGGGAGGGGAGGAGGAGAGGAAAAAGGGGGCTCGGTCTGGAAAGGCCTCCTGGAGGAGGTGAGCTCTCAGTAGGGCTTTGAGAGGACGAAGAGAGCTAGTTTGGCGGATATGTGGAGGGAGGACATTCCAGGCCAGGGGAAGGACATCAATATATATATTGTCACCATTATCAGCGCTTAGAACAGTGCTTTGCACATAGTAAGCGCTTAACAAATGCCATTATTATTATTAGTATTATTATTATTATTATCAACCTGAGGCATGGATCAATGTTTTCTCTCACAACATAGATTTAATTCAGTTGGAAAGTCAGGATTACATTTCCAATCAATCAATCGTATTTATTGAGCGCTTACTGTGTGCAGAGCACTGTACTAAGTGCCATGGATAACTAGGAAAAGTGTGATGGTCCAGATGCTCTATCCAGCCAAGACTGAAGGTCATGACCTCAAACTTCACAGAGGTTCTTTGTGGGAGTTGGAGGTCCAGAATGAAAGAGTGTAGATATCCATCCTAATCCTCCACGACCTCTCAGCTGCCTTTGACGCTGTTGACCACCCCCTTCTCCTGGGAATGTTATCCAACGTCGGCTTCACTGACACTGTCCTCTCCTGGTTCCCCTCCTGTCTCTCTGGCCGCTCATTCTCAGTCTCCTTTGCCGGTTCTTCCTCTGCCTCCCACCCCCTAACAGTGGGAACCCCTCAAGGCTCAGTTTTGGGTCCCCTTCGATTCTCCATCCACACCCACTCTCTTGGAGAATGGATTCACTCCCACGGCTTAAACTACCAACTCAATGTGGATGATTCCCAAATCCACATCTCCAACCCTGATCTCTCTCCTTCTCTGCAGTCTCACATTTCCTCCTGCCTTCAGGACAGCTCTGTCTGGATGGATGTCGAAATTTACTAAATAATGTGAGAGCACTTTGGTAGTGAAAGTGCAATCAAGGCATTTTTTTGAGGGGGGGTGAGGGGGAAGCAGCATGCTGTAGTGGATAGAGTGCAGGCCTGGGGGTCAGAAGGTCATGAGTTCTAGTCCCCGCTCCACCACCTGTCTTCTTTGTAACTTTGGGCAAGTCACTTCACTTCTCTGGGACTCAGTTCCCTCATGTGTAAAATGGGGATTGAGACTGTGAGCCTATGTGGGACAGGGACTGTGTCCAACTTGATTTGCTTGTATCCACCCCAGTGCTTAGTACAGTGCCTAGCATATAGTAAGCACTTAACAAATGCCATAATTATTATTATTATTATGTTCCACCAACATCTCAAACTTCACATGGCCAAAACATAATTCGTCACCTTCCCACCCAAAACCTGTCTTCCTCGATCTTTCCCATCATTGTGGACAACTCATCTCTCTCATGCAACTGACATTTTCAATGTCACCAAATCCTCTTGGTTTTACCTACACAGAAGCAGCGTGGCTTAGTGGAAAGAGGGAGGGCTTGGGAGTCAGAGGTCATAGGTTCCAATCCCGACTCCGCCACTTGTCACCTGTGTGCCTTTGGGCAAGTCACTTAACTTCTCTGTTACCTCATCTGTAAAATGGGGATTAAGACTGTGAGTCCCATGTGGGGCAACCTGATCACCTTGCAGCTATCCCAGTGCTTAGAACACTAAGTGCTTGGCACATAGTAAGCACTTAACAAATACCATCATTATTATTATTATTATTATTATATTTAGAATTCAACCTTTTCTCTCCATCCAAGCTATTATTACATCGCACTTTGACTACAACAGGTTCTTCGTTGACCCCCCTGCCTTCTGTCTCTCTCCACTCCAGTTCTTACTTCACTCTACATACAGAGTCATTTTTCTAAAAAAAACCCAACAAAACATTGTCTGCAGCTTGTTACTCCTCAAGGACTTCCAATCAGCTTTCCAAATCCCATCATACCTTGTTGACTTCCTATTTCAACCCACCCCACGCATTTCAGAACTCTTAACTCCAACCTATTCCTGTACCTCAATTTCATCTATATCACCTCCAGCATCCTCCTCCTGTACTGGAAATCCCTTCATATATGACAAACCATTACAACTACCCCAAGAGGACTCATTGTTTCTTTTTAATGAAAATTAAGTGCTTACTACTCTGTTCTAAGTACAGGATTTATTGAGTGCTTATTGTGTGCAGAGCACTATTCTATGTATCTGGGGAAGTACAATGAGATAGAATAGGTAGATGTAATCCCTGCCCACAAGGAGTTTACAATCTAGGTAAAACATTGGGTAAAGCAGGGATATGTAATACCAAACGGCAGAAATCAACAAGTTAAGTTGTACCCAGTCCTGTCCCACATGGAGCTCGCGGTCTAAGAGGGAGAAGAGGAATTGAATCCCCATTTTACAGAGGAAACTGAGGAGCAGAGAAGTGAAGTGACTTGCCCAAGATCATGCAGAACACAACTGGAAGAGCAGGGATTAGAACCCAGGTCTTCTGACTCCTTTTTACTGGATGTCACTGCTTCCCTCTATATCCTCTGACATCTGCATTGCGTTATGACTTTGAATCTGGCCCATTTATGTGCTTGATATTTGCCTTACCCTCAGCCCCACAACACTTATGTACATTTATTTTACTGTCTGTTTCTCCCTCTAGACTGTAAGCTCCTTTTAGGCAGTGAATGTAGTTACCTACTCTGTTGTATTGTAAGTTCCCAAGCGCTTAATACCATGTTCTGCACACGAAGCGCTCAATACCATTGATTTTTATTGATCTGTAGCTTCACCTTTAATTTTCTAGACTATGAGCCTGTTGTTGGGTAGGGACCGTCTCTATATGTCGCCAACTTGTACTTCCCAAGCGCTTAGTACAGTGCTCTGCACACAGTAAGCGCTCAATGAAAACGATTGAACGAATGAAAGAATTGGAAAATGACGAGCGTCAGCTGAAAATTGGAAAGAAAGTCGTGGGGATCATTTCCTTAAAGTGTTCCTGGATATAAGTCTCTGTTGGGTACAAAATGATCCATGAAAGTTCTGAAGAAAATACTACATCTCTAGATGATTTTAAAATATAGTATTTCAAGGCAAAGGCT